>NC_081397.1:1681250-2007500 GCF_030684315.1 Stegostoma tigrinum | reverse complement strand
CATGACTTGTAAAATGGCTGTATCCCTTCACTGTGTTCGATAATGGATGAATGTCAATCACCTCCAAACAATCATGAAATTCGCATTGTGTGAGAATATTAACTGTTGATTTACAAAGTGATATCAGCCCACAAGGCTTTCATGAAAAAATATTCTTTCTTTCTTTTAGTTAATGTCATGGCGATTGCAATCCTATCTCGGGGAAAATGTGGTCTCTCCATCTGCACGACTCGCTATTTGATTGCCATGGCAACAGCAGATCTCTTGGTTATTGTCACTTATGTCATAGTGTGGCGAATCAGTTCTTATTACTTTCCGGGTGCCGTCCTGATCTTCCACGCTTCCTGCAGTGTCAATCTTGTTTTAAGCCGTATAGCAATAGAAGGTTCTGTCTGGTTCACTGTCATGTTCACGTTTGACCGATTTCTGGCCATTTGCTGCCAGAATCTGAAGACAAAGTACTGCACCGAGACTACAGCCACAATAGTCATATCAACAACATCCATTCTTGTCTGTTTAAAAAACATTCCCCACTACTTTGCAGTTGAACCTGTAATTATCATCAACTATGTGCCAACATTCTGTGTTGAGAAGCAGAGCTATTATACGGAGATAGGATGGATCATCTTTGATTGGTTTGTCACAGCCTTAACTCCATTACTTCCATTTGCATTAATTCTCATTCGCAACATTCTGACAGTCAGGCACATTTTTGTAGCCAGTCGAGTGCGTAAGCAGTTGAGGGGTCAGATCAAGGGAAAGAATCACAGCGACCCAGAGATGGAGAGCAGAAAGAAGTCAGCAATTTTACTCTTCACCATATCAGGTAACTTGTTACTTCTGTGGTTGACGTATCTTATTGAATTTGTTCATTATAACGTAACAGGAACAGACCACAGAGATTACAATGATTCTGAATACATTCTTCAACAAGCTGGATACATACTGATGAATTTATGTTGTTACACGAACACATTTATTTACGTTGTTACACAATCAAAGTTCAGAGATCAACTTCAAAGCATGATGAAGTACCCAGTTAATTTCATCGCTCAACTAACAAAGAAAGCAAGAGTGTTTGAGTGACAGCAATGACGATCTGTTATGTCATTTTTTACAGAAAAACCGTGACAGATCATTTATGTTAATGTTATCTTGTTTGGGTTTTTTTTTGGCCTTGTTGTTTAACAAGTGATACGTTTGATTAACTTAAGTCAAATAAACGTTCAGAGATAATGGGAACTGCAGATGCTGGAGAATCCAAGATAACAAAGTGTGGGGCTGGATGAACACAGCAGGCCAAGCAGCATCTGAGGAGCACAAAAGCTGACATTTTGC
Organism: Stegostoma tigrinum; assembly: GCF_030684315.1. NCBI lineage: Eukaryota > Metazoa > Chordata > Chondrichthyes > Orectolobiformes > Stegostomatidae > Stegostoma > Stegostoma tigrinum. Next base: position 2,006,162 of record NC_081397.1, on the reverse strand, counting down.
GCCTGAACCCTCCATAAAAAAAGAGCGATGGGGAGCGGATTCTGAAATAAGTACAGAGAGGGGGGAGGCGGACTGAAGATAGATAGATGAGAAGATAGGTGCAGGAGAGAGTATGGATGAGGAGGTAGGGAGGGGATAAGTCAGTCCAGACAGGTCAAGAGGGCAAGATGAGGTTAGTCGGTAGGAAATAGAGGTGCAGCTTGAGGTGGGAGGAGGGGATAAGTGAGAAGAAGAACAGGTAAGGGAGGTGGGGACGAGCAGTGTTTGTTTGCGGTGGTGGAAGGGGAGGTTTTAAAGCAGGTGAAGTCCACATTGATACCATTGGGCTGCAGAGTTCCTAAGCGGAGTATGAGTTGCTGTTCCTGCAATCTACGGATGTCTTCATTATGACACTGCAGGAGGCCCAGGATGGACATGTCGTCTAAGGAATTGGACGGGGAGTTGAAATGTTTCACGACTGGGCGGTGCATTTGTTTATTGTGAACCGAGTGTATTTGCTCTGCAAAGCGGCCCACAAGCCTCCGCTTGGTTTCCCCAATGTAGAGGAAGCCACACCGGGTACAGTGGATGCAGTATACCACATTGGTGGAAGTGCAGGTGAACATCTGCTTGATGTGGAAAGTCATCTTGGGGCCTGGGATGGGGGTGAGGGAGGAGGTGTGGGGGCAGGTGTAGCACTTCCTGTGGTTACAGGGGAAGGTGCTGGGTGTGGTGGGGTTGGAGGGGAGTGTGGAACGGACAAGGGAGTCGTGGAGAGATTCATCTCTCTGGAAGGCAGACAAGGGTGGGTTGGGAAAAAAATGTCTTTGTTGTTGGGGTCAGATTGTAGATGGAGGTAGTGTCGGAGGATGATGCGTTGTATCCGGAGGTCAGTAGGGTGGTATGTGAGGACTAGGGGCATTCTCTTGGGGTGGTTATTGCGAGGGTGGGGTGTGAGTGATGAGGTGCAGGAAATGCGGTAGACGCAGTCATGGGCGTTCTTGACAACTGGGGTTCGTGGGGGTAGTTGTGGTCCTTGAAGAATGAGGGCATCTGGGATGCGCAGGAGTGGAATGCCTCATCCTGGGAGCAGATGCGACGGATGCGAAGGAATTGGGAATAGGGGATGGAATTTTTGCAGGAAGATGGGTGGGAGGAGGTCTATTCCAGCTAGCTGTGTGAGTCACATTATCTCTGACCACAATATTAACTAATTGAAACTCTCTTCTTACGTCAGTCCTACAAACACAGCAATGAGTCTGACTTCAATTTGTCTGGTCCAGAAAACTTTGATTTTTTTTCAGTTTATTGTTTCAATGCTGCACTATTGATTTTTACATTTTCAAAGCTAATTCATACCTTTGTGTTCTGGCAAGGACGCTGCATGAATAAAAGCAAAGTAACCAATTGCAAACTGGATGGCCGGGGTAGTTCCGAATTAGGTGGGAAAGGTAACTGGGAGGGAGGGAGCGGTTGAATCTGTCTTAAGGCATCTACCAGGGACAATTCCACAATTATATTGTTATTGCTATCATCCAAAATCTGAGAAGGAAAGAGCTGATCAATACAGGATTATATAAACATTCTTCCACTGCCACTGAGTTTAAGTACTGTGGAAATCCCTCTTAAATAGCACTTTTTTTTCTGAAACCACCGAACATGAACTTCAAGAGTTCAGCCAGTTGCAGCATCATCTGCTCAACAGCTTCGAGTGAATAGGAACTTCTGCACTACCAAGTAATTGGGGAACGGTTTAAAGAAAAGGTGGATTGGAAAAACGAAAACCTGTGCTTCTTGTGTCTCAGGTGATGTGATCTAATTTACCTGAAAAAATAAATATCAAACAACACCCTCAGGCAGAAAAAGCTGTCGATGGCGTGGGGTGGTCGAAAGTTCGGGGAACTGACGGGCAATTAATTCAGACTAGCACTACGGTATTGGTAAATTCATAGCAATTACCAGAGGGCATTGGGCCTCGTTTGTGGAATGGTGGTTTGTCGGAGCAGAGGGACTAGGTAATGTAGCCCTTCTCTGCTCCGACAAACCACCAAAAATTAATAACAAATGCCATCATGCATGCAATGGCAGGGCAGCAAATCTCCAAAATGTGACAAAAGAATCACCTCTTCCTGAAATGCCATCTCAGAGCCTATCTACGAAATTATAATGCGTGTCATACACAAGAAAGTGAACTAACTCGGTATGATGAGCACTTTTTCTGAAGAGGGGTCATGACCCGAAATGTCAACTTTCCTGCTCCTCTGATGCAGCCTGGCCTGCTGTGATCCTCCAGCTCCACACTGTGTTAACTATAAACACTGTGCCTCCCAGAATTAGGTCACAACCCTGTAACTCGGCAGTCAGCAATTCTCTTGCTGTTCTGCCAAGGTCTCATTTCCACCTCTGATGTCCAACACAGTAATGCTAACATTTTAGGGGAAAGGGTGGCTCCAATCAGACACTGAAGCTTGAAGCAATCAAAAAGAAAAAAAAATACACGATCAGGTCTTCACTCTGAACATTTTTCAGAACATGGGAACGTAAGAACTAGGAGTGGGAGTAGGTAATGTAGCCCTTCTAGCCTCTCCATCATATAACATGATCAAGATGGATCTTGTCCTGTTCTCAACTCCATTCTCCTGATTTCTCTCACAGCCCTTTCTCTCGCTATTCATTAGAAAAATATTTTTTTTTCTTGAATCTGTTGACTGATGTTGTCTCCATTGTGCGCTGAGGCGGTTAATTCCAACACTAGGAGAGAAGTGGTGTTTCCTCATCTTAGTTTTGAACGTACCTCCTCTCACTCTATATCGATGATCTCTTGCTTGAGACTGTCCCACGAGGGGAAACATCTGTGTGACGTCCTCTTTATCAATCCTCTTTCTGCATTTTATGTCACTCAAACAAATATCGATTCGAAAACATTGATTTTACTGCTGTATGTTGTTTCTCACATTGCAACAATAAACTGTTTTGGAACGCTGGAGCAAAAATATTCTATTTAAACAGAAAGGGAAAGAAACATTGCAGCATGGCTTTGTTGATGTGTTTATGATGAAAGAACTCATGCCTTTTTTTTTGGAAACACAGAGACACAGCAGATAGGAGCAGGAGGAGGTCGTGCTACCCTTTGAGCCTGCTCTGCCATTTTTTTGCGATCAGGACTGATTGTCCAACTCAGTAGCCTAATCCTGCTTCCTCTCCATAATCTTCTGTTCCATTTGCCCCAAGTGCTGTATCTAATCACCTCTTGAATACATTCAATGTTTTGGCATCAACTACGTCCTGTGGTAATGAGTTCCAGAGGCTCACAACACTTCAGGTGAAGAAACGTCTCCTAGTTTTCATTTGAAATCATCTCCCCCGAATCCTCATACTGTGGCTTCTGGTTCTTGACACACCCACCATTGGGGACAAATCCCTGCATCTACCCTGCACGTTTAATTACCTTCCATCTGATCTTAACATTATGAAAATAACCGCTGTGTATGTTCCTCAGATGAAGGTGTTTCTTCTTGCAGAGGCAAAAAAGCAAAGCTTGGAATATTGGAAAATAGATGGAGATTACAAGTATTTGGAGGAAGAAAACAAAACAGGAGGCTTATACTATTTGTTTGTCCACGTATGCAGTTATCCATCTGATTATTGATTTATTAGCCACTTAACTGTCATCAAGACAAACAAACTGAGAACTACGTCAAAGAACATGTGAAAATCAACAAATGTTTATTGTCGTAATGCAGACAATTCCAATATTAAAAACATGAAAAGACATATTGAAGCAGAAACGATTTAGTCCCATATAAATAACGAATTTAAATTCTCACAAGCATGAATAAGTTTGTCATTTCATTTTCCTTCCATCAAATGCATTTCATTGTCTTGAGCCTTGCAATAGACATGCCATAGAGTCATAGACTACAGAAATAAACCTCATGGTCTATCATGTCTGGGCCACCCAAAAACTCCAGAATTTAACGGTCCAAGTTCTCTTAATCTTGGATTGATTCTGTCCCTTGCACTTTAAGGACCCATCCAGATATTTTTTGAGAGTGTCTGCCTCCAACACTCATGGACACAGCGCGTTCCATGATTCTGCCACACTCTAGCTGTAAAACAAATCGAGACTTCAACTGAAAGAGCACAGAAACTGACCTGACTGTACTACCAAGCTATGTGGGCCATAATCCCAAGTTAAAGTAGTTCCATTTGCCTACACATGCCCCATATCAAAGAACAAATAAGAAAGGACGGCGAAAATTACAGCACAGGAACAGGCCCTTCGGCCCTCCAAACCTGCACCGATCGAGAGCCTTTGTCTGAACCTGTCATCGATTTTCTATGGGTCTGTATCCCTTTGTTCCCTGCCCATCCATGTACCTGTCCAGATCAATCTTAAAGGACCCTATCGTGTCTGCATTTATCACCTCTGCTGGCAACGCGTTCCAGGCACCCACCAACCTCTGCGTAAAGAACTTTCCAGGCATATCTCCCTTAAACTTTCCTCCTCCACTTTAAACTCATGACCCCTGGTAATTGAGTCCCCCACTCTGGTAAAAATATTCTTGCTATCCACCTTGTCTATACCCCTCATGATTTTGTCAACCTCAGTCAGGTCCCGCTCTCTTTCCGTCTTTCTAATGAAAATAATCCTAATCTACTCAATCTTCCTTCATAGCTAGCGCCCTCCATACCAGGCAACATCCTTGTGAATCTCCTCTGCACCGTCTCCAAAGAATCCACATCCTTTTGGTAATGTGGCAACCAAAACTGTACACAGTACTCTAAATGTGGCCAAACCAAAGTCCTATACAACTGCAACATACCCTGCAACTCTTGTACTCAACACACCGTCTGATGAAATGAAGCATGCCAGATGCCTTCTTGGCCACCTTACTGACCTGTGTTGCCACCTTCAGGGAACAATAGACCTGAATGCCCAGATCTCTCTGTTCATCAATTTTCCCCAGGACTTTTCCATTTACTGCATAGATCGCTCTTGAATTAGATCTTCCAAAATGCATCACCTCGCATTTGCTCGGAATGAACTCCATCTGTCATTTATCTGCCCAACTCCCCAGTCTATCTATATTCTGCTGTAATCTCTGACAGTCACCTTCAATATATGCTACTCCACCAATCTTTGTGTCATCTGCAAACTTGCTAATCAGTCCACCTACACCTTCCTCCAAATCATTTACGCATATCACAAACAACAGTGGTCCCAGCACAGATCCCTGTGGAACACCACTAGTCACAGGTCTCCAATTTGAGAAACTCCCTTCCGCTACTACTCTCTGTCCCCTGTTGCCGAGCCAGGTTTTTTTTTTATTCCACTTAGCTAGCACACCCTGGACCCCATGCAACTTCACTTTCTCCATCTGCCTGCCATGGGGAACCTTATCAAATGTCTTACTGAAGTCCATGTATATGACATCTACAGCCTTTCCCTCATCAATCAACGTTGTCACATCCTCAAAGAATTCTATTAAGTTGGTAAGACATAAACTTCCCAGCAGAAAACCATGTTGTCTATCACTGATAAGCCCATTTTCTTCCAAATGGGAATAGAACCTTTTCCTCAGTATCTTTTCCAGCAGCCAACTTGCCACTGATGTCAGGCTCACCGATCGATAATTATCCGGATTTTCCTTGCTACACTTCTTGAACAAGGGGACAACATTAGCAATTCTCCAGTCCTCCGGAACCTCATCAATGCCTAAGGATGCTGCAAAGATATCTGTTAAGGCCCCAGCTATTTCCTCTCTTGCTTCCCTCAATAATCTGGGATAGATCCCATTTGGACCTGGGGACTTGTCCACCTTAATGCCTTTTAGGATACCCAAAACTTCCTCCTCCCTTGTGTCAACTTGACCTAGAGTAAGCAAACGTCTATCCCTAACCTCAACGTCTGTCATGTCCCTCTCCTTGGTGAATACTGATGCAAAGTACTCATTAAGAATGTCACCCATTTTCTCTGACACAGCACATAACTTTCCTTTTTTGTCCTTAAGTGGGCCAACCCTTTCTCCAGTTACTTTCTTGCTCTTTATGTATGAATAAAAGGCTTTGAGATTTTCCTTAACCATGTTTGCTAAAGTTATCTCATGTTCCCTTTTAGCCTTCTTATTTCCTCATTTCAGATTCACCTGACATTCCCGATATTCTTCCAAAGGTTCGTATGTATTCAGTCGCCAAGACCTCAGTACGCGTCATTTTTCCTCTTAGCTCGTATCACAATTTCACCTGTCATCAATGGTTCTCGAATCTTGCCATTTCTATCCCTCATTTTCATAGGAACATGCCTGTCATACACACTGAACAACCTCTCTAAAAGCCAAATGTGGATTTACCTTCAAACAGCTGCTTCCAATCTTCGTTCCCCAGATCCTGCCAAATTTTGGTATAGTTAGCCTTCCCCCCCAATTTCAAACGCTTCCTTTAGGACCACTGTCATCTTTGTCCGTGAGTGTTGTAAAACATATGGAATTGTGGTCACTATTTCCAAAGTAGTCCCCAACTGTAGTTTCAACCACCTGGCCGGGATCATTCCTCAACACCAGCTTCAGTATGGCCTCTTCCCAAGTTGGACTACATACATACTGCTCTAGAAATCCCTCCTGGATGCTCCTTATGAATTCGACTCCATCTGACCCCTAACAGTAAGTGAATCCCAGTCAATGTTGGGAAAATTAAAATCTCAAATCGCCACCATTCTTTTGCTCCTACACCATTCTGTTTACATTTTTGTATCTCTATCTCACACTCGCTGTTGTGAGGCCTGTAGTACAGCCCCAACATTGTTACTGCACCCTTCCTATTTCTGAGTTCTGCCCATCTTGCCTCACTGCGCGAGTCGTCTTGAGTACCCACCTTCAGTACAGCTGCGATATTGTCTTTGACCAGTAATGCAACTCTTCCACCTCTTTTAGCTCCCTTCCTCTCCCGCCTGAAGCATCACTGTCCTGGGACATCCAGTTGCCAATCATGCCCTTCCCTCAATCAAGTCTCAGTAATAGCAATAACATCATACTCCCAGGTACCAATCCAAGCCAGAAGTTCATCTGCCTTATCTACTACACTTCTCGCATTAAAACAAATGCACCGCAGACCACCTGTACCTTTGTGTTCATCATTTGCTACCTGCCGACTTTTCGCTTTAGTCACACTGACTTCATTATCTAGTTCCCTACAGGCTTTAGTTACTATCTCCTTTATGTGCAATAACCTGTTCCCATCCGCTGCCACATTAGTTTAAACCCTCCCCAATCGTGTTCGCAAAAGCACGCCCAAGGATATTGGTTCCAGTCCAGCCCAGATGTAGACCGTCCAATTTATAATAGTCCCATCTTCCCCAGAACCGGTCCCAATGTCCCAAAAATCTGAACCCCTCCCTCCTGCACCATCTCTCGAGCCACACATTCATCCTGGCTATTCTTTCATTTCTGCTCTAACTAGCTAATGGCACTGGTAGCAATCCTGAGATTACTACCTTTGAGGTCCGACTTTTGAACTTGGCTCCTTACTCCCCAAAATTCTGCTTGTAGGACCACATCCCATTTTCGACCTATATCGTTGGTGTCTATATGCACCATGACAACTGTCTGTTCGTCCTCATCCTTCAGAGTGTTCTGCAGCCGATCGTAGATATCCCTGACCCATGCACCTGGGAGGCAACATACCATTTGGGAGTCTCATTTTCAACCACAGAGTCGCCTATCTACTCCCCTTACAAATGAATCCTCAATGACTATAGCCCTTCCACTCATTTTCCCGCTCTTCTGTACAGCAGGGCCAGCCACGGTGCCATGAACCTGGCTCCTGCTGCCTTGCCCTGGTGAACCTTGTCCCCCAACAGTATCCAAAACGGTTTTGGAGGGAGATAACTGCAGGGGACACCTGCACTGCCTTCCTGCTCTTTTTTTGCCTTTTGGTCACCCATTCCCTTTCTCCCTCAGCAATCCTAATCTTCTGTGTGACCAATTCGCTAAACATGCTGTCCACAACCCCCTCAGCATCGCATATGCTCCAAAGTGAGTCCACCCGCAGCTCCAGAGCCACCATACAGTCTAACAAGAACTGCAGCTGGACACAGACTTTCTGCATGTGAAGGAGCCAGGGACATCAGCCGTGTCCCTGAGCTCCCACATTCATGAACAGGAGCATGACAACTGGTGCTGCCCAAATAAGTGAAGGCCGTTCCCGCTCGAGGTAAGCTTTTTAAAGTGGGAAAACTTTGGGTGGTGCTGCACTGTCAGAGAGTCAGGACTGAGGAAAAGGTTAACTGTCAGAGGGCAAACATTAATGGAGTGCTTGGGTCCTGTACTGAAAGGAAGCTGCACTGTCAGAGGGTCAATATTAAGAGAGTGCTGCACTGTCAGAGGGTCAATGATGACAGAGTGTTGCCCTGTGGAAAGGCCTTCATTGGAAAAAAGATCTACCTTGTCAGAGGTTCTATATTAAGAGTGAGCTTCATTGTCGGAGGGTTAGTGACGAAAGGGTGCTGCCCTGTGAGAAGACCTGTACTGAAAGTAAGCCGCCTTGTCAGAGGGTCTATATCCCTCTCAGTGCTGACCCCGCTCTGTGCAGCACTCCCTCAGTTCTGACCCACCTCAGTTCTGAACTCCTCATTCCAGCACTCCCTCAGTGCAGCACTCCCTCACTGCTGACACTTCTCAGTGTTGACCCCACTCTGTGCAGCACTACCTCAGCTCTGACCCACCTCAGTTCTGACCCACCTCAGTTCTGAACTCCTCATTCCAGCACTCCCTCAGTGCAGCACTCCCTCACTGCTGACACTTCTCAGTGCTGACCCCACTTTGTGCAGCACTACCTCAGTTCTGACCCACCTCAATTCTGACCCAACTCACTTGTGAACCACTTCAGTTCTGACCCACCTCAGTGCAGAATTTCCTCAGTGCAGCACTTCCTCATTGCTGACCCCTCTTAGTGCTGACCCCAATCTGCACTGAGGGTGGCCAACACTGAAGGGAGGTTAGCACTGAGGGAGTGCTGAACTGATGGGGCGCCATCACTGATGGGGTTCAGCACTAAGGGCTCTCAGTACTGAGTGAGGTCATCATTGAGGGAGGTCTCCGCTGGGGGTCAGCACTGAGAGACTGCTGCACCGCAGGAATGCTGCACTGAGGGAGTGCTGCCCTGATCGAGGAGTTGCTGGACTGAAGGGTTGTCAGCACGGAGAGAGTGTTGCACTGAGTTGTGGGGTGGTGTTCAGCACTGAGGGAGTGCAGCACTGTGTGAGGCCATCTTTGGGGAGGTCAGCACTCGGGGGTGTCAGCACTGATTGGGGCTCAGCACTGAACTGGGGTCAGCACCGAGCGGGGTCAGCACTGGGGGAGAGCTGCACTGAGGCAGTGCTGCAATGAGGGGGGGGGCGATTTGCAGGGAGTACTGCACTGCCAGGGCATCAATAATGCTGCAGTAGTGTCAATAACGAAGGAATTCTGCAGTGTCAGAGGATTAATACTAAGGCAGTACTACAGTTTCAGAAAGTTAATGTTGATGGGGCCGTTGGGTAAAGTGGTGATGGGTAAGTAATAAGTCATGTTACACTACTGAAGGTTCAGCATTGACAGAAAGCCTCCTTCTCAGAGTGTCAATATTTGCACATGTCTCTGCCATATCTTTGACTGCAATGTCGTTCCTATTCCTCACTTCTTTCGGGTACTTTTCCTTCTGCCACTTGAAGTCTTTATTTCTTCAACTTCTAACTTCATCATTTCCAACTCAAATGTTCTTCCCCTTTCTTCTTTCTCCTTTTCTCTCTGTTTCCCCTGCCTGTAACTGTAATTCAAACTGTCTCTCCTTCATTTCATTCTCGAACTCGAGTATTATTTGCAGTTTAAGCTTTCTCTAACTCCCCTGGACTTGCCTGCTCCTCTGATGTATTTAAGTGCATGACCTACTCTATTATGATTTCAGATTTCCTTTTGCCCTTCGTTAAACCCAAATTTAACTTGCTTGTTAATTCTAAAAGCATGCTCTCCCTCTGTCTTTCTAAAATTTCTTGCCAAATCTGCAGCAATCTTCAAACCCCAGACTCTCTTTAGCAAAATGAAGAGCCATTTCCCTCACTTTTAATTTAACTTAAACACATTATTCTTAAGTAAGATTTGTTTAAAGATCTGTGACACTAATATACAAGTCTATGGAAATCTCTCCAAATCCATTCAGATCCGTTCAGTTCCCACAAACCACCCAGATCCCAAACTCAATCCACCCAGATCCCGGACTTGGACTGTTCAAATCCGTGCACATCCCAGACTTGAAACGTCCAGATACCAGATATTACCCCCAATATTTTGTTACGACAGGGAATGGCTGAACCCTCTGAGAATTAGCCCAAAACGAGTGCCACAGTCTGCTATGATGGGATTAGAGGTTCTTGCGAAGAATTACCCCTGAAACACCCAGAAACACCAGTCGCCTTTCCCCTCACAATCTTTCAAAAATAAAAGAAGGGAAGTATCTGATCTCCACCTTACAAATAAGAAGAAATAATTTACTTATTTAATTCAACAATGAACAGATTAACAAAATTACTAACAAACCAACATTTCCCCCTGGTCTAACTGATATAAAACCAAATAATACGAAGCGATAAATTAGAATTTAATCCCTCGAAGGTTGCACAGATTCTCTTCTGGAATATTCTGCCATCTCCAGTGTCTTCAAAAACATCTTTCTTCCTCTAATTCTGCTGTAAATGGTGTTTTACTGTGATAGTTTGTAAAATGAGGACATTGAGCTAAAAAAAACCATGGTGCCTTCAATTGATGAGATGGGCTTTCTCTGAGAGCTGACGGTGCTAACTGTGGCAGGTGGCGGACTGTTCTCTCTTTCAGATGGCAGTTGGCTGTCCCAGTTTTCCAAATGCCCCCATCTTATCTACCCATAATGACATCATCAAATTCTTATGCCAATATTAGTTTCAGGTTGTCAACACCATCAGGTTTAAATTTGATTGGCTTTGAATCGCTGTGTTTGTGTTTAAACATTGTTGGCAGAATACAACCTCACTGCCACAACATCCGAACAAGACTGCTGTTTTGCCTGCCACCTGTAAGGCATTTTTGAAACACCCTTGTTTCACTTTTTAAGCCTGTCTTTACTGGCAACTTCAGCTGCTGCTTACAGACAATCATTTTTGTTTTAAATTTCTTCGCATAAAGCGCAAATCTCTTAAAGGAACCATGCATTTTAGCTCAGAGATAATGGCAACTGCAGATACTGGAGAATCCAAGATAACAAAGTGTGGAGCTGGATGAACACAGTAGGCCAGCAGCTTTTGTGCTCCTAAGATGCTGCTTGGCCTGCTGTGTTCATCCAGCTCCACACTTTGTTATCACACATTTTAGCTTCTGGCATTCCACCTCACAATTATCCACCCAACTTCGTAACATTTGTAGCAGAAATGTCTCAAACTTCGATCTTTCTATATGTCTTGCAATCTTTGAGATGTGAACCTCAAGGCTCCAATGAGTAAAGGGTTATTTCCAAACAGTAAACTGAAAACCTACGAATTATGTCATTGTCAGTCCATTTCTCATTGAACTGATTTCCAATCTGGTTGAAGCAAAGACAAGAAAACTTTATTATGTCACAGAAAAATCAAGCCAAATCAAACCAGCCTCACCCTAACTGGATTTGTTGTACAGATCAATAGTTTCAGCTACGTTCCTGAATCGTTTGAATCAATGTACATGGAACTTGCATTTAACTCTACTTTCTGAGCCCAAATGCTGAGTCTCTCCACGAATAAGAGGGCTTCACTTGATCGATTCTGTGCTGTTAATAAAAAGAAAACAATTCAATTCTAATCCATCTTCAACCAATTTACCCATCTGCATGGTCTGATTTCTTTTTATGCTTTAATTGTTATGATTCTACCACGCTGTCGGGATCTATGGTTCTATGATTCTAACTGAACAATTTAGTCTCAACGCTGAAAATTATTTGTCTCATCAGGGAATTAACTTCTTGACTTAATTAGCTGCGACATTTTGTTTTCAAGAATTCAAACTTAGTTGAACGATGTAACCTTTGCAACCCCACCGTAATCTCAAAGGGGAGAAATGGAACTTTTCAAGAAAGTATCATTTTGGGACTTGGTACAGAGAGATTGAGAACACAGGGAAGGGACAAATGAATTAATGCTGAAAATGCATTTTGTAATTTAACAGGTGGTGAAGGTATACTATGTGATTCTTGCTGTCATTGGTGCTCCTGCTAAGTGACTGGAATAACTAAAAGTATGTGCAGTTGTGCATGAACTGCTCTGTATGTCCTCATTCTTCAAGGACTGCAAAACCCCCCCTGCAGTGATCGAAAACACCCTTGACATATCTCCCGCATTTCCCGCCCCTCACCCCTAACATCCCGTCCCCGCAATAACTGCCAAAAGAGAATCCCCCTTGTCCTCACACACCACACCACCAACCTCCAGATACAACGCATCATCCTCCGACACTTCCGCCATGTACAATCCGACCCGACCACTGAAGACATTTTTCCAACCCCACCCTTGCCTACCTTCTGGAGAGACCACTCTCTCCGTGACTCCCTTCTCCACTCCACACTCCCTTCCACCTCACCCCACCTGGCGCATTCCCCTGCAACCGCAGGAAGTGCTGCACTTGCCCCCACACCTCCCTCACCCCCATCCCAGGCCCCAAGATGACCTTCCAATCAAGCAGATGTTCACCTGCACATCCGCCAATGTGGTACACTGCATCCGCTGTACACAATGTGGCCTCCTCTATATCGGGGAAACCAAGTGGAGGCTTGGGAACCACTTTGCAGAACACCTACGCTCGGTTCTCAATAAACAACTGCACTTCCCAGTCGCGGAAGTGGCAACTCCCCTCCCATTCCTTGGCCGAGATGTCCATTCTGGGCGTCCTGCAGTGCCATAATGATGCCACCCGTAGGTTGTTGGAACAACAACTCATATTCTGCTTGGCAACGCTGCAGCACAATGGTATCACTGTGGATTTCACCAGCTTCAAAATTTCCACTCCCCCCACTGCATCCCAAAACCAGAGCAGCCCGTCCCCGCCTGCCTAACCTGCTCTTCCTGTCACCTATCTCCTCCTCCCACACAAGCCGCACCTTCATTTCTAAACTAGAAACCTCATCCCGCCTCCTTGACCTGTCTGTTCTCCCCGGACTGACCTATCCCCTCCCTACATCCCCACCCATACTCTCCTCTCCACCTATCTTCTTTTCTCTCCATCTTCGGTCCACCTCCCCATCTCTCCCTATTTATTCCAGTTCCCTCTCCCCATCCCCCTCTCTGATGAAGGGTCTAGGCCCAAAACGTCAGCTTTTGTGCTCCTGAGATGCTGCTTGGCCTGCTGTGTTCTTCCAGCCCCACAATTTGTTTTCTTGGATTCTCCAGCATCTGCAGTTCTCATTATTTCTGCTCTGATGCTTCATGCTGATATCGTAGTCAGTGTTTTACAAATAATTGATCAATGATATATTTTAATTTGACTATGTATGCTTGAGTTTTTCTGTGGTTTTGTAACTAATACTGAACTTCGCAAGTTCCCTGAGTGATGAAGATTGCACGTGTAGTGGAATATTGTATTAACATATCACAGAAAATAGGAAATCATTTCTGGAAATAATGCGAGGCAGAAAGAAAAACGTCATGTGAAGAATTAGTCAGTCAACAGAGTAAAGTTTGCTTGTTCATTCGTCAGGGCAGTACAATTTTAGAGAGTCAACATGTCCAGTTATTTTTTTAAAACAGCAGATAGTATTATGAAGGGTCTTGAAGTGGGAAGTGCTGAGAGGATATTCCCTTCAAGGCTGTGCCTGGGGCCAGACGGGAAGGCCACAGTATTAAATAGCAGTAATACAAGACTGCAGTGAAGTGGAATTTGTTTGTGGTTACATCGTTCACATTCTGAAGCTGCTTGTGAGCCAGAGACATATTTCTTGGCAGGCAGATAGCTTTTGGAATAAATAATTTGTCACACATCACAGATCACGCTACAGGCGTAATCAGGGAAATAGGAACTGGACCACGCAAAAGCAAATATTTTGGTGGAACAGATGCGATGGGTGAATCCTCTCTGTGTCCCTCATCATTCAATGATACTATGATTAAAAACTGCTTGTTGTCAGCAAATCTTGACTTCTACAGACAGCACGTTCAGAAGTTCATTTGTGAAGATTCTGGTGAACAAGCAGCTGAGTAAACAGCACCTACAACATACGACAGGTAACTTTTTTTAAAATAGTGAAGCAAGCAATCTGTCACAATCAATGGCTTTTGGAAACAGTCCTTTTTCATGTCAGCCAAGGACCAACGCTAAGAAATGACATGGGGAAATTAGTGAAGCCAGAGATTTAGATGTTCTGTGTCTTGGATACTCCTAAAGATGATTGCTGAAAATGTTTGGGAGAATTTTGAGCCCTGTTAACCTCTTCCTCATTCGTGTATGAAAAAAAGAAACTCAAAACATGCCCAAAATCTCTGAGTTGTAAAGATTAATCAGACAGACTAGAAATGATAATAAAATGTGAGGCTGGATGAACACAGCAGGCCCAGCAGCATCTCAGGAGCACAAAAGCTGAGGTTTCGGGCCTAGACCTTTCATCAGCGAGGGGGATGGAGTGAGGGTTCTGGAATAAATAGGGAGGGGGGTAGGCGGACAAAAGATGGAGAGAAAAGAAGATAGGTGGAGAGGAGAGTAGAGGTGGGGAAGTAGGGAAGGGATAGGTCAGTCCAGGGAAGGCGGACAGGTCTAGGAGGCAGGATGAGGTTAATAGGTAGGAGATGGAGATGCGGCTGGGGTGGGAGGAAGGGACGGGTGAGAGGAAGAACAGATTCGGGAGGCAGAGACAGGTTGGACTGGTTTTGGGATGCAGTGGGTGGAGGGGAAGAGCTGGGCTGGTTGTGTGGTGCGGTGGGGGGAGGGGATGAACTGGGCTGGTTTAGGGATGCGTTGGGGGAAGGGGAGATTTTGAAGCTGGTGAAGTCCATATTGATACCATTAGGCTGCAGCGTTCCCAAGCGGAATATGAGTTGCTGTTCCTGCAACCTTCGGGTGGCATCATTGTGGCACTGCAGGAGGCCCATGATGGACATGTCATCTAAAGAATGGGAGGGTGAGTGGAAATGGTTTGCGACTGGGAGGTGCAGTTGTTCGTTGCGAACCAAGTGGAGGTGTTCTGCAAAGTGGTCAACAAGCCTCCGCTTGGTTTCCCCAATGTAGAGGAAGCCACACCGGGTACAGTGGGTGCAGTATACCACATTGGCGGATGTGCAGGTGAACCTCTGCTTAATGTGGAATGTTATCTTGGGGCCTGGGATGGATTGAGGGATGAGGTGTGGGGACAAGTGTAGCATTTCCTGCGGTTACAGGGGAAGGTGCCGGGTGTGGTGGATTTGGAGGGCAGTGTGGAGCGAACAAGGGAGTCACGGAGAGAGTGGTCTCTCTGGAAAGCAGACAGGGGTGGGGATGGAAAAATGTCTGGGTGGTGGGGTCGGATTGTAGATGGCGGAAGTGTCGGAGGATGTTGCGTTGTACCCGGAGGTTGGTGGGGTGGTGTGTGAGAACGAGGGGGATCCTCTTTGGGCGGTTGTGGCGGGGGCGGGGTGTGATTATCACAGACTAGAAATGATAACTTTATTTCTTTCACCACAAGTGTTACCAGAAATATTGAAATTATCCAGCAAATATTGTGTTTCTTAGAGATTGCTTGCATCGGCAGTGCTTTGAATTTATTTCATTCGAATGCTTAGGTATAGAATTAAATGTTTTAACACTTCTAAACTCAGAAATCAATGTATTCCCGATGTTTTAGGATTAGAGCAGAGATGTTTGTTAAGAAAAAGCGTTTTCTTTCCTTTTGACTGTCCTCTCCCCCCAAAATGTGCATAAGCAGTTTGTTTGCTGACATTTTGGATTTACTGCCTAATACAGAAGAGTATAAAACTAGGTTATTAACGAACTGTCATGTTTTCCCTTCTCTCCTTTTCAGTGAATTTGCTATGAATTGTGATCCTGTCTCATGGGAATTGTAAGCTTTCTGCATGCATCACACAATATCTCATGGCCATGGCAACGGCAGATCTACTTGTCATTATCACAGAAGCCATATTGAGCCAAATTAGTAATTATTATTTCCAGTGGACTTTCCTGGACTTCCCTCCCAATTGCAGTTTTATTTCTGTCCTCATATTGACAACTACAGACTGCTCTGTCTGGTTCACTGTTCTATTCTTCTTTGATCGCTTTGTTGCCATTTGTTGCCAGCAGATGAAAACCAGGAAAATGGCTGCTGTGGTTCTAGCAACAACCTGAATTCTAGTCTGTGTGAAAAACATCCCTTTCTACTTTATATATAAACCTTGGCTAATATTTGATAATGTAGCTTTGTTCTGTTCTGTCAAGCCCAGTTATTACACTGATTCTGTGTGTGTGTGCGAGCGCGCGCGCACGTATACGTGTGTGTGTGTGTGTGTGTGTGTGTGTGTGTGTGTGTGTGTGTGTGTGCGCGCGTGCTCGCTTTTGTATGTATGACTCAGTGTGTGCATATGCCTGTGTGTGTTAATTATTCATCTGTGTATCATATGGATATGAATGCTGCTCCATCTGCTTGTCTGGATATGTGCTTGTTTAAAATTCTTTGCTTCCATGACAACCCAGGATATGAATCCCAAATTGAATATTGGGGAAGTGAAAATCCTCTGTCATTACCAAATTACTTTCACTATTCATTATAATTTACCCACATATCTATTCTGTTCCTCTGAGAATGTTGGCTGTCCTATTATATACTTCAAACAACATGATTGCTCTTGTTTTGATGTTTAAGTTCTATCCATATGATTTCATTTGAGGAAACTACTATAATAAAGTCTTTCCTCCATTCCTGAACCGATTTCATGACCCATATTGCAACACAGCTCCCTTCTCTGTCCGGCCTCAAGATCATGTGTCCTGGAGGATTGAGTATGTGCTTTGAACCATGTATCAGTGATAGCATAGACATCATGCCTCCGTCTTTTAATTTGTGCACTGAGCTCATTTATCTCTTTTCACAGTCTCGTCTGTTAAAGTAAACACTCTCCAACCTTATCAAACTCCCAGTATGTTACAAGTGTGCAGACTGATCAACGTATGTTAGATCTGTGACAGTATTTCCTTCAAAGTTCGAGATTTCATGCAGTCTGCTCCAGGAACATGCTTTGACTGTTAAGTTTTTGTTTTATTCTGTCTCATCCTGCAAGACTTCTCTTTCCCAAATGTGAGATTACACTTTCATAGCTTTCCTTCACTATCCTCCCTGAAAAGATCCAGTGGTGGTCCATTTGACCCCATGAGCATTATTACCCCTTTTCGAATGAGCCCACATATTTCTTTACTCCATCTTCAGGAAAGAAAGGAACAGGCAATGGCTATTTTTATGATAACTAATCTGTGGGTAGTAATCCACACATCAACTGAATAATGAGATTTTCATTAAGCTGATAGCTGAGACCATAAGACACAGGAGCAGAAATTAGGCATTTGGCACAACAAGCCTACTCTGGTATTCAATCATGACTGATAAGTTCCTCAACCCTATTCTCCTGCTTTCTCCCCGTAACCCTTGTTTTGCTTGATAATAATGAACCTATGCATCTCAGTGTTAAATGTACTCAATGACCTGCCCTCCACAGCCTTCTGTAGCAGTGAATTCTGTAGATTCACCACTCTCTGGTTGAAGACGTTTCTCCTTACCTCTGCTCTAAATGGTCTTCCCTTTACTCTAAGGCTGTGCCCTCGTGTCCTCGCCTGTCCTACCAATGGAAGCATATTCCCAACATCCACTCTATCCAGGTCATTCAGTATTCTGAAAATTTCAATTAAATCCCACCACCCCATCCTTCTAAACTCCAATAAATATAGTCCTGGAGTCCTCAAATGTTCCTCATATGTTAAGCTTAACAGAAAGGTTAAGTGGACAGCGTTAAATAAGACAAACCACAATTAACAGCCTGAGTCAATGACATCAGTTGCTTATTCATGAACGTACGGGAGAGTTCGATGGCTCTCTGCAGAGTCGCAAAGAATCACAACTTCTGTACACAAAGTAAAATTATACACCCATTCTAAATGTGCAATCGATCTATCAGTCTGACTGTTTGATGTAGTAGCAATTGCCTGATACACTTGTATACCTGGTTGCCCAGGAATCCGGAAAACATTAAACCAAACACGAATTTACGGCAATGAAGAAAGATAAACATTCACAGGTGTCCCTTACACGATATGTTGCCACCTAAACGCCCAACTTAGTAGTTAGTTATCCCAAAATATCATGCCCTGAAATAGAACAAAGAACTGATACTGATGGAGATCTGAAAGTGAATAAGCATTGGCTGTGAATCACAACAGGTCTAGCAGCTTCTGCAGTGAAAAGAAGAATACATGTTTCGAGCACAGCTTCCTTCTGAAGAAGAGCCACAGGTCTTCAAACGTTAATTCTGTTGCACCCACACACACAGATATTGTTAGGTCTGCTGAGATTCGCCCGCAATTTCTGTAATTTTCTGATGTGTCAGAAGACACAAGCATGAACCATGGCCTCATGAATTTGTCTTGACTTACCATAAACTTCGCCCTTAACAGAAACTCTCCTAGCTACCATTTGTATGATTTTGAGTTATGGCATGAAACAATGTATTGATATGCTCACCTCCGACACCAACACTGCACCTAACGTTATGTTTGAGAGAGCTTTGTGCCAAATTGCACCTTAGTACAACCAAATACAAACTCAGAGACTTAATTTCTTCCATCCGATCCTATGCATCCGTCAAATTGGGAAGGATCATTTATTGTGAATTGTAAAAAAAAATGTAAAAAAATTTGAAAACAAAACACACTGAATTGTCCAGCTGTGATCATAGCAGGATGGTTAAGAGGTACGGATATTACCTTGTTTGGAGGACAACAAATGTTTACCTCTGTTCCTTCAAATTGATGCAGAACAGCAGCTGGATTGTCCCTCAGGCCTGGCCACATTCTGGATCATAATGCAAATACTTGTACCTCATGTTACCAGATGTTAAATAGCCATTCACCAAGACGACCTCTCCAAAGCATTTTCTCTTTCCATCAGAGGCAACATTCGTTGTGAATGGCAGGTCTGCAAAGTCAGTGATCACAACGTGTTATCCCTATTTTGTTTTTGTTTGAGCAGAGGTAAGGTGTGCAGTGTTGAATCGACTGAGTGGAAGCGTCTGTCGCTGATTTGCTGCTGTTCCCCAGCCTGGAGGCTCGCTCAGCATGCCACCACCCCCACCCCGGCTCATAGCCCATTCCCATAATTGCTTCCTCTCTCTTCATTCTGGATGCGTTACTTAGATCTAAAATCAGACCTTACTTCGATTGGTTGAGGAGTGGAAACACAGGAGCAGGCAGCTTGCTATTTACAATACGATGTCTTTATTGGTGAATTGCTGTCAGTGGATATTTCACCGCACTTTTGACCTGTTTTCTGAGCTATGACAGGGTCCCTCCATAGATGAATGTGTTTGTGCAGCAATTTAGGGTACGCAGCATCCAACAGACTTTTCCAAATATATATCAAAACAGAACATAATTACTCCTTTCAACGCCTGTGATTCTGTAATATATGAAAAATATAACATAGGTCAGCCACAGCCGTATGAAGCTGCCAGATATAGTGAAGAGTAAAACCACAGATCTCCTTCTGCTCTCCAACTCTGGGTCTCTGAGACACCCGCTCTTGCTCTGCCCCTTCAGTTCCTTCCGAACCGGACTAGCCAATAAAATATGTCTGACTGTAAGGGTGTTAAGGAATAGAATGAGAACAAATGGGAGAATCGGTGTTTAAATGGTATCGAGTCAGTCCAAGACCAACCTTCCAGGATCAGTATAAAAGCTTGGCTTTGTGTAACAAAACCATGGTACATTATCAACAATCTTTCCAGGTTCGAACACAACATAGAAGGGAATATTCTTTAAAAAGAGGAGACTGCAGGTTGTTGAGCAAACCAGAACTGCTGTGGTCTTGGTGCAATATTTAGTCTTCAGTTTCTGGCAACAAATGGCCATAAATTGATCAATGGTAAAAGTGACAGTGAACCAGATGGAACAGTCTGCTGCTTCACGAGCCAGGAAGTATGTAATGCTGCACGTGGGAGTGATGTGCAGGAAGCATAATGGATAATAAAAAAATTGGAACTGTATCAATATGACCTCAGTGATGACGACCATAAGATCCGCCACTGCCATAGCCAATAGGTAATAAGTCGTGCAAATCGAGAGACTGCAGTTTCCTTGGGAAAGGATCACAATGGCCGCCAGATTAACTGCAAGACATGGATGAGGAAAGAGCAAGAAAATTGCTAGTCACAATGGTTTTCAAGTGGGTGAGATCTGCCTCATTTGGTATGTAAATTCTAGAGTTTTAAAAACAATGTCATCAAGTCAATCAACATCTCAACAGCTTCATGACGTGCCCACATTCATGATTCATATCTTACACACTGCTTGGCAGTTTTGTGAAGCCAGCAACAGAAAGCTGCAAGTGGCATCAGAATGTCAACTGTTGTAATGAGGCTGCCAAAAATAATTTTTGTGGAATTTCTAGTTTACCCACTACTTGGCTGATTTTCCCCAATCTCAAGAAAGCCCAGTGCTGAAGAATATGAGCACTAAATAAGGGATGCCTTTACTGGGCTGCTCGTAGGCCAGTCAGGGTTAGAGCGGGCCTGGACCCTCTGCTGAATCCATTTGGAAGCCTGAGGCAATGCTTCAAAGTCTATCTGAGCAATTCGACGCCCAGTTTTCTGAATAGGAAGATCCTGCCACCAGAAATAGAACATAGAACATAGAACATAGAACAGTACAGCACAGAACAGGCCCTTCAGCCCACAATGTTGTGCCGACCATTGATCCTCATGGATGCACCCTCAAATTTCTGTGACCATATGCATGTCCAGCAGTCTCTTAAATGACCCCAATGACCTTGCAACCACAACTGCTGCTGGCAACGCATTCCATGCTCTCACAACTCTCTGCGTAAAGAACCTGCCTCTGACATCCCCTCTATACTTTCCACCAACCAGCTTAAAACTATGACCCCTCGTGCTAGCCATTTCTGCCCTGGGAAATAGTCTCTGGCTATCGACTCTATCTATGCCTCTCATTATCTTGTATACCTCAATTAGGTCCCCTCTCCTCCTCCTTTTCTCCAATGAAAAGAGACCGAGCTCAGTCAACCTCTCTTCATAAGATAAGCCCTCCAGTCCAGGCAGCATCCTGGTAAACCTCCTCTGAACCCTCTCCAAAGCATCCACATCTTTCCTATAATAGGGCGCCCAGAACTGGACGCAGTATTCCAAGTGCGGTCTAACCAAAGTTTTATAGAGCTGCAACAAGATCTCACGACTCTTAAACTCAATCCCCCTGTTAATGAAAGCCAAAACACCATATGCTTTCTTAACAACCCTGTCCACTTGGGTGGCCATTTTAAGGGATCTATGTATCTGCACACCAAGATCCCTCTGTTCCTCCACGCTGCCAAGAATCCTATCCTTAATCCTGTACTCAGCTTTCAAATTCGACCTTCCAAAATGCATCACCTCGCATTTATCCAGGTTGAACTCCATCTGCCACCTCTCAGCCCATCTCTGCATCCTGTCAATGTCCCGCTGCAGCCTACAACAGCCCTCTACACTGTCAACGACACCTCCAACCTTTGTGTCGTCTGCAAACTTGCTGACCCATCCTTCAATTCCCTCGTCCAAGTCATTAATAAAAATTACAAACAGTAGAGGCCCAAGGACAGAGCCCTGTGGAACCCCACTCACCACTGACTTCCAGGCAGAATATTTTCCTTCTACTACCACTCGCTGTCTTCTGTTGGCCAGCCAATTCTGTATCCAAGCAGCTAAGTTCCCCTGTATCCCATTCCTCCTGACCTTCTGAATGAGCCTTCCATGGGGAACCTTATCAAATGCCTTACTGAAGTCCATATACACCACATCCACAGCTTGACCCTCATCAACCTTACTAGTCACATCCTCAAAAAATTCGATAAGGTTTGTAAGGCATGACCTACCCGTCACAAAGCCGTGTTGACTGTATTTGATCAAGCCATGCTCTTCCAGATGGTCATAAATCTTATCCCTCAGAATCCTTTCTAACACCTTGCAGACGACAGACGTGAGACTTACCGGTCTATAATTGCCGGGGATTTCCCTATTTCCTTTCTTGAAGAGAGGAATTACATTTGCCTCTCTCCAGTCCTCAGGTACGACTCCAGTGGAGAGCGAGGATGCAAAGATCTTCGCAAGTGGCGAAGCAATTGCATTTCTCGCTTCCCAAAGCAGCCGAGGACAAATCTGATCCGGGCCTGGCGACTTGTCAATCTTAATGTTTGACAAAATTTTCAGTACATCAGCTTCCTCTATCTCTATCCATTCCAGCATGCACACCTGCTCTTCAAAGGTTTCATTCACTACACAGGTCGTTTCTTTCGTAAAGACAGAAGCAAAAAACTCATTTAGGGCTTCCCCTACCTCCTCAGGCTCCACACACAAGTTCCCTATGCTATCCCTGATCGGCCCTACTCTTTCTTTGACCATTCTCTTATTCCTCACGTAAGTGTAAAATGCCTTTGTGTTTTCCCGGATTCCTTCTGCCAAGCCTTTCTCGTGCCCCCTCCTGGCTCTCCTCAGACCATTTTTGAGCTCCTTCCTTGCCTGCATGTAATCCTCTCTAGCTGAACTTGACCCTAGCTTCCTCCACCTTATGTAAGCTACCTTCTTCTTTTTCACTAGAAGCTCCACCGCTCTCGTCATCCAAGGTTCCTTTATCTTACCCCTTCTTGCCTGTCTCAGAGGGACATATTTACTCATCACTCCCAACAACTGTTCCTTAAACCATCTCCACATGTCTATAGTTCCCTTACCATGGAACAACTGCTCCCAGTCCATGCTTCCTAACTCGTGTCTAATCGCATCATAGTTTCCTCTTCCCCAATTAAATATCCTCCCATTCTGCCTAATCCTCTCCTTCTCCATAGCTATGTAGAATGAGAGAGTGTTATGGTCACTATCACCAAAATGCTCTCCCACCACAAGATCTGATACCTGCCCCGGCTCGTTTCCGAGCACCAAGTCTAGAATGGCCTCTCCCCTCGTCGGCCTGTCAACGTACTGCGTTAGGAAACCCTCCTGAACACACCTTACAAAAACAGCTCCATTCAAATCTTCTGCTCGAAGGAGGTTCCAATCAATATTAGGAAAGTTAAAGTCACCCATTACAACAACCCTACTGCGTCCACACGTTTGACATGATCGCTAATTCCCGAAATTAAAAGAAAAATCAGAACTGAAGCATGCCATTCAGCCTGAAGAGCTTGATCCAAACAGCACTTACCCATCCTCTGTGATCTCTACTGCGCTATTAATCCGAAATCCATTTGTCACTGGGGAGGGGATCATGCCAGGGACAAATAAAAGAAACCACAGTGCAGCATAAAATGAAACTTGGGCTTTTAGATAACACTGTCAATGCACCCTACACAGATGCAGGAAATGCTCTCATCAGATCCAGGTTAAATTATTGACCAGAAGTTGAACACTGGAATTGCTGTCTTTTTCATAAATAAAAAAAAAAGAAAGTTCAAGAAAAAAATGCTATCATGTACAGTCAGAACTGTGAGTTGGATGCAAGTCCTGTCATACTAAATTACAACCATTGTTTCGTTGCCACAAGCCACGTCCGCGATAGTATTCTGCCCACTTCTTTGGATGAGTGAAGCTCCAACAAATATCAGAAAACTCCACACATGATCGAATAAAGTAGCGCACTAAAGAGACAGTCCAGTGACCAGGATAAGCATTCTCTCACTCTGCCGCCGATACAATGACAGCAAAATTAGCATCAATACAATTCACTCCTTCTACAGCAGGTTTGAAGCGTTTTCCATCATACATGAATATGCACGGATTGCAGATGCTTGGCAAAACCACGAAATCTGTTCCCAACTAAGGCAACATTCTGAACATTTCATCATTGTCAAGGGATAATGGGAACGGCAGATGCTGGAGAATCCAAGATAATGAAATGTGAGGCTGGATGAACACAGCAGGCCCAGCAGCATCTCAGGAGCATAAAAGCTGACATTTTGGGGCTAGAGCCTTCATCAGAGAGGGGGATGCGGTGAGGGTTCTGGAATAAATAGGGAGAGAGGGGTAGGCGGACCAAAGATGGAGAGAAAAGAAGATAGGTGGAGAAGAGTGTATAGGTGGGGAGGTAGGGAAGTGATAGGTCAGTCCAGGGAAGATGGGCAGGTCAAGGAGGCGGGATGAGGTTAGTAGGTAGGAGCTGGAGGTGCGGCTTGGGGTGGGAGGAAGGGATGGGTGAGAGGAAGAACAGGTTAGGGAGGCAGAGACAGGTTGGACTGGTTTTGGGATGAAATGGGGGGAGGGGATGACCTGGGCTGGTTTTGGGATGCGGTGGGGGAAAAGGAGATTTTGAAGCTGGTGAAGTCCACATTGATGCCATATGGCTGCAGGGTTCCCAAGCGGAATATGAGTTGCTGTTCCTGCAATCTTAGCGAGGCATCATTGTGGCACTGCAGGAGGCCCATGATGGACATGTCATCTAAAGAATGGGAGGGGGAGTGGAAATGGTTTGCGACTGGGAGGTGCAGTTGTTTATTGCGAACCGAGCGGAGGTATTCTGCAAAGCAGTCCCCAAGCCTCCGCTCGGTTTTCCCAATGTAGAGGAAGCCACACTGGGTACAGTGGATGCAGTATACCACATTGGCAGATGTGCAGGTGAACCTCTGCTTAATGCGGAAAGTCATCTTGGGGCATGGGATAGGGGTGAGGGAGGAGGTGTGGGGGAAAGTGTAGCATTTCCTGCGGTTGCAGGGGAAGGTGCTGGGTGTGGTGGGGTTGGAGGGCAATGCGGAGCGTACAAGGGAGTCACGGAGAGAATTGTCTGTCCGGAAAGCAGACGGGGTGGGGATGACGAAATGTCTTGGGTGGTGGGGTCGGATTGTAGATGTCAGAAGTGTCGGAGGATGATGTGTTGTATCAGGAGGTTGGTGGGGTGGTGTGTGAGAACGAGGGGGATCCTCTTTGGGCGGTTGGATCCTCCAACACTTCCACCATCTACAATCCGAACCCACCACCCAAGACATTTTCCCATCCCCACCCCTATCTGCTTTCCGGAGAGACCACTCTCTCCATGACTCCCTTGTTCGCTCCGCTCTGCCCTCCAACCCCACCACACCCAGGACCTTCCCCTGCAACCACAAGAAGTGCTACACTTGCCCCCACACCTCCTCCCTCACCCCTATCGCAGGCCCCAAGATGACTTTCTGCATTAAGCAGAGGTTCACCTGCACATCTGCCAATGTGGTATTATGCATCCACTGTACCCGGTGTGGCTTCCTGTACATTGGGGAAACCAAGCGGAGGCTTGGGAACCACTTTGCAGAACGCCTCCGCTCGATTCGCAATAAACAACTGCACCTCCCAGTCGCAAACCATTTCCACTCACCCTCCCATTCTTTAGATGACATGTCCATCATAGGCCTCCTGCTGTGCCACAATGATGCCTCGCGAAGATTACAGGAACAGCAACTCATATTCCGCTTGGGAACCCTGCAGACCAATGGTATCAATGTGGACTTCACCAGCTTCAAAATCTCCCCTTCCCCCACCGCATCCCAAAACCAGACCAGTATGTCCCCTCCCCCCACTGCATCCCAAAACCAGTCCACCGTGCCTCTGCCTCCCTAACCTATTCTTACTCTCACGCATCCCTTCCTCCCACCCCAAGCCGTACATCCATCTCCTACCTACTAACCTCATCCCACCTCCTTGACCTGTCCGTCTTCCCTGGACTGACCTATTCCCTCCCTACCTCCCCACCTATACTCTCCTCTCCACCTATCTTCTTTACTCTCCATCTTCGGTCCGCCTCCCCCTCTCTCCCTATTTATTCCAGAACTCTCACCCCATCCCCCTCTCTGATGAAGGATCTAGGCCCAAAATGTCAGCATTTGTGCTCCTGAGATGCTGCTGGGTCTGCTGTGTTCATCCAGCCTCACATTTCATTATCATTGTCAAGGGATTTACTTTCTGGAACATCTTTCCTGAGCACTTTGGGTGTCGCTGCATCACTCTTGCTGCTATGGATCAAGAGAGAATCTCACCTCTCCCTTCGTAAGGTCATGTCTGCATTGGCTGCACATCCCAAAATCAATGTTGCAGTTTTGAGCGCACTTTCTGACAACGATATCCATGAAAGTACTAACTGACAATAACTTGAAACATTTGAACTCTGCAATCATCTGAACACTGCAGATGGCCCAAATTTAAATGGACAGCAGAAAATTTCAGGAAAATTCTATTGGACAGTCAGCAACGCTGGGGAACATGAATGTCATTTCATTATTATTCACTCGTGGACTGTGGATATTAGGGGATGGACCAGCATTTCTTTTCAGTCAGTACTTGACTTTCAGAATGTGGTGGTGTCAGTGTGACGTTTTAAATCTCATTGTTAGATCGAGGAGAAAATAAATGGCTGATTCAATAAAATATTTACAGTAACGTGTTGATATTAAAACGTGAATATTTTAACAGCTTGAGCATTGAAATTATAATGTGCAAGCAGAATTAAATGCTGACATCATTGAATCTTTGTGGTTATGATTGCAATGAGATGTCATACAAAGAATACTATGATCGAGTGCTTTTGCATAAATCATCAATGTAAAATGTTCTTACTATAGACACTGATTACAGTAACTTGTAAGATAAACAAGAAAATCACTGTTTCAGCGATGTGTAGGAGAAATAAAAATTATATCAGAAATTGTTGGAGCAGCTCGCTGGTTTAGGAACATTTGTGGAGAGAAAATTATATTAACGTTTTGAGATCAGTATCCCGTTTTTGCACACGGGTTAATAGTAAAGAAGAGAGGGTGGTAACTTTCAGTGCATCAAGTTCTTGCTGTTTCAATGCTGCATTGAAGGGAGCCGATGGTGGTTTAAGATACACTCACCTTCAGTAATCATAAGTTACAAACTTGAAAAGGAGTGGGTGGTCCAATGAATAAAGGCGAGGAAAGAAAAACAGTGATGAATGTGTCTTCACTGATTCCTTTGCCTGTATTTGGTGAGGATGCTGAAGGATGGGATATTATATATGATGGAAGATCAAATTAAAGCTGTGCACAAGAGGAAAACTGTCATTGCCGTGTCAGGGAGGGCAGAAATGGAGCAAGATTACGTTCAGAATCAAATCCAGAAAATCTGTCACACACAGATTTAAAATGTTCAGCTTACTTGTATAAATTACCTGGAACACCGATTGCAGCAAGCACTGTGTAATATATTTTCATTATCCTGTCTAATGTTGGATACATGCTGTGAGAGAATTAAATGCCCCCTTTCTGTTCCAGAGTATCTCTCCTTGTTAAACTCGGGGGCAGTGCATCCTCAGATGATTTTATTCAGAAACTGGAATACCACTGGGACTTTGATTTGCAAAAGCTCTCATTCTCTCAGTGTTGAGCAAACAGGTTACATCATCCGAGCTAACTCCCTTTGGAATTCCCTGTAACAGTACCAGAGTCAGAGGATCACTTGTCGCAGTGATTGAGGAAATATCAAATCGTCATATCAAATTTTGATCGGCTGTTGTACAGCAATAATTCCATCCTGTCTCTGTTTTCTGAAGAATGTGCAGCTTCCATACAGGCTAAACCTTTGTCATCTGAACTTGTAATGGACCAGAGTTTCACTGGGAAAATTTCATCATTTAGTTTTCAAATTAAACTTTGTGAAACCCAAAATCCTACACTCACCATTGATTTCTGCATGTGACCATGTGCTGATGTATAATGGGATTGTTTGCCTTTTTGTCTGTGTGCATTTGTTAAATATTTCAGGAAGAAAATTGTTAAACGGTTATCAAAACCGTCAAATCGTGAAAGTATTGCATTACCTGAAACCAGTGCAAACTCCTTGGGGGTGGTACAGTGGCAGAATAGTTAGCACTGTTACCTCACAGCACCAGGGACCTGGTTTTGTATTACACTCTTGGGAGACTGTCTTGTGTGGAGTTTGTACATTTTGCGATGTCTAAATGGGTTTCCTCCGGTGCTCCGTTTTCCTCCCACAGACCAAAGATACACAGACTAGGTAGATTGGCCATGCTAAATTGTCCCGTAGTGTTCAGGGATGCCTAGATTAGATTGGTGATAGTGGGATGGGTCTGGGTAGAATGCTCTGAGGGCCAGTGTGACTTGTTGACTGAAGGGCTTGTTTTTACACAGTCGGGATTCTAACATGACCTAAACAAGGAAACGTCCACAAAATAATCCAAACCTCCAACAAACTATTGCCCTGAAACATTCCAGCCACTCAAAAGAATATTCGGTTAAAATTACATTGTCCATCATAAAAATAACCCCCATCAACGAAATACAGTGTCTCAAACTATCGCAGCCCTGTCACCTGAATCAGTCAGTCACTATTTTGAATGGAGGGTCTGGCATGCATTGCAGGATCTGCGATGTGTCTGTAAGCATGGAAATTTGGTAAAGGTTTGGGAGCGGAAGGGGCCATGGGTTGTTAGAGAACATATTTCACTTTGTCAGGTAGTCTGAACAAAGCAGGTCGCTTTGAATGAGGGAATAAGGTTAACTGAGTTGATCATATGTTGTGGCGGCTCGAACCAATGTCAGTTTCTCGATGAAGCTGCCACGGAGTTAGAGTGTCAACCACAGAGTCATGGCCTTCAACAGTTCAGGCAAAAGGCCCTTCAGCCTAACATATCTGTGCCATTCAGAAACATTTACCAAAACATTCTAATCTTACTTTGCAGCATTAAGCACACAGTGCCGAATGCCTTGGTATTGCAAATGTATATCCAGACAGTTCTGAAATATTGTGAGGCTTTCTGCATCTACCACCTGAACAGAGAATGAATTCCAGATTCCTCACTCGCCTGTGGGTGAGAAAAGCAACGCTCAAACCTTCTCCAAATCTGTGTCCCTCATAACTCGATACATTTAGTTCTGCCTCCTGTCAATTTCCTTTGTCCTGAGGAAAACGAACTACAGACCCAAACATTGAAGTTCAGGCAATATCCTTGAGTATCTTATGTGCACCCTTTCGAGAGCAGTCAGATGTCTCCCAAAACGTGTACTCCAGAACGGCACACAATATTCCAGACCTATTCCTGTTCATACTTAGAACGCTCTTCATTTGCATACAAGGACTGCAGCCTTGACAGCCTGTTACACTGGCCAACAAATTGTGTGACCATATCTGCATGTAAGACCAGGATTTTATCATTACGTAGAGAATTTTTTAGGGTTCAGTGTAATTTTCGTTACACTGGCCAAAGACAGATAAGAACTGAGAGCTGTGCTGTGAACAATTTGTCTGTGTATAGAGCAACTTCACTGGCAAGATTGTGCATTCAAGCACAGACACATGGCCAATCTGCATGTAGGAGTGACCAAATACATGCATCAGTTTTAAATTTCCTATAAGCCGAAATACAACAGTATTTACAAACTGCCCTATTCGTCTGCAGGTATCTTTTTGCAAACAACCCTGTGGATGTGAAACATTTACAAAAAAATGAATGTGCCAAAACATTCAAGTGCGCTCGGATCAGCATTGACGGGTATCAGACAAGAACATGCCCATTGCTGCAGAGCGCCTGTGATGCTTCAATATTTATCAGGCAGCGTGGATGTGTGTCAGTTCTTACAGGCTTCAGGGAATGTCTCTACAGTAAAACTGCTCCTCCGTTATTTATAGGCTGTCACCCAGTTAGTACAAGTTTCTCGTTGGCATGGGAGATATGCAGCTGATTATCTGTAGTTATTTTGTGACATGTAGGTATTGGCAGGTTTTGCAGGGTCACCCAGCCAGCGTTTGAGTATTTGCAGTCCTGCAGAGTATCTGAATGTTTAAAGATCTGCCGAGACCTGCATTGTTATTAATGGTGTTTGTAATATCTAGCAGTGTGAAAGTATCGGAGGCAAATTGCTAGAAATAGTCACCACATCAAAAGTTCTGTACTCGTGTGAATTCATTCAGTGCATTAATTCCAAGTTCATCTGGAGACACAGGTTCATCATTGTCATAGTCATTTGGAAGAGTGCTAGTCCTCACATGGAGGCTGAGAAGTATTCCAGGTCAAATCGAGGTTATTTCAATTAAATTTTCAAATATTGAAACAATCAAAAGCAATTTTTTTTAATGCTGTTTTGCATCAGTGTTGTTTTCTTATTCATTTGTGAGATGTGGGAATAGCTGGCTGGCCTGCATTTATTGCTTGTCTCGAGTTTCCCTTGAGAATGTGGTGGTGAGCTGCCTTCTTGACCTGCTGCAGTCTACCTGCTGTGGGTTGACTGACAATGCTGTTACGGAGAGAATTCTAGGACTGTGGCCCAGCGACAGTGAAGGGACTGAAATATATTTCCAAGTCAAGATGGTGAGTGGCTTGGAGGTGAAACTGAAGGTGGCAGTATTCTCCATTATCGGCTGCCCTTATCCTTCTTGATGGAAGTGGTCATGCATTTGGAAGGGCCGATCTGTGGAGCTTTGGCGAATTTATGCCGTGCATCTTGTAGAGAGTACACACTGCTGCTGCTGAGCGTTGGTGGTGGAGGGAGTGGGTACTTGTGGACCGAGTGCCAATGAAGTGGGTTGCTTTGTCCTCGATGGTGTCAAGCTTCTTCAGTGTTTTTGGATCTGAACCTCTCCAGGAAAGTGGAGACCATTCCATTACACACCTGACTTGTGTCTTGCAGATGGTTTTCAGGAGGCAGGAGTTGAATTAATCACTGCAATATTCCCCAATATAGTCCCCCAAAGCATCGAACCCTGACCCATCCCCTTATAGCCGATCTAATCTAGGCAGCCCTGAACACTGAAAGACAATTTATCATGGCCAATCCACCAAGCCAAAGATCTTTGGACTGTAGGAGGAAATCGGAGCACCCAGAGGAAACCCACGTAGACATGGGAGAATGTACAAGCTCCACACAGACAGTCACCCATGGGTGGAACACGAACCCAGGTTCCTGGTGCTGTGATGCTAACTATTCTGCCACCGTACTACCAGGTTCGTTTTCGGAGGCCCTCACGGACTTGCTGCAATATCAAGACACTGACCTGTTTAGAAAAACACAAATCCTTTTATTACCAAGCAAGTACAAGCTGTGGAGAATCACTGTACTCAACCCGGCACAGAGTGCAGAGTCTCGCAAGTAATTCTCCCCGAGCAGCGGACAGTCCCCGCTTTTTATACTTTACAAAAGACATGATACATAAAAAGATTTCACAATTTACAATGGCATGATACATAAAACAATTACTACAACAGACAAAAACAGGATGCCAAACAATTATTCCATCAAAAACCGAAGTGAAGTAGCTGCTAATTGCAGGAGGTGATTTCGAGTTGTTGTCCGGGACAGATTCTGATTTCAAGTTGCCAGTTTGTCTGGCTAGAACAAAGTCCGTGCCCTGGCCACTTTGTCAGCGACAGAAGTTACATGCTTTAGAGGTTTCACACCTTTACACATTTTCCCCACCTAACCCTATTTGAAACAGTTTGATTTTAATTTTAATTCAGTCAGGAAGCTTAAGACAGTGTCTGCATACCAACGTGTGAGAAGACAAGGACTTACAAAAGCTTCACACTGAATTCCTAGCTGGGCAGGAAGCTTCAGGGCAGTGCATGCATACCTATGTGTAGGTAGATAAGAGTTTACTTCTATAAATTTAAGTCTCTGTATCGAAATCAAAAGCAGATAAAAACTTTAATTTCTAGATGTATATAAATCAATGGGAGGTTATCACATTAGCAACTCATTGCCTCCTGTTATCATTCCATGATAACCTATAACGGGGCCGAGAAGGGAGCTGCCAGCCTATCAAACACAAATCTGCAGCATGGGTTCAGGCATGCCATAAATGTACAGCAGACAGCTATGACAACCACTAGAACAACTAATCCATGCAGCAAATATGAGCTCCAAGAACCACCCATAAGCCATTCCAACAAACCCTCCCCAGGCCGGGGTCCCTCACTGTACTGTTCCAACTGCCCCTGTATGGCTTGAATAGCCTGGGTAATGTTATAGGACTCGTTGGTGACGTGGGTAATGCACTTGTCCCCTATAATAGTGCATACTCCTCCTTGCGGAGCCAGCTGATAGTCCACTGCATACCGGGTTTGCTGAGCGTAGAGCCAAAGTTCAGCCAATTCTTGGTTGATCGCCTCCAATGCCGTCATTGTGCTGTTTCCCAGTGTGGTGAGTCCACATACAAGGTAATTTCGAATTTTCTTTTGTGGCCACCACCCAAGGGGAGCGTCCCAAGCCGACAGTTCCCAGGAAGCCGTGTCCTAAGGAAGAGCCCGGGGCAACTGCGTTCTGCCATGGAGTGCAAAACGCCCGGCTCAGGAAGCATGTGACAATTCACCATTGAGTTTGTGCTTGTTTTGGACAAGGGACCGTGAGGGCCCCAATGGTCCCAACAGCCAACAGCACCAGCAGAGGTGGAGTGGCAGTAGTGAAGGTCCCGTTCAGGAGGAAAACTAATCCCATTTTTTAGTCCGGTAGCAGGTAACAGACTCCCGTATTTTTTGATAGCTCTGCCAGGAGGGCTGACCCTTATCTGGATGGAAATTTGAAGAGTTAAATGGAAATGACCCATTGTCTGTTTTTACATGAGTGCCATGGCAATCCCCACAGCTCCACTGTGTTCCCAGGGTCACGGTTATTGGCTTAGATTCTCAGCAGGGACAGTTCAACAATCCGCCTCGAGTGGTGCAATTTCTCTTTATGCACCGATGGGGCCAGGAAACATTTTAGGGGTGATCAGTGACTAGAGCAGGCACACAGCAAGTCCCAGCTCCATTAAAGCAAAGCGGATAGCTGTTGGGACCTGTACAGTTCTCCCCTTTCTTCCCATGTCCAGGCCTAGTGTCCCTACAACCAGAGCAGCCATTAACTACCAGTTTCACACATGTACCCTGCACACCCCTCGTCCAAGTTCCCCCTCCCTGCAGCAAGGCTTACTGGAATACTCTATTTCATAAATCTGACTAGGGTTCCAGGCAGGTGTCGCCACAAATAACGCTTCTACGGACCGTGCCAGTGGGTAACATGCTGTCGGATTCCCATGCAGCTGGATGTGTGTCCTATAAAACAGATTGTCCTGCTGGCCGTGCATAGGCAGAATAACACTCAGTCCAACGGTTCACTGCACGCTGATGAGGAAATCCATCGTTTACAGTCACTTAAGTAGATCCAGCGATTCTGTCCTTTAGCTTTAAGAGCTGTTGGAGTCTGAAGAAGCACTTCGTACAGTCTTTTCCAACTTGGCCCAAGCTTGGGGCGACCCCAGTCCCGGACAAGTACAAAATCTCCAATCTGCAGCCACGAAAATCGATCCTGAATTTCGAGGTCTTGTTCCAGTGTCTGCGGAGGTGGTCCGAAGGTGCACTTCACCTGCAAATGGAGAAACTTTAAAGATGATGTTAGTTGTCGGAAGTACCTTTGCATTTCTTCTCCCATCACAGTTAGGTCAATTTGGGTGGGTGGGCTAGTATTGGCATCCCATGGTGTTCTGCTGGGTCAGCTATAGACTATTTCTGCTGCTGAGAGCTGAGTAGTAGAATGGGGTGTTATTCGCATGTGATACAAGGCTAGTGGCAAAACCTTTAACCAATTAAGGCCAGCTTCTGATATCAACTTGGTTAGTTTAGTTTTAAGTGTTCCATTAGCTCTCTCTACTATCCCTGCTGCCCGAGGGTGGTAGGCACAGTGGAATTGTTGTTGGATGCGTAATGTATGACCCAGTTCCTTATTAATTTTCTCCACAAAGTGAGGGCCGTTGTCCAAACTATTTTGTTGCGGTACTCCAAACCTTGGTATTATTTCGGTTAATAACAGTTTTACTACTGTTGAAGCTTTGTTGTTTGTTGTTGGGAAAGCCTCTATTCACCTATGAATACATCTACAATGACAAAGACAATATTTGTCACAGTTTACGCGTGGCAGTTCAATAAAATCCAGCTGAATGCATTCAAATG
Organism: Stegostoma tigrinum; assembly: GCF_030684315.1. Taxonomy (NCBI): domain Eukaryota; kingdom Metazoa; phylum Chordata; class Chondrichthyes; order Orectolobiformes; family Stegostomatidae; genus Stegostoma; species Stegostoma tigrinum. Next base: position 1,972,032 of record NC_081397.1, on the reverse strand, counting down.
GTCCACCCGGCAAGGGTGTTTTTCCTGGTGAGCATCTCACCCCCTGACCCACATTGTTTTGCTGGCATGTGAGACATGATGCGATACGAGACTGGGCTGCCTCAGTCAGTCTGGAGTGCCACCAGGTTCGGGCCATAATACCACTCATTCTCTTCTTGCCAAGGTCGGTGTCAGAATGCAGACAGTCAACAAGCATTGGTAATAAAGTATCAGATACACACACTTGGCCGACTGGGGTAACACAATGGCCTGAGGACGCAGAATGCAAACATCCATGCGCCTTCCATCTATTCTTTTCAGATGCAGGGGCGTCCCCCTGTAAGTGCCGAACAGTGGTGATATCTGGCATGCTCGCCTTGTCTGAAGGCGTGTGATTTACCACCTGCTTGTTCATAGAGGGTATAATAAAAATTTGGTCTGCAGCAGCCTGTTTAGCAGCCCGATCAGCCCCAACATTGCCCCGAGTAACTACAGGATCAACAGAGGCATGGGCAACACATTTGATAATAGCCAATTGTTTAGGGAGGAGGATTGCCTGGAGAAGGTTTTTAACATACAGGGAATTCTGGATGGGTGAACCTGAGGCAGTTAAAAATCCACACTGGGTCTGGAGAAGGGAGTGGGGTACCAGTAAGGTCCGGGTGGGGTGAAGTTAGAAATTGTTTCCTTAACAGGCAGTCATGTGGGGGTTGGCTCAGAAATGTGGCCGGGTTAATAGTGGAGCCGGAAGAGATAAGGAATAAATCGCAGCGAGAATCTGGGAACAAGGGGTAATCCCTGAGTTACAGTGTCCAGGCGAGTGGAGTAGTAGGCAACCGGTTGTTATAATTCAACTTTAAAGGGCCTATTGTAAACCTGTCAGTTTCAGTATGACGTATGTGTGTGTGTCAGTTATGTAGTAGACTGCAATAGTTATGTCCTTGATCTCTGAAGAATGGCGGCACATACAGAAGAGGAAGTAACAGGAATGTGGGGTTGAAACCACAATGAGATCAGCCATGATCCTAGTGAATGGCAGAGCACATTTGCAAGGCTGAACAGCATACTCCTGTTCTCAGTCTTACATTCACTATTGAGGAATAGCAGGACGGTTGGAGGGGTGGTGGCTGTCAGTGAATGCCTGCAATTCAAACACTGCCTTTACGGAGCTGTATGGTGCAAAGGGAAGTAATCAATTTATCAGCTGACAAATCAGACAAACACAGTAAAAATGCTACAGCACGTACTGGGGGTTCAGCTTGGCTGGCTTTAATCACGTGGCTTCACAGTCGCCCTGGTGTCTGCAGAAGCAGCAGATGAGAGTAGCATGACTGTCCACGTACAGGCAGTAAACATTGGGATGGGGCGGGGGTTGGGTTCAGAATAGGAACATTCTCTTTCTCACCTCGTGGACTTAAGGGGAGCACCAAGGAGTGTGGGCTCACGCATGGCAGCGATTACGCTAGTAGTCGTGAGGCAGATCCACTGACAGGGCAGGACAGCTTCAATACCTATTCCACATTATGATTACTATCAGTTAGGAGGAAGGGCAACAGGGTTAATACACAGGAGTATTCTCTGCTCTGTCTCATGTCTCATTTGCACAGTGCCACAATATCCCATTTGCCAATCTGAACCAGGGAGGCAGGATGGGCACTGACATTGCAATGGTGTCCTGAACTTAGAGACAGTGTGGGAGGTGGGGGGAGAAAACTCTAGTTGGTTTAAAAATTACCAAGCAAGAATTGGATGTTTTGGAGATGTCTCTACATCACCATCAGTCAAAAACTACTCAAGAATTATAATGTAAACACTGTTTGAACAGACCCAGAATGGTGTTTGAAAGATTCAACATAAGTGTTGCTCTTTAAAAAAACAGCAGCAATCACCATTTCTGTCAAATAATTATGACCTAGCACAAGAAGGAAAATCATGGGTCCAGGGTTTCTTTCACTGGTTTTCGGAGAAAAATACAATGGATTGACCAAATTATACATGCTAAAAAATTAACCAAATTTACCACACACAAAAATCAGAAATTCTTGGCAAAAAGAGAGTTAATGTTTCAGGTCCAGCGACCCTTTCTCGGAACTAGAATGGATGAATGAATGGATTATGGGCCCTAGGATGCAGCGGTGCCACAGCTGTGGGAGAATTGGCAGCTGGCAGTTTCAAGAAGTATCAATTTCCTGGAAAAGTGATTGTGAATTTCAAAACAATGGCGCGTGCCATTGATGGAAAGGCTCTCTCCTGCCTTAATACGTTGGGTGGGGGGAATTCACAGTGCTGGATACCTCGTATGGTTTCTGGTCTGTCCTGGTTTGTCAGGAGGATCAGTACAAATTCACATTTACTTTTAAAGGACAACAGTACACATGGAGTTGTCTGCCCCAGTGTTTCCATAATAACATAGTGCATAGAATATAGAACATTACAGCACAGTACAGACCCTGCGGCCGTCGATGTTGTGCGGACCTGTCATACCGATCTCAAGCCCATCTAACCTACACTACTCCATGTACGTCCATATGATTATCCAATGACGACTTAAATGTACCTAAAGTTGGTGAATCTACGACCGTTGCAGGCAAAACGTTCCATTCACTTACTACTCTCTGAGTAAAGAAACTACCTCTGACATCTGTTCTATATCTTTCACTCGCAATTTAATGCTGTGCACTCTCGTGCTCGCCGTCACCATCCGAGGAAAAAGCCTCTCCCTATCCACCCTATCTAACCCTCTGATTATTTTATATGTTTCAATTAAGTCACCTCTCAACCTTCTTCTCTCTGATGAAAACAGCCTCAATCCCTCAGCCTTTCCTCGTAAGACCTTCCCTCCATACCAGGCAACATCCTAGTAAATCTCCTCTGCACCCTTTCCAAAGGTTCGACATCCTTCTTCTAATGTGGTGACCAGAACTGTACACAATACTCCAAGTGCGGCCGCACCAGAGTTTTGTGCAACTTCACCATAACTTCTTGGTTCTGGAACTCGATCCCTCTAGTAATAAAAGCTGAAACACTGTATGCTTTCTTACCAGCCCTGTCAACCTGGGTGGCAACTTTCAAGGATCTGTTCACATGGACACTGAGATCTCTGCTCATCTACACTACTAAGAATCTTAGCATTAGCCCAGTACTTTGCCTTCCGGTTACTCCTACCAAAGTGCATCACCTCACACTTGCCTGCATTAATCTCTCTTTGCCATCTCTCAGCCCAGCTCTGCCGATTATCTAGCCCCAACATTTTCCACCAGTGTAAGGCAGCCTGTTTAAAAGTTTTCAAAAAGCCACTCAGGCTTGTACAGTACGTGGACGACATCCTGTTGCTCGCAGACAACAGTGAAGAACATGGCCCCCTACTTAGTGAGTTGTTCTGACTGCTGTGCAAGAGCTGTTTGAAGGTAAACCTGAAGAAGGGACAGATAAGATTGAAGATAACAGAGTGTGGAGCTGGATGAACACAGCAGGCCAAGCAGCATCTCAGGAGCACAAAAGCTGATGTTTCGAGCCTCGACCCTTCATCAGATCCCCACTTTATTATCTTGGATTCGCCAGCATCTGCAGTTCCCATTATCCCAGATAGGATTGTGGGAGGTCAAGTTCCTGGGACTGACCCTGACGGCTGGAGAGCGCAGCATAGATGCAGCACAGGCTAAAAACTTACTGTTTTACTGGGGGTGGTTTGATACATTTGAATAGTGCCCAGGGTGTAATCTATAAAATCTCCAGGGTTCGTATTTTGATCAGGGCCCTTGACATAATTAAACGTACCTCTTGTGGCTTCCGAGGGGTATAGACTTGCGTTGTATTTTGCCCCCCTTGTGTTGAGTTCGGGTGATGGACGTGCAATTAGGAAATTGTCAGTGATTTTTCTTCCAGGGGTCCTTCTTTAGGGGATGGCGACTCGAGGGTCTCTCCCAATCTCTGTCCTCAGATTCACTATCCTCTGCCTGTGAATCGGGACTGTCATACTCTTCGCTACGTGTAGAATGGCTCGGGAAGACTAAACAGATGCTGGAGGGTCGAGTGAACTGCACACAGTTTTTCCGGGCTTTCTTTGTGGGTTTTAACAGAATCCTGCCGACCCTCCTCTTGTCCACTAATGGTCTGTTCTATATTCTGTTTCCTGTTCATCTGTTTAGTTTTAGGCCTAGTACAACAGGAGATAGGGTCTGTACAAGCCGCGGGTTTGCCAGGAGTTTCATCTTGGCTGATGACTGAAGGGCTTGGAGATTCTACAAGAGGTTTGGTTTGGTCAGCGTACGGTGGCGGTGATAGGGCTACGGGTGATTGCTTGGTCTGATGGCAGTGTTGGGGTGCCTGCAGATGTGGCTTGGCCAAGGATGGGCAGGGTTGTGGAGGGGGTAGCTATCCCAATGGGGCAGAGGGGTGCCTTCCCCAGTACTCCTCATCTTGTTCATTGTATCATTAATTTGGACAACATCGGCATGCCAGATTTGTCAGGAGGTACCTCCAATTTTTTTGGTTTCTTTCAACACGGCCTGCCGCTCTCGTCCCCGTTCTTTGTCTCGTTATTCTCTCTCCTGCCTTTCTTGTTTAACTCTTTCCCGTTCATTCATCTCATGATCCTCACACTGCAGTTTTTAAAACCTCCCAAATTTTAGGTTTCCCCTCGTTATCACAGGCACTGATCCCTTTCCTACGTGCATTCTCCACCCAACTGGCCAGTTTTGATTTTCAGTCAGGTTCTCAGCTCTCTTTACCCAGAATGACATTAACACTTTGCAGTATCTCTCCTGCTGTATTACATGGATCTATATCCCAGGTTTCCCATAATGGCCAATTCTCATTTCCCATTTTGTTGTTTAGGCATGCCGGCAGACGTCTGTACTGTGCTTCATTTTCAGGGTCATCCCGGCATAACCGATGTAAAGGGGTTCCGACACCCGACTCATCCAGCGCTTTCACTTTTTATTTCTTTCTATATACTGCACCAGTGTCCTTCATCTCACTACCCACCTCAGGTTCCTGACCTTCGCGTGGGGGATTTCCCCACTTCGCAACCGGTCTAAGGCAGGGTGGTTGAGACACATAGACACTGTAACTATTCCTTACTTATGTCTGAACACTTATACCTTCCCAATGTTACACTAACCCCCTGCCTTTTCCCAGTGACCTGACCCAGGGAATCTAACCGTGGCCACTGGAGGACTGTAACCTCCCGGATTTTTTCGCCCCATTTGCCTGACCAGGGACTCTAACCCCGGCCACCGGGGGACTCTTATCTCCCAGATTTCTTTCCCCAGTTCCACAGGGGAACTCTAACCTCCCGGATTTCTTTTCCCAGTTCCATAGGCGGACTCTAACCTCCCGGATTTCTTTACTAACCTGGGAGTCGAACCTCCAGGCGTTAGGATTTAACAGTGTTCAAGCCCGTGAGTTGTCTCCGGGTTCCACCAGTACAGAGCCACACAGTGATGAGGGGTCACACAGGTGGCAGGTTAGTGAGAGAGACCAACGTGAATCGTACCTTGCGGGCCCATCCGTCTCACTCCACTGATACTCAAATGATCATTTATTCAGCCCTCCATGTAAGACTGTTGTACATTTTGGAACCCTGCTTGCAACACCAAATGTTAAGTTCATTTTCGGAGACCCTCACGGACTTGCTGCAATAACAAGACACTGACCTGTTTAGAAAAACACAAATCCTTTATCACAAAGCAAGTACAAGCTGTGGAGAACCACTGTACTTAACCCGGCACATAATGCAGAGTCTCGCAAGTAATTCTCCCTGAGCAGCGGACAGTCCCCGCTTTTTGTACCTTACCAGGTGCATACTACTTCAAGCAATTTTACATCTCACAATGTTAAGATACATGAAACAATTACTACAACAGACAAAGACATGATACAAAACAATTATCACATCAAAAAACATAAAGAGAGCAGGAAATAGTATTGATCGTTCGCAAACTGACTGCTAATGACAGGAGGCAATTGCAAGTTGCTGAATTGACAGAATGTAATTTCAAGTTGCCGGAGTGTCTGGCGTGAACAAATGCTCCTCACTTAACCTTATTTGAGACAAATTCCACATACCCCTGTGCAGGAAGATAACGATTTGCATATTTTAACTCTAATTTTATTCAGACTGGAAGCTTAAGACAGGGTCTGCATACCTATGTGTAGGCAGGTAAAGGGCATTAATTCATAGAAATATAGAAATCAATGGGATGTTATCCCAATAACATCTCACTATGACCATTTCCTCATTGTTCTGTTGCTTAACTGACTCTTAATTCTCTATGTCCCGGTCATAGGTCGAGTCCAATTGACACCTGACTTATTGTTCTGTGGACTGTGTTTCCAACTACTCATGTCCTACTGTTCCTCATGAAGAATATCTAACCAGTGCTGGAAGTTGTCTGCTGTGAGGTTTCATCCTATTCACACCCGTTGTGTTGTACAATTCTCACTACTTCTACATTATCCATTTCTCTTCGATGTTGTTGATGCATTGTGCTGTCATATTGCTGATCCTCCAGTACTCCCCTTTTGCTCATTACGAAGTGCTGGTTGGAGATTTTCTTTAACCCATGCTGGCCTGTGCTTTATCATCATCCGGCACTCACATCTTGTTTATGCCGCTGGGTCTTTTGCCTGTTCTCAGTTGCTTTGTTTATTCAGGAGTTTATAAATTGGTATTAGGGTATATTTCACTGCGGCCTTCAATTGCTGTCTGAACTTGGACTGAGTCGCCACATAAATAAAAGAATTTGTGCAGCAACTTAAATTTCTCAGCATATAAGCAACTTGTTCAAGCACACCGAAAGGGTCAACTATGTAACCATCAAAATCGAAAAAATATAGGATGTAAACCAACCACAGGAGGATAAAGTTGCCTGATATGGTGAAAAGTAATACCATAGACTTCCTCCTGCTCTGCACCTCTTGGTCATTGTGATGTTTATGCATTTTCTGTTGCTTCAGTCCCTTGCGGACATGATTGGCCATCAAAATGTATCTGACTATTAGAGTATTGCACAACAGAATTAAAATGAATGGCAATAGTGGTGTTAAAACCTTCTCAAACACTCTAAATGCAGCCCACCTTGGATCTCTAAAGTAGCTTTGTGTATTAGAACAGCGCCATTCCACATTGTCAGTTATCCATCGAGGTTTATATCTAAAGTAGATAGGAATGCTTTTCAAACACAAGAGAACTGTAATTGTTGCTAGAACCACAGTCACAGTTTTTTCAGTACAATATTTAGATTTCAGCTTCTGGCAGGAAATGGCAACAAATCGATCAAAAGTGAAAGAGACAGTAAACCAGACAGAACAATCTATGGAAATACGGATAACGACATAGAGAGGGCGACATACAGCAGTGAGTTTCAGGACATTTAGTTGGAAAGTATAATTGTTTATTCGGCGGAGTATGACCTCAGTTACAATGACCAGGAGATCCGATAAGGCCATGGCTACCAGGTAACGAGTGATGCACTTTGAGAGCCCACACTTGCCCCGGCAGAGAATGAGAACTACGATTATGTTAGCTGTAAAGAGAGAAAAAGAAAAACACAGTGTGAGATGTCTGTATATTTTCCAGGACAAACAAACATCATTTCTGAGCCAGGAAGCTGAATATTTTTGTCCTGAAATCATTACTTGAGACCATCTCACAACAACACATGTAGCTACCACTGTGTTGGCTGTGATACTGATTGTTCCATGATCTGCGCAGGGTTAACATGCTGCCACAGAGTCATCGAGCTCTTCAGCATGATCCAAGTCATCAGTACCAACCATATAGCCTAAATTCACTGAGTCCAATTTGCCATCATTTGGGCCACATCCCTCTACACTCTTTCTATTCATAACCTTATCCAAATGGCTTCTAAATGTTGTAACTGTAGCAGCCTTCACTACTTCAGCTGGATGCTCATTCCATACATCAGCTAGCCTCTGTGTCAAAACTTTGCCCCTTAGGTCCGTTTTAAATACTTCATGTGTCTCACCTTAAACCCATGCCTTCTAGTTATGGACTCCCCCAACCCGGGGAAAAGCCCTTGGCTATTCAACCTATCCATACCCTCATGATCATATGAACCTCTATAATGACACCCCTCAAACTCTAACCTGACATGGAAAATAGCCCCAGACTATCTTTCCTTTCAATGTAATAGAGCCCTCTAACACTGGCAACATTCTTCGAAATATTTTCTGAACCCTTTCAAGTTTCACATCATTCCTCCTGTCACAGGGAGACAAGAACTGAACACAATATTCCAAAAGTGCCTGAGAGACTCTCCTGTACAATCACAACATTATGTCCCAACTCCTACACTCAGTTCACAGGCCAAGAATGGAAAGCGTACCAAACACGTGGTTCACGAACCAACCTGCATCCTCACTTTCAGAGAACCATGGGCCTGCCCTCCAAGCCCTCTTTTTGTGAAAAAAAAGTTTCAAACGTTATGTGAACAAGAATTGACCCTGCCTATCTCCAATTTTACAACCCCGGGGTGTACAGAATCAGTCGAACCACCAAAGAAAGCACGTCCACCGGCTAAATATATTAGTTAGGAACCGCGAAAACAGCAGTTTCCCGATCTGAATCCGTTTTCTTACTGCTGCTGGATATACACATAACTCAAACTTGTCTCATTTTGAGAAGAAGGACATGGTCATCGTGGAAAACCCTCTTCTTGAGTCGTGCAGGTTCCTTTCCACGCACCCACCCTGTGCTATCAGAGACTCCCTCTCTCTCCGGTCTTTGTCCCATTTCCTATTCATGTTATAAATTAGATACACTTAAACTGCAGTTTCCACTACTGGGACATCCAGTCCTTGACTCTTCCTGAATAACAGCAGCAGCTCAGAGCACCATTTCCAGCAAACTATCCACAGCTGCTCCAAAAACTTTCAAACAAGAGAATGAGCCAAACTGCTCTGGGAACCACGTTAGATGTCTATTACAGGGACCTTATCCTGATGCTGAACACATGATCATCTTGGAGTGAATAACAGAGGCATTCGGTAGACGTTTTAAAAACAAATTTTGAAGCTGTGTGCCAAACATGCTGTCAGCCCCTTTCCGATATGAAGCATCACATGGCTCACCCAGGGAAGTGAATGATACCCGAACGAATTCCATTCCATTATTTCTGAGATTCATAACACCAGCACTCGATAATCTCAGGTGATGAAGCCCAGGCACTGGAAAATATTGAGTGTCTAAAACTCACTATGAAAACGGATCAGCCAACTAGTTGCTGAAATATTCGTCAGGATCGCCACATCATTTGAAATGTTCAATTATATTATATTTTGAACCCAACTCAAATAACCAGCCAAGGTACAATAAACCGAGGCCGGATAGCAGCCCAACATGAGGAACGTTGCAATATAGTGCTGATTTGCTCAGTACCCACCTCGCGACAAGATGCCAAGCATGGAAAAAAATTCCAAGTCATGCTGCGTGTGACTGGAAGTAGTGCTTGCAAAAGTTCATATCTCTGTATCTACATTGCTATAAGGACAAGGCGAGTGACAGGAGTTTCAGATGTAAAACCTAGTATGAAGGAAAGAACAGAGGGGAGTCTGTTTAGGTACGCACAAGTGGCACGCGTTCCATGCAGCAGTGTTTTAAAAGCAGATGTGTTGATCTGGTGAATGGTATTCTGAAGGAGAAGGAGATAGGAGTTGAAAAGATCTGAACACAGATTCAGAAATCAGCTCAAGGTCAAAGGGATCAACACAGTTATGATCAGTCTGTTTCAAACCCGATATTACGCATCAATGGGATGGAGTTTGAGTAAGGGAACAGGGACTGTGACCGGAACACTCGGCATTTACCTCAATGTTCACAATATTTAAACAACATTGACAGTAATGTCCTGAATGATGCTTTCCAGCTGAGGTGAGCATCTAAACAGAGTCACACATTGTTCGCTATCAGAAACAAAAAAGGGGAGAGTGAATGAACAAGTTTTCTAATGCAGTGTACAGTGAATGACGGGATGCAGAGTTTCATCAGAAACAGTAACATGCATAAAGTAGGCTGAGTAAATGATATGAACAGTAATGCAGGTAAACTTGTTTTACGAAAATAATAAAAGAGCAATCAGTCTTACCAGGAACACCAATGATTGCCAGGATGGGGTAATAAAAAAATTCAATCATGGAAACGATATATTGGATTTGTATTGGTAATGGAAACATATAATAAAAAGTAGAAAGAGACAACATATCCCAGTAATAATCCCTGTCCATTGTTGTAACATTCCAGTCAATCACCATCAGGTTCCGGTCCATTCTTGGAAAATTACAGCCAATTGTTGTCAGATTCTGCCCTCCCAATCGGTCGATCTGGAGTTCCTGATCGCTGCTCGTGCTGGAAGTGATGTTCCTGCTGATTCTACTGGATCACACATTGAAAATGCCTGCTTCTAATAGAAGTGAGGAACCCTCCAGGGTCACAGTTTGAATCTATGGAGACTGACATCAATTAAAGACATCAAACAGACAACTTTCGTTCACCCTGTTCAGTCTAACACACTTTGTATCACAATAAATTACAAAATGTATGTATTGCGGATGGGATTTATGAGGGTTGCTGAGGTAAGGAATCGTGCAAATAGCTCAGAAATTAAACATAATCATTCAATCTTCTTTGTGGGAACAGTGCCACATAAGAAAGGCATATGATCCTGAGGGGTCTTGATGGGCAGAATGTTGAACGGGTGTTCATACTTCTGAGAGGTGTCTTGGAGATCATGATATCAGGGAGAACAGTTCAAAAACTAGGTGTATTCAACTCAGGAAAGTGATGAGAAGAAATGTATTCCGTCAGAGCGTGATGAGAATTACAGCCTGAGTTCCAGGGAAATTCTATGATGATGAGACTCTGAAGGTTTCTGGGGAAGACAGAAGAGTGAGGTTGAGGCAACAAACAGATCAGCTGTAATTCATTTATTGGTGGAGCAAGCTTCAGCGGTCAAATGACATATTTGACATTGAGCAGCAGTTGCGGGTGACATCTGGAAGACACACTGCAGAAGTTCAACACGGTTCCGACAACAGTACCTTCCTCAACCATGCCCCCACCAACATGTTCCCATTCAAACCACTCACTATCTATCTTTGGGTATTGTTTTCACATTCACTGATGGGGCATGGGCTTTGCTAGTTTGCCAATATGTATGCACGTTGTTCATTGTCCCCTGAGATGATGGTGGTGAGTGGCCTCCCTGAACCACTGCAGTCTACTTGTTGGAGGTGGACCCACAAATAGCAAGTTAATTCCAGTGTCTTCACCCAGTGAAAGCAAAGTAATTGTGATATAATTCCAAGCTAGAACAGTGAGTGCCTTCGTGAAGAATATGCAGAAGTTGATGTCCCCGTGTAGCCTCTGCTTTTCTCCTTTTAGACAAATGCAGTCGTGTGTTTGGAAGGTGCTGTGTAAGGATATTTGGTGAACTTCTGCAGTGCATGTTGCAGATAGTATCCACTGCTGCTATTGAGAGGCTGTTATGGATGGAATGGTTGCTTCTGGACTTGGTGCCAATCAAGCATGCAGCTTTCTCTTGGATGGCATCTTTTTGAGTGATGTTGGAGATGAACCCTTCCAGGGAAATGGAGAGTATTCCATCACAATTCTGACGTTTGCCTTCTGGATGGAGCATAGACTGAGGGGAATCAGAGTCTGAGCTACGCGTCGGATCACACATGATCTCACTGGCTCACTTGTTCACACAATGTCTGGTCTCACTGGCTCCTTCCTTCCAGCGATCACACCGTCTGATGTGCTTCTGTCCTCAGCAAAATTGCATATTAACAGTCTGATGATGAACAGGAAAGCTGTTTCGCACCCTCACTGAAGACTACTGATCATCAATCTTCTCTATTTCCTTTCAGTGTTCAGCCCTTCCAGGTCATCCATACGCAGAACATTTATATGGTGCTGCCTCACACCCATGCCTCACCTCTGAGCTTACACAGTGTTCGTTTCAGAGCAAGTCAGTGTGAGAGCCTACAGTGGCTTTCAGAGCAGGGCTTGACTCTCTACTTCTTCACAGTTGGTCAGAGCATCTGTGAATCATCTGCTACTCGGCAAAATTAAGGTAGGTATCACACAGCCTGTGTCATCTGGACTTGTCTGCAGTTGTATGAAGTTTGGTGAGTATGACCGCCAAAGATCATACACATTCACAGTGATCTCTCTCGCAGCACATTTTAACAACGACTGTTTTATACTGAATAATGTTTGTACTTTAATGACTGGGTGCGCCCAGTTGGGGAAATCATGTGTTGAACAATGCAGAACATTTGTCTTAAGTTCAAATCATCGGCTCAAAATTATGTCCTAGAAATGTTGATGTGAACACGAACATTCTGAGAACAGTGAAATTGAGTGATCTGTTTATCATATGATGTAGGAGAAGAATTCAGCAACTGAGGCTATCGAATCTGCTCAGCTATTCGACTCCAGCCAGTGACTCGCTTCTGGAATGCGCTGCCCAGGCTGGCCTGGGTTCAGATTGCCTTCAGCTCTGGGATCTGGCCCAGAACTTGATACTGGGACTCATCTCCTGGACCAGCCTGGGGTCAGACAGCCTTTCTCTACAGGCTCCAGCCATCAACCAAGTTCTGGGACTCGGAATGTTAGGGATACAAGATTTTGCATGACCACTCAAAATTTTCATTCATACTGAAGAATAATGAAGGAGAGAAGCTGGCAGAGTAAGTTTGTGTATCAAGGAATATTTTCCTGCTGATGCTTTCTGCCCCAATTATTGCAAACTATTACTGTGAACCTCTTTGACAACTTTAGAAACAGATAACATATGCAGTTTAAGATGCCCCAATTACAACTCACTCATCACATAAATACATGCAACTCAGCCATCATATATGTGATTGCTCAGCATTACATGTAAATGAAGCCACTGTGCCGACATGTATGATATGCTGTTAATCCAGATGAGAGCAAAAAAAAGCTTTTTATATAAAAACAAAACATGAGGAACTAATTTAGAGAAGGATAATGGCATCATTATGCATGTTTATAATAATCGTTTTACACTCCTCCGCAGACATTAACATTCCTTCACTGTTGGCACTCTATTTTTTTTTTCCTTTCATAAGTGTTATGACTGCTCATGGTTCTTAGTTATCAGAAATTGGATACTGCTGGCTATTCCTTGGTATTAAATGGTCGAAAAATATTGTTAACTGAAGTGGTCAGAATTGTGGCCATCGTAATATGATTAATAGATTTCTCACAACAAGGTCTTATTAATTTGTGGCGTAATGAGAGCCACTATTAGCACTGAAGCAGTCCTGGTTAGAGAAGAATTGACAGAACCCCTTTGTGTCAGTTAAATTAATCTTTTTCTGTGTAATGTGGGATGAAATGAAAAATATGCTTGACTCACAGAAACTCTTGTGATTGCAATCACATATACACGTGCACATGTCTGCACACAATAATATTTTTATTTATTTGACATTGATGGATTTGATTGGATACTTGTAGAATCGTCCTCTGAGATTGAAATTATCTTGATGGGAGAACTCCCTTGAAAAACCTTCACTGGGGCCTCTTCTACCAGCTAATCCAAATTGTATTATTTTTTGATGTTCAAAGAAAATTCCTTCTCTCACATTAATTATGATCCTTCAGGTAATTGTCACTAATTATTACATCCATCCATTCTGATACACTGAAGGCCTAAATGATACGGACCAAAAGCCTGAGAAGGAGAGAGAAGCTCCCACCGTGCTAACAGGGAGGATTGAATAGTAGATGCAAAGGTCAGTGGTGCAGTAATGTGGTTGAGGAAGATTCATGAGGAAACTCCAAGGATGGGCAATAAGGAAACCTGGAGAAGGTCATGAGGTCATGCGATGAACTGAGGTTTTCTTCCATTGACCAGGCAGTCACGTGATTGCCTTGATTGGATGTGTGCTCAATCAATTCAAAATATGATTTGTTGTGATATTGAAAGATGGGTAAAAAAATGTAGTGTATAAATATTGATGCCTGAAGTTGATCAGTGAAGGAGATTCTTTGGCCAAACAAGCTTCTTTTCACCAGAGTAAATTTAATAAACTCTTTAACACTGTAAATGTGGTCTGAGTATTGACTGATTAATTTCATCGTCCCACCTCAACAACACTTTCATATCATTTAATTTCATTCTGATAGTTCAAAGTACTGACAGTCAGGCAGGTTGTAATCATCCGTACAGTTTGTGAAGGACTGAAGCATTAGAGCAAACGAGAGAATAGGGGTGACTGAGTTATAGACCCGACACAAGTCTATGGTTCTACTCTTTACTGTTTCGGGTATCTTCGTCCTCCTACCATTAGAAAACGTAGATTTGTTTTAGCTACGAATTTTCATGATCAGATCGTAATAATGACAATTTTTGTAGGCATTTTGAAAAATCTGGCCAATGTTGCAGAACTTATATCACTGTACAAGCACAATTATTTGGTGGTCTGATTCAATCAAAGTTCAGAGGCAAGTTGAAGATTGTGATGTCATACCCAGTGACTTCATTCTCGGCGTTAATTTTCACACACACTCCCACACTACCTAAATCGCTGTGGGTGTGCAGTCGACAGATAAAGCTCCTTATCGCGTTGGTTGGGAAACAAAATATAAATGATGTTGTAATAGTTTCTACTTTTCAGATTCTTTGGCTGTCTTCCTCTTTCTCCCTTCTCAATATGGCCAAAATCGCTTCTCCTAAAAAAAAACACATCTCTTCTTGCATCTATCCAATCAGTCTTTTGACCTCTAACGTCCTCAAATCTGACTCACTAAATCATGCTATTTTTGATTTAAGAAAATATGTATGACATTGCATAGCAGCAGAGAAGGACTTTTCATCAGAAATATTAAGCATCATAGCAGTGGGCTTTAAATGAATTATGATTGAAAATATGACACTATGAGAAAGCTTGATACAGTAAATAAATCCCAAGAAGCTGTGGATGCTGTAAATCAGAAAAAGAAACAAAGTTTGCTGGAAAACCTCAGCAGGTCTGACAGTATGTGTGGAGAGAAATCAGAGTTAACGTTTTGGGTCCATTGACTATTCCTCAGAGTTCACCCTGATTTCTGTCCATAGTCACTGCCAGACATGCCGACCTTTTCCAGAAAATTCTGTTTTTTTAGATGGTAGATATTCAAGATAGGACTTTCAACGAGGAAGACACTTCCGAACTGGCCAATCGTTCTAACAATGAAGCCTGTATAACTGACAGAGCAGTGAGGGAGTTTATTCTTTCTCATGGCTGTCGATTATTTGTATGTAAGTTGCCAGAATTCCACAACAGGGCTGTTTTTTTTTCGGGGGAGTATTATTGGGATCGGTCAGGGAACAGGCCATGATCAGGTTATCAAATGCCTTTTTATGGCAACACAGTGGCTCAGTGGTTAGCACTGCAGCCTTCCAGCTCCAGGGACTCAGGTTCGATTCCAGCCTCGGGCAACTGTCTGCGTGAAGTTTACACATTCTCCCCGTGTCTGCGTGGGTTTCCTCTGGATGGTCCAGTTTCCTCTCACAGTCCAGAGATGTGCACGCTAGGTGTATTGGCCATGCTAAATTGTCCACAGTGTTCAGGAGTGTGTGATTGTCGAGGAACGGGACTGGATGGGAAGCTTCAAGTGTGGACTTGTTGGGCCAAATGGCCTGTTTCCACACTGTAGGGAATCTAATCTAATCCAATAGCAGCTCAGCTTTGAACAGCCTTGGGACTCCTCTGGCCCCTATATCCATTATTGTGAACATTTCAATCGTGAAAACGGTGTGATCAAATTCCACGGAAGGAAAACAACAACAACAAAGAAGAAGAACAATACATTACAGGAACTGGCCCTTTGGCCCTCTAACCCTGGACCAACACATTTTTCCCATCCATACAAAAACGGCCTTCACTGGCAGAATCCGTACCCCATTCCTTGGAATGCTGCTGTTGTGCCTGCTTCCAGCACCTCCTCTCGCAACACAGTCAGTAACCTTTTGGTGAAAAACCTGCCCGAAACATTTGTTTTATACTCCCTCCCCCCGCCATTCCCCCTCATACATTGACCCTGCAATTGACTACTCCACTCTGTGAAAAAAAACCTCACACTTTCCACTTTATCCAAGCCACTCACAATCTTATAAACTTCTATTAGTTCGCTCCCTAACTCCTGCATTCCAGTGAAAACAAACTGAATCTAGCCAAGCTTTCTTCACAGCTAAAATCCCCCATATCAGGCTATATCTTGCAAAACCTCTTCTGGATCCTCTCCAAAGCATCCACATCCTTCTGGGCATGCGGCGACCAGAGCGGGAAGCAATATTCAAAGTGTTGCCTCACTAAAGATTGATACAGCTGCAGCATAACTTGTCTATCCTTGTAATCAATGTTCCTTCCAATGCAGGCAAGCATTCCATGAGCTTTTCTCACTACCTTATCAACCCGTACTGCCAACTTCAGTGATGTATGAGGTTGTAAAACCAGGCACCACTGCACATTAATATTCTTGAGGATTCTGCCATATACTGTACAATTCCCATCTGCACTTGACCTTCCAAAGTGCATCAACTCACATTTGTCCGGATTCAAATTCATCTGCCATTTTGTGCCTATGTGCTGACTCAGATACAAGCCATCCAAGCGAACCGCATAAATATGATTTTCTTTAAAGCAATAGATAAAATCATTCAGCTGAACAATGCAAAAGCATCTGTCACCAACAGAAGGTAAACTTTAGGCCTCATTCTTTCTGTCCACTGACTTTATTTGTGGATTAGTGCTACTCCTTTCTGAGAGTTTACTACAGGCGTGGAGCTGCTACCACTTTCTAAGTCTTTCATATATAACCTGTTGGTGTAAACTTATTTGCGTACTTTTTTTCTCAATCTGAAATCAGTACCAATTTCCTTGTGCAATAAAGCTTTTGTTCTCCATTCTATTTGTACATTTTCATGCGGGAATATTACTGAGGTGAGTATTAAGTTTTCATAAGAATTGCGAATCAGACATTGATAACAAACTCTAATTAGATCCTAAATATAAACATGTGTGAAATATTCACAATGCCTCACATATGGGCACCGTGCTGGAACTGTGAACGGCTGTATGATATTTGCAAGCCCCAGCAAAGGGAGGTAAACGTGACATCGTCTGTGTACGGTTGAGTGATTTTCACACAAACACATTCACACAGTCCATCAGAGGGGGTTTAGGAAATGTGACAAGATCTGCGTGTGTGTGCAACTGTTGACACTGCTGAGATGAATATCCTCGAAATGAATATTTTTCAAGAGTATTCACTCTAGAAAATGACAATGTTGTCGAGGAGAATACTGAGATACAGGCTACTAGACTCGGTGGGATTGAGGTTCACAAGGAAGAGGTATTAGAAATCATTCAGAGGGTGAAGATAGATAAGTCCCCTGGGCCGGATGGGATTTATCCTCGGATCCTCAGGGAAGCCACGGAGGAGACTGCTGAGCCTTTGGCATTGATCTTTAACTCATCATTGTCTACAGGAATAGTGCCAGATGGCTGGAGGATAGCAAATGTGGTTCCCCTGTTCAAGAAGGGGAGTAGAGACAACCCTGGTAATTATAGACCAGTGAACTTTACCTCAGTTGTTGGTAAAGTGTTGGAAAAGGATTTAAGAGATAGGATTTATAATCATCTAGAAAAGAATAAATTGATTAGGGATAGTCAGCACGGTTTTGTGAAGGGAAGGTTGTGCCTCACAAACTTTATTGAGTTCTTTGAGAAGGTGACCAAACAGGTATATGAGAGTAAAGCGCTTGATGTGGTGTATATGGATTTCAGCAAGGCGTTCAATAAGGTTCCCCACAATAGGCCATTGTACAAAATGTGGAGGAATGGGATTGTGGGAGACATAGCAGTTTGGATCGGAAATTGGCTTGCTGAAAGAAGACAGAGGGTGGTAGTTGATGGGAAATGTTCACCCTGGAGACCAGTTACTAGTGGTGTACCGCAAGGGTCGGTGATGGGGACACCGCTGTTTGTCATTTTTATAAATGACCTGGATGAGGGCGCAGAAGGACGGGTTATTAAATTTACAGACGACACTAAGGTCGTTGGAGTTGTGGAGAGTGACGAAGGATGCTGTAGGTTGTAGAGAGACATAGATAAGCTGCAGAGCTGGGCTGAGAGGTGGCAAATGGAGTTTAATGCAGACAAGTGTGAGGTGATGCACTTTGGTAGGACTAACCATAAGTCAAAGTACAGGGCTAATGGTAAGATTCTTAGTAGTGTAGATGAGCAGAGAGATCGCGGTGTCCGTGTACACAGATCCTTGAAAGTTGCCACCAAGGTTGACAGGGCTGTTAAGAAGGCAGACACTGTTTTAGCTTTTCTTAATAGAGGGATCGAGTTCTGGAACAAAGAAGTTATGGTGGAGCTGTACAAATCTCTGATGCGGTGTCACTTGGAGTATTGTGTAGCGTTCTGGTCACCGCATTAGAAGAAGAATGTTGAAGCTTTGGAAAGGGTGCAGAGGAGATTTACTAGGATGTTGCCTGGTATGGGGGGAAGGTCTTACAAGGAAAGGCTGAGGCTCTTGAGGCTGTTTTCATTGGAGAGAAGAAGGTTGAGAGGTGACTTAATTGAAACATATAAAATAATCAGAGGGTTAGATAGGGTGGATAGGGAAAGCCTTTTTCCTCGGATGGTGGCGGTGAGCATGAGACGGCAAAGCTTTAAGTTGAGGGGTGAAAGATATAGGACAGATGTCAGAGGTAGTTTCTTTACTCAGAGAGTAGTAAGGGAATGGAATGCTTTGCCTGCGACGGTAGTAGATTCGCCAATTTTAGGTACATTGAAGTCGTCATTGGTTAATTATATGGACGTACATGGAATAGTGTAGGTTAGATGGGCTTCAGATCAGTATGACAGGTCGGCAGAACATCGAGGGCCGAAGGCCCTGTACTGTGCTGTTATGTTCTATGTTCTATGTTCTATGAGAGTTTAAACATACTTAAAACGATTTATTTCATAAGATCCTGATCAGCATTCAGAAACAAACTGTTGATGGAAACGTAAATCAATCATGTGATGTTCTTTCACCTGCTGTAAGTATTTAAGTACATTTGTTTAATAACCTGATCTAAAATCATGTAATACACTTCAGTTCACTTGTAAAGTAGATTTATGATCGTTTGTCGAGTCATTTTATGGTTACTGCCTCATAGGCTTAGGTTCAATTATTTAGCAAACAATATTCAATTGGATGATTGATTTGTGTTCATTTTCACAAATCCCAAAGTCTTTAAAGTCAAATTTCAGACCCTCCTCATTGCCTTGGCCTCCCAATGTCACATTTCACCGCCCATTTCCATCTTTGTCAGTCCTCCACACACCCGCAGCCCTGCCCGACCACCCACCAACGTCCTGCTCTGCGGCAGTCATGTTTGAGCGACTTCACCTGCATTATTTCTTGTTTTCTTTTCGTTTTTTTTCAAATTTTGAAATCTCAAATCAACAATAAAATGATTTGGCACTTCCATGTCATCAGATGAGAGAGAGTTTGAGCAGTGCAGAGGTTGACATTAAACCAGAAGGAAAAAAGTTACTGACAGCGAAGAAGGCCTATGAGTTTCCCCCACTTTCCCATTGGTGACGGCAGGAGGTGACAGAAATACAGGCGTTTCACAGCCCTGAGAGTAAGGAGTGAAAGAAGTGCATGCATGATACCCACCATGCTGTTTTGCAAATTTATTTTGCCTGAGCATGGTCTCACAAGGATTTTGGCAAATTTATTTTCAACGAGACAATTCACTTACGATTGTCTCTTCTGTCAAAATAAGCAGAAAGCAGTCCGGTTGAAGAAACCTGGTGCAGCAAAAAAGGCGGAACAATTCAAACCTGATGAAATTTCATCATAACAGAAGGAAGCTGCAAATACAATGTAGTTTAAACCGAATGTGTCGGAATACGTCTCTTGGATAAAGATCAAGGTCAGTGAGGGTGAGTGCAGGAGTTAGACGCTGTCTTGAAGCAAAATCCAAAGACAGTTTACAAGCTCATTAAAAACAGAACACATGTTCACAGCTTTCTACTCAGCACGGTGCTTCTGACTGAAATTTTCGAGGGCGTGAACATGCGAGTAGATGAGGACAGTAGAACCGATGCAGGTTATGTAGATTTCAGCGCAACCATTGGGGTGAAAGAAGGATCAAGAAGGATCAAGACAAGTGCGTACTAAATGAATGCCAGAGCACTAAACAGCTGAGAGGAGCAAAGAGAACTTCGGGTGCTGGTCCAAAGATCATTTATTTCGGACAAAATGTTGACAAGATGTATCAGAGGACAAACAAAACATCTAACTTTTTTACTGTGGCACAGAGTATACCAGCACGGAGCGTACTCTGGAGCTGTACAATGTTTTAGAAGAACTGGATAGACTTGGATGGAGCTGGCTGAACACAGCAGGCCAAGCAGGATCTCGTGCTCCTCAGATGCTGTTTGGTCTGCTGTGTTCATCTAGCTCCACACTTTGTTATGTCGGATTCTCCAGCATCTGCAGTTCCTATTATCTCTGCATAGACTTGTGTTGGCTTATGTAGAGCAGATACAGCTGAGTGGTAGAGGTAGAGTTTCAGTGAGGTGTGTGAAGAAGGCAAGGAAGGGTCAAGGGACAACAGAGGAGATAACTTTAAGGTGAAGAGAAGGGGCTTTATGGGGCGGGTAGTGGATTATTCTGTTTCTCAACCACAGGCCTGAGAATGTAGTTCCATGGAGGGCAGTCGAAGCAGGAAACCTCACAAACGTTGAACCGAATGTGAATGAGTCCGACCAACATCAGAACAGACAAAAACATGGACAACGGTTTTGAAAATGCAATTACCGGCAACTGGACAGTGCAGATCCAATTTGCAACTTCTTTGCTGTCAGTGTCTGTGTCTCTCAGAGAAATGTTAAAAGATCCTGTGGTCAGGGAAACGCCTTCCGTTATTTTCCCCTCCAACACTAAGTTTTCTTTTGTTTCGTGTCTGTGCCCATGTATGTACAAAGACCGAGTTAATAAGATTGTTTTGAGCTCAAAGTCGCAGTGTTATGTGCGATGATTCATAACTGTTTTCCCCCCTTACACTGTCTGTATTTGCAAGCAATCGACATTCGTGTTAAATACAGAAACCCAACCTCATCCTTACATTTCACTAACCGAGGTCAGAATGGCATTTGGATTGTGGAAATTTGTGTACTTTCTACATTCGCTTTGTTTGCCGACAATAAGAGGGAGAGTTGACTTGCATCCCAACAGCTCAGTGAGACATAACAACAGGGACTGGCTCACGAATGCCCCTGAGGGAAGAGGATACGCCGCCTGTACCCGGTATGGTTTGTGTATGTTTGTGGACAAGCATCAATCTGATTGGATCTTAATTGTCACCTGGTAATTAGGGATGGGCAATGAATGTTGGCCTTGCCATTGACATCCGCTTCCTGTGAACGATGACCAAAAGACAATCAGTTCCCACCATATCATTTGAGAACCTGATACACGAGTCACAACTGCATCAATCTATGTGTCGTTTGCGACTGACCCCGAAATGTAATTTCACTCAAGTCCTGTATATGCGTCACAAACAGCAGAAGTAAGAAACGAGATCTGTTGAAGTGTCTTTGCAGTAGATGTGTAGCTAAGATACAAATCAACGAATCCGGGGATTTAGTGGGCAGTGGTAGCTTCTGTTGATACTACAAGTACTACTGTTTATCGAGTTCAGATCCATTCGACAGGTTTCAAGGTTGAGACAGAGAATTCAAAGGAGCGAAGGGAAATGCCAGTGGTGAAACAGGGAAGTGGAATGATCGTGGTTATGAAAACAGTGTAAATTAAACGTCAATTAAACATGTAATGATGAAGTAAATGCTCAAAAGTTATCATCAACATGGCAGGAATTATTTGGTGAACTTGGACCAAACAACATTGGACTCACTTCTGCGAAATACAGGCAGGACATCTCGGAAAACAACAGGCTCCTGGAAACAGGGCACTTGAAACGCAAACAGCCTTTGGTCAGGGAATGAGTTTAAGAGCTCGGATGTCATGTTGCTGTTTTGGTGAGGCCGTACTGAGAACTGTGTTTGATTCTGATCGTCAGGTTAGGAGAAGGAGGCAGAAGATTCGGAGACGGTGCAGAAGAGGTTTCCCTGAATGTTGCCTGGATTAGATGCGGAACAACACCACATTTACAGACAACTCCAGAGAGCTGTACACACCAACAGCATACACATACGTGGATTAGGATCAGGAACAGGAAACTGAAACAACATTCCTGTCCAAAGTAGGATCCTTGGAGAAAAGGGCAATAATTCTGAAAAAAAATTCAGCAATTCCAAATGTGCCGATCACATTTGTGTTTTAGATCAGCTGGTATGGCCTGGGGTTTGTAGCGGAGGCAGAAAGAGTTAATTCCAATAAAATTTAAATGAAAATCTGGAGTGCAGCTTGATATCAGAAGGGAGAATGTCACTCGTGTTGCTTGTGTATGCCATGGAGGAATGAACAAGTTGATGAAGACTGAGAATATAAAGAAGGAGGATAGAAACCTGTCGAATGGATCTGAACTCGATAAACAGTAGTACTTGTATTCAGACCTAATACTTGAGCACAATCGACATCCTCATTTGAAAAAGTGAAATAAAGCATCTGGTTTGAATGTACTTAATTGAATCATATTCAAAATCATAATAAGAGAAACCACGTGTCCTTCTTGCAATTGTAACATGAGAAAATGAGTATTGGATAGCTATTGTCATCCGCTTTTTGAAACAACATTGAGAACAAGTTGAAAAGTACAGATCACAGAACAAAATAAGAGTGTCAGGAAAACTCACGTGAAGAAAACAGACAATAGAATAAAACCAATCTAGAAACAGGTGACATAATACTGGATAGTCAGCGAGTCTTTCCAAAGCAAGATCATACGATAACAATTCCTTGGCTATGATAACATGGTGTGAAGCTGGACGAACACAGCGGGCCAAGCAGAATCAGAGGAACAGGAAAGCTTGATGTTTCGGGTTGGGACCCTTCTTCAGAAATTGGCAGGACACTTTGTTTTCCTGAAGGCCTTTGGTGAATTAACACATAACAGAACCCTATGTATTTGGACGGGAAGTGCTTTTAGGGGACAAGCAGCACAATAGACCGGCAGTGGCATATTAAAATAAACACAATGCAGGGTGCAGGCTTTAAACAGATCTGCTAAGACTGATGAAAGTTGTGAAGTGCAAAAAAATCACATGATTGTTCTCAACAGACACTATCCTGAGAAAATAATAAACTAAGATGAAGCAACCTCGATTTTCGATTTTGGTGCATTTTCCATACTCGTGATAGACTGAACAATACATATTTATTTTAACTCAACCCATTCCAGAACTGAAAGAAGTGAATTTCTTATTGTATTGTGAACATATGGAAATCTTTGTTCACTGTTGTTCGAAGCAGGTACAATATGAACCTTCTGTATTTGCCCCTCTCTCCTTAGTGTCTCAACGAAATGACACAACATCCTGTGGTAACAGTGTTAGGTTCATTTTTTGAGACCCTCACGGACTTGCTGCAATAACAAGACACTGACCTGTTTAGAGAAAAGCAAATCCTTTATTACAAAGCAAGTCCAAGCTGTGGGGAATCACTGTACTCAACCCGGCATAGAGTGCAGAAATACCAAAGTGTGGAGCTGGATGAACACAGCAGGCCAAGCAGCATCTTAGGAGCACAAAGCTGACATTTCGGCCCGAGACACTTCATCAGAAGAGGCGGATGGGGGGACGGATCTGAAATAAATAAGGAGAGTTGGGCAGGCGGAACAAAGATGGATAGAGGAGAAGATAGGTGTAGAGAAGAGTACAGGTGGGGAGTTAGGCAGGGCATATGTCTGTCCAGGGAGGACGGACAGTTCAAGTGGGCGGGAAGAGGTTGGTCGGTAGGAAATGGAGGTGTGGCTTGAGGCGGGAGGAGGGGACGGGTCCGGGAAGAACAGGTGAGGGAGGTGGGGACGAGCTAGGCTGGTTTTGGGATGCAGTGGGGGAGGGAAGATTTTAAAGCTTGTGAAATCCACAGTGATACCATTGGGCTGCAGGGTTCCCGATTGGAATATGAGTTGCTGTTCCTGCAACCTTCGGGTGGCATCATTATGGCACTGCAGGAAGCCCAGGATAGACATGTCATCGAAGGAATGGGAGGGGAGTTAAAATGGTTCACGACTGGGAGGTGCAGTCCGAGCGTAGGTGAGTCTTGTAAGCGATTCTCCCCGAGCAGTGCACAGCCCCAGCTTTTTATACTGTATCAAGTGCATAATACATAAAGCAATTATACATCTGACAATAGCGTGTTACATGAAATAATCACTACATCGGACAATGACATAATACACAAACAACTATTACATTGAAAGCATAAAGACAGCAGGGTAAAGCATCGATCATGCTAATGACAGGAGGCGATTCCAAGTTGCTGAAGGGACAGAATGTAATTACAAGCCGCCAAAGTTTCTGGCTTGAACAAAAGTCAGTGCCCTGGCCCCTTCAGCAGAAGCACAAGTTACATTATTTACAGGACCTCAGAAATCGCACACCATTACAAGCGCTGCCCAACGAATCTTATTTGAGAGTGTTTCCACATACCCCTGTGCAGGAAGATAAGGATTTACAATGTTTACACCTAATTCTAGTCAGGCAGGAAGTTTTAAGGCAGTGTCTGCATACATCTGTGTCAGCAGATAAAGAGCATTAATTTATAGAAAATGTAGAAATCAGTGGGATGTTATCCAAAGAACATCTCAACAGCAGAGATTGATTCAGGTTTCAGAAGCAAATACATTGCAAAGTCTTAAATATCAGGTGTAAGGTTTTCATCATTTGCAGAAATGATTGACTGGCATGAGGACAATTTTAATCCTCACTGAGACAAAAACTAATATTCAAAACTGTGGCCCTCAGGCTTGCAGGACTGTAAAGGTAGGCGTAGATAATGAAGACACCCAATATCCACAGAGTAAAAAAAAGACTTGAAAAATTATTTGATTTCTACAAGAGTACTGTCAGCTTCACTAATTTTCATAATTTATTAATATCTGTTTCTGTTCCATATTGTGATCACCAGAACAAGTTGAAAATGCACCAGTTTATTTGCAAAACTAGCATTTGGCTCTGTACGAGAACAGTGATGATCTGTTTCTGTTCAAAAGGCAGCAAACAAATGTGGATACATTTATTTTTACAGAGCTATTACAGCATATTTGTATCCAGCAAACTTTTTTGTTAAATCTATTACAGCATTGAAGACAATATCAGTTCCATGAAACAGAGAGATCACTCACTTAAGAAAATAGCATTCATAAGTAGAACAATTGAAATTTTCAGTTTAAGAAGGACCTGTTTTCAATCACCACTTGTGTGTTGCTCAGAAAAGAAATTAAATGTGGAAGATATTCAGCTTTGTCTCATCAGGATAATCACAGTTTGTACCAATACGCGTGGGAACCAAAAGCCATACTGCGTGGAAGGTGAGTTACAATTTGTTGGGAAAATGTGGCTGATTAGTAGAAAGTGCTATTGTTGTTGATGATTGATAGTTGACAGATAATTTTCTTGAGAAAAAGAAATTCGAGATGTATTGTTTGCGACTATTCACAACTTCTCCCTGAAAAAAAAATGAATGACCAAAAGGATGTCAAATGTTTTGAGGCATTCACACGGGACTGTCTGCATGCTATTTCTGCCTACAAAGAATCGTATTGTGTATTCATCTATTTCTTTCGAGTATACACAGTGCTTCACGTACAAACACAACTCATCATCAATGTTCTCATACAGAGCAAATGTTACTTTCCCAAATAAATTGTTACAATTAGTACAAACAAATTGGTACAATGGCAACTTGTTCTGATGATCACAATATGGAAGTCAGTTAAAACAAATATTTGAGAAAACTTTATTATTTCAGCTGGTTATCTATATCCAACACTGATAGATAATTCAAGTATCAGATAGTGGCTTATGTTAGCTCAACTACATAGTAACCAATACTCAGTCTGATTTCCCTCCTCTTGCTTTGAATTACTTTGCATCAGGGAATTTGGCTGAGCAGTGATCGACTGAATAATTTCACAATACATGCAATATTTTCATAATTCATGAACTTGAGACATTTAATCTCGGTTGAGGAAAACCAGGAAATGAAAAGTACACGTGAACCAATAAACTCTTATCATTATTCAAGTGTTCGAGTAAATGTGACCACTACATCAGAATGAAGCATCACAGAGTCAAATCAGCAAATTGTTTCTATAAAGGTTAACACAAAGTTAAGGAGAAACTGAGTTTTTTTATGTTGAGTTGGAACATGCATTTTTATTGTTATTTGTCCCTGATAGCTGTCTACAATTTCCGTGCATTCGACTCAGAAATAAAATGCCCCTGATGCATTTCATTTATACTCAATGTGGATGCCGAGGGAATATTACAGTTACAGCATTTGTTTCATTTTGCTGTATTTCTTAAAAATGAAACAAACACATTGCAGCAGCTAAGAAATTCACTGGTGTGATAAATTATATTCAACAGTGAGACTGAGATGCTCAGTCACAAATGCAATAATTATTCGGAGAGACATCGAGTATTACAACATATACAACATATTCTGGCATAGATTCCATCAGGACCCAGGCACTTGTCTACACTCATACTTTTTAATACACACAAAAACATCTTCCTTTGTAAGAGTAACTTGGCTTAGAAATTTGACCCTCCACACCTTGAGATCATCCTCCACCAACTTTGTCTCTTTTCTGAATACCAACACAAAGTATATGCTTAGGATCTCACCTAACTTTTCCGGCTACACACATAGGTTCCCTCCTTAGTCCTTCTATGGGCCAACCATTTCCCCCCTACCCCGTTGCTTTTTATATCGGTATACAAGGGCATCAGATTCTCCTTAATCCTGTATGCTGATGACTTTTCATGATCCATTTCAGACCTTCTAATTCCTGGTTTAATTGTTTTTTTCTGATTTTCCTCATATACTTCAAGGGCTTCGTCAGTATCCATCCTCCCGGACCTTATGCATGCTTCCATTTACTTTTTGACCAAAGTCATAAGATCTCTGGTCACCCAAGGTTCACGTTACTTGCTGTACCAATCCTTCATTCTCACAGGAACATGGCGCTCCTGAGCTTTTATCACTTGCCATTTGAAATACTCCCATGTATCCGATATGGGTTCCCATCAAACAGCTGCAACCAGTCCAAATTCTCCAGTTCCTGCCTAATATTGGTGTAGTTCACTTATCCCCAGTTTAACAACTTCACCTGCGGTCTGCTGTTATCCCTACCCATGAGTATCCTCAAACTCTCACAGCATTATAGGGTAGTTCCTGATGTTGATGTCGTCCATGTATATTACTGAATTCAGGCCATTTGAGAGCACATATTGATGGGGTAGCATATAAGGTGAGACCAGGAAAGGTTGGCCGTTCCCTTCCCTGAAGGGAATTAGTGAGTCAGAGAGTTTTTTTTAAACATGGTTTCATGCTTGTCATGAGATTTTTATTGAACTCCAAGTTCCACCACCTGCCATGGTGCGATTCGAATCCAGGTTGTTGGAACATTACCCAAGGCTCAGGATTAATACTCCAGTCACAATTCCATAAAGTAGTGGAATGAAACTTATTCGAAGGAAACAAATACTAATAGTGATATTGTGCTGGGAAAATGAATGAGATTAAAGTTCAATGAATTCCCTGAGCCTGATTATCTGTGTTGAAAGTCTTCCCTGAGGTGGCCGTAAAAGTAATGGATGCATTGGTGGTTGTCTTTCAAGTTCTATAGATTGTGGAACAGAAGAGGGGAGTTAATGTAACCCCAACGTTTAAAGTCAAAGGAGGCACAGAGAAAACAGGCAATTAAAGACAGACTGCCTTGACACTGGGTGAGGGGAAAATGCGAGAGCCCATTCTAAAATGATGAACAACAGAGCACTTGGGAAACGGTAACAGCGTTAGCATGGAGTTACAGAAGAGAAATAATGCTGGACAAATCCAATGGAAGTTTGGTTAGAAGAGATTAGAATACAAAATGAAAGTACATGTGATTGAGATAATGTTCTAACTTGGACAGAGAACTAGTTGGCAAACAGGAAGCGGAATGGGAATAAATGAACCTTTTTTTCTGAGTAGCAGCCAGTGACTGTTGATGTTCCACGGTGATCAGTGCTACGGACCCAGCTAATTGCAATATATGTATTGATAAAGAGCAGGAAGTGGCATGGGGAGAGAATGGGATCAGGGGACTGAGGTGGATTATCTGCCATGATGATATTGAATAATGAAGCTGGGCTTGAAGGACATACTCCGGCATCTATTCACTATGATTTATGTGCAGGACCAACCAATGCTGTTTGGGATGGTGTTCCAGCATTTGGACACTGCGACACCAAAGGAATGGCGACATAGGTCAAAAAGCTTTCTGAAAACTCCTCAGATGCACCAAGAACTGCAGAGTCTCTCAAGCAATTTCTGTTTTTTTTTTCAATTGGTACACACAGCTGCAACTGTCTACTGATAGTGTAGAAGGTGAATGTTTAACATTGGACCATAGGAACAGGATGAGGCCATTCAGCCTCTCGAGCCCACTCTTGCTTATTCTAGCTCATGGTTAATCAACTCCCGTGATGTCATATTCCCTAGCTAGCCCTCTATCAATGATGTAATGACGAAAAGGAAATCTCATCAGTCTCCATCTTGGAGTAAATTAATGATCAAGTTTCCATCGCCGTCTAGCATAGAGATTTCATTGGGGCCACCGTTGGAGTGAAGATGTTCCTGTTCTTCCTGATCTGAATGATTGTCTTTAATTCTGAGGCTGTGCTCCCTTACTTGAAGTCCAACAACCAGGCAAAACATACTTTCTACATCAACTGTGTCTGTCCTTTCAAGAATGTTCCAAGTTTCTGAGAACGTTGGCCATTCCGAAATCTTCTTGATGTGCACAGATTAAAATCAGCTAAATATTGAAACATTTCTTGATCATTATCTGCTTTCAAGTGTTTACCAATCAGAGATTTAATTGGAGATAAATTAACTGAAGCTCTGAACAAAATCTCCAACAATTACTCAACAGTAAATACTAAACCATGAAATGTTACTGAGGAATTTGCTATAACTGTACAGCTGACATGGAAAATCACTTTCTCTCTGTTCCAGTTGAAGGTGTCGAACAGAAATACAAAGACACACTCTGGATACAAGCAGAAAAACTGAATGTGAAAACTATCCAAATAAAGGTAAAGATTCTCCAGCTGGGTGATTGATGCACTCACTTCAGGCTCATCTCAATTGTACGAGGTCAGGCAGTTGTACAACATGTATTGCTGGTAAGAGGCTGAGACCATGAATAGTGGGGAGAGAAACATCTCCAGGGTGACCTGGAAAACATACAACCTGTTCAATTGTTTTTGGCGGAGAAATTTCATATCTGGGAGAGCGGTAGCAGTGATTGGTGTCCCAGGGATTTTAAAAACATCAATAGTACGAAGATTGTTTATGACTGAGAAACTGGCAAAATATACCCACAGTTTGTTTTCAGTTTTAAAATCAGGGATTTGAGCGCTATGAACTATAAAATAAACCTGACGAGTCTGATAGTTGGCCATGATCCTTATTATGGGAATATTCTGGGAGGGCACTGGAAGAATCCAGAGAGGTTGCTGTTTACATTTGACAGTATGATGAGTTTAAGGAGAATATAGAATTTGCCGAGTCGGAGAAATACAGAACCTGAGTTTGTGTGAACAGATCCCGAATGCTGGTGTGAAGTGTGTGTTCTTGTTTATGGTTTATTACAGCACAAGCTGTTCCCAGGATGTTCAGTGCCAGTGACTACCCGCTCCACTGCAATACATTTATTGGAAAAGGCTGAGATCCTGGGCTTTCGACGTGACACATGGAATGAATATTTCAACATGTTTTTGGAAGTTCAGATGGTGGCAGCAGCCATTTACAAACACGTGGAAGAGAACAAGACCGTCCACACCACGAGCGATATTCCTCTGTCCTGCTGGGCCCTTGGTCTGTCTCTGCATCCCTTTTTCACACAATCTGACAGGGAGTTCGCAAGGCCATCACCCAACTCTATTCCCACTATATTTAAACATTCTGAGACACCATGGCCGAGAGATTGAAAACCCCCACAATACGTCACTGAAACTTGGTGAGATGGCCTTCACAGCAGTCATTGAGGCGAAGATTGTGTCTAGTGATGGAAATCGAGTACGATCTGCAACATTCCCAGTTCCTGTCTGGATTTATGATGAACATTTTCGAGAAAGATGATTCTTTCCACAGTGTGGTTTACACCTTCCCACATCTCACCATTCAAGAGTTTGTAGCTTCTCTTGATGTATTCCCGTCTCCATATCCTGTGAATACCCAGAGCCTCAGTGAGGAATACAGTTGATTTGTGATAATTCTGCATTTTATTGCTGGTCTCTCCTTCTCACGAACAGCCTGGAGATTTTTATGGTTGCTCCAACCTGTTGAGAGGTTCACTGCGTGAAGGAGAAGGTTTGAAAGTCAGATTGGAAACACAGCAAGTCAAAACTGATGAAAGGAACCTTCTGATTATGTAGCACATTTTGTCTGAGATTCAGAAAAAAAGCATTGGCTCAGATTGTATCAGAGATAATGGGAACTGCAGATGCTGGAGATTCCAAGATAATAAAATGTGAGGCTGGATGAACACAGCAGGCCAAGCAGCATCTCAGGAGCACAAAAGCTGACGTTTCGGGCCTAGACCCTTCATCAGAGAGCTCTCTGATGAAGGGTCTAGGCCCGAAACGTCAGCTTTTGTGCTCCTGAGATGCTGCTTGGCCTGCTGTGTTCATCCAGCCTCACATTTTATTATCTTGGCTCAGATTGTACTTGGTTCTGCAGAAATCCTTACGTTTTGTGGGTTGGACCTAAAACCAGTTGAGTGTGTAGTCCTGTCACATCTCATATCCTATGTGATGAAATAAGGGAACATGATTTGGAATCCTGCAGTATTGAGATTGAAAGCTTTCCGCAACTGATACCTGCAGTTCACAAATGTCTGGTGTTGAGGTAATTCTTTACTTTCTCTAACTGGGAAGCAAATTGTCGAACGATCACAAAAAGAAACAAATGATTCACAATTTAGAGAAATTAAACTTTTACTTCTCTCTGAACTAATGCTGTGAGATTTAAGAATTTCGAACAGGCCAGAATATTGAGAAATTGAGTTTACAGCTACTACAGTAAAACACAAGCGGTGGGACAGCAGCCTTCGACTGAAATGCCTGAACTGAACAGCCTGCAGTAGGGACATGTTCCACAAACATGACGAGGCTTGTCAGTGTCTGCACAGAGATTAATTCTGATTGTCAGCATGAGACCGGGTGGAGGGACATTTAAAGGCTTTAAAGATGGTGATTTATTTAACAAACACATTTGCTCAGTGATCCAAATGCATGGAGAGTGGGACCTGTCAAAAACCATCATCAATTAAAGAAACTTTGAATATTAATTTGCTGTTTATTTTTCAGCATTTCCTGGCACATCCAAGAAGGAGCAAAGACAAGATCCTAGTTTGATTGAATTTGTTTCTCATCCTCTGAATGTTTCAGTTTCGAC
Organism: Stegostoma tigrinum; assembly: GCF_030684315.1. Classification (NCBI taxonomy): domain Eukaryota; kingdom Metazoa; phylum Chordata; class Chondrichthyes; order Orectolobiformes; family Stegostomatidae; genus Stegostoma; species Stegostoma tigrinum. The sequence goes on along the minus strand of NC_081397.1, from coordinate 1,940,366 downwards.
CGTGGGACAATTAACTGGGAGGTTCGGGAGTAATGCTCCTGTTTCTGGGTCTCAGGAAACCAGACTGTAAAATACAAAAAAAAATCAGTTAGTACTACAGTCCTAGTTTATATCTATAAAGGTGCATATTGAATGGTATATGTCAGTCTCAGTATCAATGATATGGAATTAACCCTGACTCTTCTTATTTCTCTCTCTCTGACCCCAGTCAGTGGGGTACTGGTCTCACAGCTTCTTGAGGTGAGGATCTCCCCTCTGCCATCAGTGTAAACCAGTCCCTCATTTTTTCTCAACCTACGATCAAACCCTTTCACACATCAATAAGTCCGCACTCTCTACCCACTCATAAAGAACTGCAGGAATCTGAAGCAAATCTGATGAGTGTGTCTAAAAGGCTTAGGTAACCAGAAGCATTTTAATGTTTTTGGCAGAACTATTGATTAAAGTTTTTTTTTAAATTGTTTTTGAAGTAATAAGATCACTGCCACTATTCCCACAATGCTGCTCAATCTGTTTATTTCTTTATTCATCTTCAATGATTTTAGTTAGGTCACCTAAACAAATGAAATCACTGCAGGCTACCAGGCCTGGACTGAACATGACAGTCTAAACATTTCAATTCATAAACACCGCTCCTATCATTATAGGGACATTCCTATAGTCACTGTCACTTCCTTTAAATGGCTGCAGTCCAGGTTGAAATCTCACAGACTGTTTCCATGTCAAGCTCAGTGAGAGTGTGAGCGACGATTATGTTCAGTGCCTGTGAAGTATCCTACCATTCCCCATTGGGTATCGGAAAGTTACAGCTACTATTCAATCAGACACACCGATATAAACATCTCGGGGCAATTTGAGTTGAAAGTTACAATGACTTGACCAACAATATGTACAGCTGAGAAATGAGCAGAAACTAAGCTGACCATTTTGGTCTAAAACTGGTGTTTCAGATGCTTAAAATAGAAATGGAAAGGTTTCTGTGAGGCTGCTCATCTATAATGGCCGTTTCTCAGGAGACGAGCAAGTTGTGGAATAGATATACATTCAGACATCCTGATCATCATGTGTTCTCGCAGACAGCATCTGCTGTATCCACTTGAGCAGACGGATCGTACCATTGAGCAGCAACTTATCAGTGAAAGCAAATTGATAGCCTGAAGATAAAAAGCAAGGCCCATTGATTGACTGATTGATCCATTTGTGTCAGCCTGGATGGTGAGTGACTTTGAGGAGAAATTACAGCAAATGGACGATGCTGCCTCTCATTCATTGTCGTATTTACCCACCTATTAATTGTGTGCATTCCCAAAATGCGAGACAACGCTGTCATTTTTTTGTTATTATCCATTGGTATTGTCGACGTTGAAGACATAATGTTAATGTTAATGAATAAATTAAATATTACCAGGAGATGAGTTGCTCCCTCACTTGTCCTTTAAAGTATTTGACATGAAATTGTTGATAAATTTGAACATTTCTCGATCAAATGAGGAGATGAATAGTTCTCTCTCAAAGTTATACATTTGAGGAAGGTTTCAAGAGGATGTTGGTGGTAACACCTATTGGAGTTGAGGTCAAAGATGTTTTGTGGGTCTATCTCGAGCAAATGGACTGCAGTGTCACAGAGCGATAGAGGTGTACAGCTTGGAAACAGATCCTTCAGCCCAAATCACCCATGCTGACCAGATACCCTAAATTAAACTAGCCCCATTTGCCTGCATTTGTTCCATATCCCTCCAAACCGTTCCTATCCACATATCCAAACAGATGACTTTTTAATGTTATAATTATACCAGCCTCCACCAAATCCACTGTCAGTTCATTCCATACATGCACCGCCGTCTGTGTGAAAAAAGTTGCCTTTTAGATCCCTTTTAAGTCTTCTCTGCCCTAGCTTAAACATATGCCCACCATTTTTACCAGGAGAAAAGACCTTGACCCTATCCATGCCACCCATGATTTTATCAACTCCGATATGGTCACCCCTCAGCCTCCAGGAAAACAATGCCAGCCGACTCAACATCTCCCTGCAGCTCAAACCCTATAAACCCTGGCAACGTCTTGTAGATCTTGTCTGAACTCTTTCAAGTTTAAAAAAAAAACATGTTTCCTCTCGCAGAGAGACCAGAATTCAATACAGGATTCCAAAAGTGGCCGAACCAATGGCCTTTTCAACCACATGACCTCTGGTTGCCGATACTCAATGCACTGACTAACAAAGGGAGGAATTCCAAAAGCCTCCTTCACTAACCTGACCACCTGCCACTGCACTTCGACAAACCATGAACCTGCACTCAGGGACTCTTGGTACGGCAGTGCTCCCCAGGAACTTGCCATTCAGCGGATAATGTCCCAATTTGCGTTTCTAAAATGTGGTATTTTACATTAATCCAGATTAAATTCCATTTGCTGCTTCTCAGCCGATCTGATCAAGGTCCCATTTTATTCTGATGTGACCTTCTTCACTCTCAATTCCATCAATAATTTTGGTGTTATCTATAAACTTACTCGCCGTACCTCCGAGATTCACATTCACATCATTTATATAAAGGACAAAATGCAGTCAACATGGCTCTGATGCTTGTGGCACACTGCTGGTCGCAGGCCTCCAGTCTGATAAACAACCCTCCAACACCACTCTCTGTCTCCTGCCTTTGTACCAGTTCTGTATCCAAATGCTAGTTCTTGCTGTATTCCATGTGATCTAACATTGCTTACCAAGCTACCATGCAGAACCTTGTCAAACACCTTGCTGAAACTTGCCTTCACTCCTCTGTTACTTCTTCAAAAAACGCAGTTGAGCTTTAGAGACACAATTTCCTGAGTGCAAAGCCGTGTTGATTGTCCCTCATCAGTTCCTGCCTGACAAATTACATTTAAATCCTGTCCTTCAGAATCCCCTTCAACAGCGCACCCACCACTGATGCCAGGCTCACTTGTCTATAGTTCCCTGGCTTCCCCTCAACATCCTTTCTCAAATAAATGCACCACACGAGCTATCCCCAGTCTCTAGCACCTCATCCATGCCTGTCGATGATACAAATTGCTCAGCAAAGGGCCCAGCACTCATTTCCCTCGTTTCCCACAAAGTTCTTGGATACACCTCATCCAGTCCCTGTGATTTATCCACATTTATACATTTTAAGATGTTCAGGAGCTCCTCCTCTGTAATACGGACACTTTTTAAGATATCGCTAATAATTTAACAAAGGTCTCTGGCTTCCATGTGCTTCTCTACAGTGAACACTGATGCAAAATACTCATTTAGGATCTACTCCTTTCCATGTTTTTCCACGCATCAGCGGCCTTGGTGATCATTCAGGGGCCCTATTCTCACCTTCATTACTTTTTTCTTCCTTCACATATTTGTCAAAACCCTTTGGATTCTCCTTTAAACCCTATTTGTCAAATCTGTCTCATGTCTCCTTTTTGCACTGCATGTCCTTCTTAAATATACTCAGACAGCTCTTATAGTCTTATCAGGTTGACTTGTTTCCTTCATTTTCTGACTGGAACCTCAATTTTTCCAGTCTTCTGGCATTCCCGAAACCTGCATCATCTGAAGGAGAAAATTCTGTCTCTTTGCTCTTGTCTCATTTCTGAAGGATTCTCACTTTTCAGATATTCCTTTACCTGCAAAGACACATGCCAAATCAACTTTTGAAAGTTCTTTCCTAATAACATTAAAATTGGTCTTTCAAGAATTTAGAACTTCTGCTTTATGATCTGGCCTAATTTCTTTAATTATTGTAAAATGTGCCTCAAAATTCTGCCCCCCCCCCCCCCCCGACAACTCAGTCACTTGCCAGGCCTTATTTCCCAAGAGAAGTTCAAGTTTTGCTCCTTCTCTGGTCGGTAAATGTATACACTGAAGAAGAAAATTTTCTTGTGTGCACTTTAAAAAAATCCTCCCCGTCCAATCCCTTACCATGATGGCAGTCCCCACCTATGTCTGTAAATTTAACCAACTCGCAACCCCACCCACCGTGAACACACTATTGTTCTTACAGATAACTGGTATCTCTTTACAAATTAGCTTCTCATTTGCCTATATGGGGGTCTACATGCTTCAGGAAGGCAGCTTACCACCTTTTCAAAGGCAACTGTGCAGAAACAACCAGAAAAGGAAAATGTGTCACGCCCCCAAAGTCCCGCAGCCAAACGGAAAGAGGCAGTTACATGATGGCTACACCTACAGCTCCTATCACAACGAAAACATACAGAGGGATGGCCATCAACAAAAAAAAAACAGAGTACCATGAGGGAGATGGAGAGGACCACCCCCCAACCTGAGGTGCCCAGCGAAGCCCATCTTCCAGCCATTGGGAAGCACGGGGTACACACCGCACAGCACCTTCGGGAAACCGGGAGCAGCGACACTCTGTCAGTCCCTCTGTCAGACTCAGCACTGGACCCTGCTGGCTTTGTTCTCACCCCGATGTTACCGGAGCTGGAATATCTCCCCCAGGCAGGAACAAGGCGGCTACCGCAGTGCAGAGAGTATCCAAAAGATCGCCCGAACCATGGGGTTTCAGGGATTCCCCCAGTGACAAGACTGGGTAAATGGACATTGGGTAATTTTATAAACTTTTAAAATGAGTGTTAAAATTTCCAGTGTTACTGTGTGTAGCTTTGAATCTATGACACGATGTGTTACCACATTGGCTTACCTGGGCAATGTCAAAGCAAGTGTCCTGTTTCTGCAGGAGTGTGGGATACCGCACCTCAGCAGCCACAGGAGTTGGTCGAGATTATGGACCTATGGGACTTCATATTTTTTTCAGGGGGAAATGACAGCCGTTCCTCCGGCCTGGGTATTCTGCTGCAAGTAGGCAACTTCCCCATCTCTGAGGTCAAGGAGGTGGTGGGTCGGTGCCTCCTTGCAGCAGATGTTACAGACAGAAATGCTCCCCTGAGATTAATTAACATGTTCACCCCCCCACCCCCACTGCTGCTGGCGATGTGTGGGCCGGTCATTCTGGCCGGAGATCCAGCTGCATCATTGATGTCAACAGATGACCCAGAAGGTTTGACAGTGAGCTGGAATCCATGTCCACATTCCTGGCAGAAATAGTTAAAGACCAAGCTGCATGACATCCCCAGCACCTCTGCAGGTGAAATGCACGCAGATACACATGGTTGCAGCCAGATGGGTCTATCGGCTCAAGGAAAGATTTTCTGTTTGCATCCCACATGTTCTCAGTCAGATCCAAAGACATCCAGCCGGTGTTGTTCTCTGATCACTGCCTCCTGCTGGCTCACTGTCACCTACAGGACATCCTATGGGCAGGCATGCAGATATCGAAGCTAAAAGTGTCATGCTGTCTCTCTGTGGTTGTACATGGGCAGGTCTGGATAAATTCTCCAAAACTGTGCTGTTTCTGTCACCTGAGCCAGCTTTCAATTCATCTGGTGGCATAAGATAAACCATGCCTGCAGAGACTCCACACACAAAACTCTGGAAAAAGCCGGGAAACGTACCCAACAACACCCTAATCCTGATGGTCATGTAGTGTGTGGGCGCATCAAGCTGTGCATAGACCCTCAGTACGCAAACACCCAGTGCCACTCTGTCATGAGATTCTTCTTGTACCCAGTGTTGCCAAGGATGGGACTGGCCTCGTTACCATGAAACACTCCAAGTAGAGTCGCAGGGTTACAAAGCTGGACAGCACGCAAGCAGGCCCTTTGCTCCTACTTGTCCACACTGACCATCGAACATAGAACATTTCAGCGCAGTACAGGCCCTTCAGCCCTCGATATTGTGCTGACCTGAGAAACCAATCTGAAGCCCATCTAACCTCCACTATTCCATTCTCATCCATATGTTTATCCAATCAGCATTTAAATGTTCTTAAAGTTGGCGAGTCTGCTACTGTTGCAGGCAGGGCATTCCACGCCCTTACTACTCTCTGAGTAAATAACCTACCTCTGACATCTGTCCTATATCTATCAGCCCTCAATTTAACGCTATGTCTCCTCGTGCTAGCCATCACCATCCGAGGAAAATGGCTCTCACTGTTCACCCTATCTCATCGCCTGATCATTTTGTATATCTCTATTAGGTCACCCTAACCTTCTTCTCTCCAAAGAAAACAGCTGCAAGTCCCTTGGCCTTTCCTCATTTGACTTTCCCTCCACACCAGGTAACATCCTGGTAAATCTCCTCTGCACCCTTTCCAATGCTTCCACATCCTTCCCAAAATGCAACGACCAGAGCTGTACGCAATGCTCGAAGTGGGGCTGCACCAGAGTTTTGCACAGCTGCAACATGACCTCATGGCTCCAAAACTCAATCCCTCCACGAAAAACACCTGACATACCATCCGCCTTCTCAACAACCCTCTCAAACTGGGTGGCAGCTTTCAGAGATCTATGCACATGGACGCCGAGATCTCGCTGTTCATCCACACTACCAGTACTCTGTATTCCTGTTACTCCTTCCAATGTGAATCACCTCACACTTTTCCACATTAAACTTGGGTTACACCCTCTCAGTCCAGCTCTGCAGCTTATATATGTCCCTCTGGAACCCACAGTGCTTCTTATTAAATTCCAGGAAGTAGGTCCAGTAACTTGATAGCCTTAGTTCTATCTCTTCCCATTACTTCTTCCCTCCTGTTATGATGATTATTTTAAATCCTCGTTAAAGCTCAGATTGCATATTTTATAAAAAAACCTTTCATGGAATCAAGTAATAAAGGGAGTTGGGAGGTGGATGGAAGAGAGGGCTTGAGGCACAAGAACAGCCACAATAATATTTTAATTCATTCACAGTACATGAGCACTGCTCACATTTATTGCCCATCTCTAATTAGCCAAAGTGTCAAACACATTTCTGTGGCTTTGGAGCAAGACCAGGTTGGGTTTTTCAAACAATTGTATAATCCAGATTTTTTTAAAAAAATGAACTGAACATCCACAATCTGATATGGTGAGGTTTGAGGCCAGAACACTGCATGGATCTCTGGATTAATAAATCTAGCTAATAGGCCCATTTGGCTATCGTCTCCGCATTAATTGAATGACAGATGATGTGGTCTAATCCTGCGCCGAGTTTTTAGGATTTTCATGCTGTGACTGGAGAGTAACGTCCGAGCAGAATAACAGATGGTTACAGTCCATTGCCTGACAGATAAGTAGATAAGACCCAAATGTGGCGTTGAGATATTTTTATTAATCATCGCTGGCCACAAGGGAGGTGCTAGAGGATGGGAAGATGACGAATATGATTCTACTTTGCAAGTAATTTAAAATAAGTAACAGCATGGAAACTGGACCTGTTGTGAAATGTACTTCCTGCTGCGACAAACAACTTTTTAATTCCTCCATTGCCCTCTTTTGCTTGGTTCGGTGTATCTCCCACATTGATTGCTTTGCGTTCATTCAGATGTTCCCAGTGGGTTCACCAATATTTAACTCTTCCCAGTTGTTGCCCTCGTGTTGGATGGTTCGCATTGGAAACAGTAAGAGTGGACTGTGTTGCTATGGCGTTTCATGTGGTGTGAAAATCATTGGAAAAACTGTGAGAGACAATACAAATGATCAAATGGAGAGTGAAAGTTTAATCCTGGAAAGTTAGCATGGATTTGTTTTGGGAAGATTGTGTCTGCTGAACATAACTGGTTTTATTTGAAGGGAGGAAAATGTTTGATGGAGGGAGTGTTTGTGACTTGAATCAAACTGATGGCTGAAAGAATGTTGCATATGCTGGGCTGAAATAGTAAAATTCTTAAGGTGCAGGAACTAAGCAGAAATTGATGGTAAATCTTTGTAGTCTGGTGCCTTTAGTGAGAAGAAAGCTGAGTTCACACTTTGGGTGCCATTCACCTTCATTTCATCGAATTATAATTTCTGCAGTGTAGAAAAAGGCCATTCAGCCCAGCAAGCCCACACCAACTCTCCGAAGAGCATCCTGCCCAGGTACACCCCCTACCCTATCCCTGTAACACTGCTTTTCAAACAGCCAATGCACCTAACCTGCAGATGTATGGACTCATTTCTCATCTGATCATTCAATGCCATGTCTACCTGGTTCAGTCGCTCGGGTAAAAAACAGTTATACAGTCATGGAGTTGGGGGTAGAGCAGTGAATCTGACCCTTGAATCCAATTCATCTGTGCCACTAGATTTTGTACATTGATCTCAATTTGATGAATTTTCACTGATGTTTGATTTGATTTATTCCCAGGCTACAGCAGTGGTCACCTGCTTTTTCTGTTATACATCACAGATCTGGCATTGGATGTAAGATATTGAATCTACAGATGACATAAACAATGTTGTGGGGAAGTTACCTATAGATTTCAGGGAGCTCAAAATCAGCTTGTCAGCTGGGCAAGAATAACTGTCAAATGGAATTCAAGCTGGAGAATGGTGAGATTCACTGAGGGATCACTGGCTACAGATCTATCCCACTTTCTGCATACTAGTCAGCTACAGAGAGATCTCAACCATCTCTTCAAAACAAATGTTGAACTGTTCCCAGAACACTGCAAGTAGATGTAATTTTGAGTTCCTTTATTTCAGTTTTTGTCCAGAATTGCATGTGACACAATCTATTTCACTGAATTTACCTCTGCCAAGGATGTGTTGGTGGGATGTTACTCCATCAGAACAGTTGCTGTTTATGACTTAAACAATCCATTATTCTGCTACGTTTTCCAATTGTAATTCCAGCTTTTCTTACTGTTGTTTGTATTTTGATTTTAATACTGTTGTCATATGTATTCAGTACAAAAGTGCGGTGAAAAGTGTATAATGTCACGACACAAGGTACCATCATTTGTGCAAGCACCTCGGTACAAATCTCCAGAAGAAGGTAGAAATAAAGAACAAGTTTTAAAACAAATCATGCACTAATTATTACCATAAAGCTTATGAGATATGATTAAATATGACACGTTGTAGAGCTTCTTAGTTTTAAGTGAAAAATAAAGAAATGAAGCTGAAAGTTCAAAGTTTACAGTCTTTCTTAAGTGATTGGCTTTGGTAGGACTCCTCTTCAAAGATTCGCCTTGAGATTGGAAGTCCACTCTGAGGCCACATCTGGTTAAGAGACAACCGTGCTGGGCTGAGAGACCACACGCACTCAGTCATTGATTGATTGCCACGTCTGGCTCAGAGACAGCTCATGCTGATCCGTTGAGGGATAGCCACCCCAGGCCACTGCGAAATTGCCACACCAGGCCAGCTCCATCTAAATTTCCTTACTCGGCTGACAGCTTTGATTTATCCCTATTTTAAAATCACTATTGAAACGAGAGTGCAAGAATAAAGTGTACTCTATTTCAAGGCGATGCCTTAGCCCTGTCTTTAGAAAATAACAAATATTTGGGGTCGAGGTCATCTCCTGAATATATTTTTTAAAGGGTTTGTTTCAGTTCATGTCATCCACAATTTTGGTCAATAAATGTTCCCACACTCCTGAACAATGGCATTTACTGATCAGAGGAGATTAGACACAAATAAACTTTTATCATATTGGACAGAAGTCACTTGGGAATGATAACCATCAGACCATCGACTGCCAGTTCACCCAAGGATAAAAACCAGGAATCGGGTAAAATTGGGGACAGCATATTTCTGGGAGACTGAGGCCTCACTAACAGGGCACGAGCTGGGGAGTCAGGAACAGAATAACATGCTCTCCTTCAGAATAACAGTTCTGAAGAAGGGTCCAAGCCCGAAACGTCAGCCTTCCTGCTCTTCCGATGTTGCTTGGCCTGCTGTGTTCATCCAACTCTGAACCTTGTTATCTAACATGGACACTCTGCTCTGCTCACTGATCCTTCACCCCTCAACGAATCCAGTGTCAGGAATGCCTACTATTAGTCAGACTGACCGAGTGTTATCACATGCTTATATCCTAAATATTGCCAACCTCTTATCCTGTCTCAGATCATCTGCTCCTCTATCATCTTCAAAATTTTAATCAGTAGACCATTAATTGTCGGGCTTTTATCTGAGCAGTCTTCATGGCTAATATCTTCTTCAGTGAGTCAACGTCTGTTCTCTTTTAAACAAAGAACTGATGATACGGGAAATCTTAAAATAACTCGAAACTTACTGGTGAAGCTCAGCAGGACCAATATAATTTGTTGGAAGAGTCCAGTTATTTTTCCAAAGAGCTGAAGAGCTCTGCTGCTGACGCTACTAGACTGCTCGAGCTTCACCAGGTTTATGTTTTTATTTAAGCTCCACCCAATTGATCATAATCACGGTTTTGTTAAGTGTGTTGGGCTATAGCAGATTGATGGAGGCATCGTCGTGAATATAGTTGCCTTCCTAGCAGCTGACCCCGTCCGAGTTCCGGTCATCATACTGTTTATATTTTAAAGCGATGTTGAACCAAGAAGCCATAAGATGAAATTCACCTCTAGAATGTTCTGAATGTTTCCAAATCGCAACATGGGAAAAAGCTGCTATTATTTCCCAGTGCTGGGAAAACGATTCTGAAAAAACTCTGAGAGACAGTGTCGATAATCATTTTAAGATTGATTGATTAGCCCGGGAGAATCAGCGTGGATTTATTAAAACAAATGTGTATTTAATAGTCTTGATGGATTTTCTTTTTAATGAAGAAGCTGACTGAGGGAAAGAGTGCATGTGAAGTAGATCAAATGGATTACAGAATTAGTGCCCGTGTGCCTGGCTGAAATCATTCGTTGAGACACCATTCGAATGAAGATCTAACCTGGTTCAAAGCTGTTTGCTTCTCAAAGCGTCAAGCGTACCCTCAAGGTCTGTGGACAGCTAGAGAAGTGATTGCTGGGCCTTTCGCTGACATATTTGTATCATCTATAGCCACAGGTGAGGTGCTGGAAGACTGCATGCTGGTGAGCATAATGCCACAATTTCAGAAAGGTCGTAAGGAAATGCCAAGGAACTATAGATCAGTGGTGACTACGTTATTGCAGAAAATCCTGAGGGACAGATTTACATGTATGTGGAAAGGCAAGAACTGATTAGGGATGGTCAACATAGCTTCGTGTGTGGAAAATCGTGCCTCACTAACTTGATTGCTTTTTATGAAAAAGCAACAAAAATGATTGATAAGGACAGAGCGGTGGACATGATCTAAATAGACCTCAATACGGCATTCAAAAAGGTTCCTCACGTTTGACTGGTTAGCTCACATGGATAACAGGGAGAACCTGCCATTTGGGTACAGAACTGGCTCGAAGGCAGAAGACAGAAGATGATGATGGAGGGTTGTTCTTCAGACTGGAGGCCTGTGCTCAGCAGTGTGCCACAAGGATCGATATTGCACCCATTGCTTTTTGTTATTTTTATAAATGATTTGGATATGAACACAGGAGGTATCATTAGTAAGTTTGCTGATGATACCTGAATTGGTAGTGTAATGGATAACATGGAAGGTTACTTCAAAATACAATGGGATCTTGATCCGATGGTCCAATGGGCTGAGGAGAGGCCGAGTGGATATGGAGTTTAATTTCGACAGATGTGAGGTGTTGTATATTGGAAAGACCAATCAGGGAAGGGCCTATGTATTTCATAGGAAAGTCCTGGGGAATGTTGCTGAACAAAGAGACCTTCGAGTGCAGGGTCATAGTTCCTTCAACGTGGAGTGGCAGGTAGACAGGGCAAAGAAGAAAGCATTTGGTATGCTTGCCTTTATTTGTCAGTGCATTGAGTATAGGAGTTGGGTGGCCATGTTGCAGCTGTAGAGGACATTGGTTGCGCCAATTTTGGTATAATGTGAGCAAGTCTGGTCTACCTGATTTCCGACGGATGTTGTGAAAACTACAAGGGCTCAGAAAAGATTTACAAGGATGTTGCCATGGTTAGAGGGTTTGAACTATGGGGAGAGGCTGAATAGACTGGGGCTATTTACCCTGGAGCGCAGGAGTTTGATGGGTGACTTTACAGAGGTTCAAAAAATCATGAAGATCATTGATAGGGTAAACAGACAGGGTCTTTTCCCTGCAGTGGGAAGTCCAAAACGAGAGGGTATAGAGAGCACAGAGCAGAGTGCATAATGCGAGAGGGGAATGATTTAAAAGAGACCAGAGGAGCAACTTTTTCTCATGCATTGGTAGTCTGAGTATGGAATGAGCTGCCAGAGGTGGTGGTGGAGGCTGTACAATTATAATATTTAAAAGGCATCTGTGTGGGTTTGGGAATTGGAGAATTCAGAGGGATATGGGTTAAATGCTGGAAAACAGGGCCAGATTTTTTTGTTAGGATGCCTGGTCTGCGTGGACGATTTGGACTGAAGGGTCTGTTTCTGTGCTGTAACTTTCTATGACTTTATCTGCCATGGTGGAATTTCAAAAAGACATGACTGAACGAATAGTCTGGCAAAAATTCCAATAGGATATTACTTCACCAGGACCCCTCGCCATGACACTTGAGGATGGATCTGGAACGTGCAGCCTGAGAGTTTGAGGAAAGCATGTTCAATCAAAGGGTTAGGGTCTGGAACGTGCCACCTGGTAGTGTGGTCAAGGTGGGGCCAATCGAGGTGTCAGGGTCTTGAACACAGTGCGTGAAAGAGCCTGAAAGAAGACATTCAATCAAGAGCCTGTGGAGTGGAATTTCAGAAGAATTTGAAAGGCACCATGAAATGATGTGACTGACCCTCCAACAATGTGACACTCTCTCGGCACTGACCCTCTGAGAGTGCAGCACTCCCTGAGTAGTGAACCCCAACAGACGGCATTCCCTCAGTACTGACCGACCGACAGTGCGGCAGTCCCTCAGCACAGACCCTTCAAAGCTGCAGTACTCGCTCAGCACTGAACTTCTGACAGTGCAGCACTCCCTGAGTACTGACCCACCAACAGACGGTACTCCCTCAGTACCTACCAACCGACAGTGCAGCACTCCTTCAGTACTGACCATCCGACAGTATAGCCCTCTCTCATGACTGACCATTCGACAGTCTAGCCCTCTCTCAGCACTGACCATCTGATAGCGCAGCATTCCCTGAGAACAGCCCATCCAACAGACGATACTCACTGAGTACAGACCCACTGACAGTGCAGCAGTTCATCAGGACTGACTCTTCAAAACTGCAGTTCTCCCTCAGCACTGATCCTCTGCCAGTGCAGCACTCCCTGAGTTGTGACCCACCAACAGACTGTACTCACTCAGTACTGACCCTTCGACAGTTTCGCCCTCCCTGAGCACTGACCCTCTGATAGTGCAGCGTTCCCTGAGAACAGACCAACCAACAGACGATATTCCCTCAGTACTGACCCACTGACAGTGTGGCAGTCCATCAGCACTGACCCTTCAAAACTGCAGTACTCCCTCAGCACTGACCCTCTGACAGTGCAGCACTCCCTGAGTACTGACAATCCAACAGACGGTACTCACGCAGTACTGACCAACCGACAGTGCAGCACTCCTTCAGTACTGACCTTCCGAAAATATAGCCCTGTCTCAGTACTGACCCTCCGACAGTACGGCCCTCTCTCAGTACTGACTCTGCGACATTATGGCCCTCTCTCAGTACTGACCCCCTGACAGCATGGCCCTCACTCGGCAGTGAACCTACGACAGTATAGCCCTTTCTCAGTACAGGCCCTCCGACAGTATGGCCCTCTCTCAGTACTGACCCTCCGACAGTATAGCCCTCTCTCAGTACTGACCCTCCGACAGTATGGCCCTCTCTCAGTACTGACCCTCCGACAGTATAGCCCTCTCTCAGTACTGACCCTCCGACAGTATGGCCCTCTCTCAGTACTGACCCTCCGACAGTATAGCCCTCTCTCAGTACTGACCCTCCGACAGTATGGCCCTCTCTCAGTACTGACCCTCCAACAGTATAGCCCTCTCTCAACAATGACCCTCTGGTAGTGCAGCGTCCCCTGAGCACTGAATAACAACAGGCGATATTTCCTCAGGACTGACCCACTGACAGTGCGGCCGTCCATCAGCACTGACCCTTCAAAACTGCAGTACTCCCTCAGCACTGACCCTCTGCCAGTGCAGCATTCCGTGAGTTGTGACCCATCAACAGAAGGTACTCACACAGTACTGACCAACAGACAGTGCAGCACTACTTCAGTACTGACCTTCCAACAGTATAGCCCTCTCTCAGTTCTGACCCTCCAACAGTATCGCCCTCTCTCAGTACTGACACTCCGACATTTTGGCACTCTCTCAGTACTGACCGTCCGACGGCATTGCCTTCTCTCAGTACTGACCGTCCGACAGTATGGCCCTCTCTCAGTAATGACCCTCCGACAGTGTGGCCCTCTCTCAGTAATGACCCTCCGACAGTATTGCCCTTTCTCAGTACTGACCCTCCGACAGTATGGCCGTCTCTCAGTACTGACCCTCCGACAGTATGGCCCTCTCTCAGTACTGACCCTCCGACAGTATGACCCTCTCTCAGTACTGACCCTCAGTAGCTGTCAATCCTTGCAATTTATCTGCCCAGTTCACATTTGCTAATCCATGTTTTCTTTTATTTTCTTTATTTATGTTAAATAAATTGATCCAACTTGCTCCATCTCAAACCAAATCTTCCTCTCTTTCATGTTGTGATTGCTACTTTCTGCAAGATATTCCACCCAGAGGTCACTCCTTATACCTGGCCCATGACCCATTACACGATCCAATGTGAACTTCTTTGGGATCGAACAGCTCCTAAAATGCCCAGTTCGAACACCACCTCACACTACATCTCTATCTTATTTAGTTACATTTAAATTTTATTTAAATGTTTCTACTGCTGCATTTTAAAAATAAATTCTGCAAAATATTTCTCCGAATCACCTTATGTCTTCAGCTTACTTGTTGTTGTTATTTGTGAACTTACTTATGGCTTCTCTCATTAATATACGTAAAGTGAATTACTACACTTTTCATTGTGTTCTTTTTGTAAAATTATATATGGCAATAAGTTTGAAATTCTAAATTACTCTGAGGGTGACATGTAGTCGTCTTTTTTATTCATTTAGAGGATGAAGGCATCGCTTGCCATGTCATAATTTACTGCCCTTCCGTAATTGTCCAGAGGGCAGTTAAGCGTCATGCTGCCAGATAAGGATGGCAGTTTCATGCCCTAAAGGGCATTAGTGAACTTGATCAGTTGTATCTTCAGAGTTAGAACCTTCTTTCCAGACATTTATCAAATTAAAATTCTACCACCTGCCATGGTGGGGTTTGAATGTGTGTCCCCAAAACATTGCCACGGTCTCTGTATGAACAGGGAGACAGAGTGGCCGAGTGGTATTATTGCTGGACTGTTAATCTATAAACCGAAATAATGTTCTGAGGACCCAGGTTTGAATCCTGCCACAGCTAATAGTGTAATTTGGATTCAATCAAATATTTGGGATTCAGAATCATCTGATGGCCATTGTTGATTGGGGGGAAATCCATCTGCTTGAGCGGATGTAGTCGCAATGGAAACAGTCTATTTAATGTGGATAATATCAGGAATAATGCTCAAAGACAAATCGTACCCACATTGCAGTGGCAGCAGAATATTTCTCCACATAAGCATGTTTCAAATGAACGGATTGCAGTCCAATTGCACGAGCCTTTCGTGTGTATGTCTGTGTTCTGATGGTGTTGTTAGATATTGCCCTCCCTATCTGACAGAATCCACGAAGGTTTTCACCCTCCACCGACCCCTTGGCAGTGGTGTGGCGAGGCCAGCAAATGGTGGCAATGTAACACCTTCAACACATGGGAGCTTTGTTGCACAAGTGTGATGTTTCACCTCTTGACAGGAAATTTCTGTCCGGGACTGCAATGCTGTAGAAGCCATTGGAATTGGAAAGTTTTATGCTCTAAAAAGGAATCTCAGCAATTTAAAAAAAAACCATACATCAGTTTTATTTATTCACAATGCAAGGAATTCTAGTAACTTGATGTTTCACAGTATTACTGAACTTCGCTCTGAACCTAGATGATGTCGCTGCATTAATAAATGTTTGGTGCGTGGGTTCTGATAACTTCATATGCCTCAATTTCTCACATCAACACAGCTCATCATTGGTTGTTTGTAACTTTAGAATGGGATATTTTGAAGTGTTATTGAGCAATGGGGCAATGTATTTAACACTGCTGAGCTACTCTATTTACTTTCATCTGAAACCTTCAAAGGATTTGATTTTGATGGAGACCTACAAAGGGTTCCATTCTGAAACCAATTAGGCAGTAGGAAATTCCATTTCCACGGGCAATTCCTTTAGATTGTGCTACAAGGGGAATTCGCAGGATCCCAGCTCAACTCTCTCCCTGCACTGGGGTAAGGGCTCTCTGTAGGAGTGTGATGGAATACTCCCCACTTGCCTGCATGGACGAAGCTCCAACAACACTCAAGAAGCTGAACAGTGTCTGAGACAATGAATACAGCTTGATTAGCGTCACATCCTACAAGATGAACTGCAGAAACTCTTCTTCACCTTCACAACCCATGACCGCTGCCATCTTGAAGAACACGGGCAAATCAAAGGTTGTCCCCAATTTGACTTGGAAATATAACTGATTCAGCGTTGCTGCATCAAAACCCTGGAATTCCGTAACCGACAGCACATGGACTGCCGTTGTTCAGGAAGGCAAATCACCACCCACTTCTGAAGGGGCAACCTGGGGCAGGTAATAAGTATTGGGACCGGCCAGTGGTACCCAGACCCCACAGGTGAATAAAAACAAAATCACTTCATGATCTGAGAACAACAGTACCCTCCTCCACTGAAAAAAAATTGTGTATATTCATAAGGAATTTGTGTAACTCGGTATTTAACTGCATTACTGATCTTTGCTCTGAAACTAGACAATGTTTCTGCATAAATAAATATCTTTGTGCAACAACTTAGGTTCTGCTGCATGTAACCAACTGCACTGAAGTGGTCTCGAAAAGGAAGTTAATGGTCAAGACCGTGTCTTTGAGAAGCATAATATTAGAATATTGCAACATTGATTAACCACGGGAGGATGAAGGTAACAGAGATGGTTAACAGCAAAATCATAGACTTCCTTCTGCTCTCCATCTCTGGGTCTCTGCAATTATTTCCAATTCTCTCGATCTTCAACATGACTGGACTCGACTGGTGACAAAAATGTGTCTGAATGTCAGAGCATTGAGCAATGGGATTAACGCGAATGGCAGTAAAGGAGTCAAAACTGTAAGAAGTAATCAGAACAGACTTGCATTCTTTGTTTGAGTCTTTTCGATACAGGTTCAAAACATTAAAATCAGCATAACTTAGCATTTCTGTTATATTTCAGAGACAGACATCAATATGTTAAACAGATAACTGCCCCAAAGCCTCTTTTTTACTTTGGGAGAGTAAATTTCCTATTACTGGCATTGTTTTGAAGAGAAATAAACTATGGGTTTCTTTATTCTTGCTTCATCATCCCGGAAGAAGACAGCGCACAGCTCCAAGGCACCAGCATCAACTGTCATTTTGAAAAATCTAGAAAAAGGCCAGTGAAGGCCAATACCTGTTCATTCATTCGAGTTGCCTTCATCGTTTCAAAGGCAGCCTGGTGTTCTGCTAACCAGACCACTTCTACTTGTTTCCTTCACAAGTTTTTTTTTAAGGCACAGCTTTCCTGCTAAAATTATGCACAGATTTCCAGTCAACTCACACATTTCTAAAATCTCCTAATTTCTCATTTGGTTTTCAGAACAAGGAATTCACTTGGAGGCTTGACTATCGCCTGGCAATTTCTTTTTTCTAATCATTTGTTGGGTGTGGGCGTCCCTGGCTGGCCAGCATTTCTTGCCCATTGTTAGTTAACCTCGAAGTCGTGGTGATAAGCTAAACTCTTGACCCAATGCAGTCCACCTGCTGTAGGTTGACCCACAATGCTCTTCGGGAGGGAATTCCAGGATTTTAACCAAGCGACAGTGAAGAAAAGGTGATATATTTCCAAGTCAGACTGGCGACTGGCTGGTAGGGGAACTTTGAGGCGGTGCTGTTACCATATGTGCGTTGCCCTTGTCCTCCAAATGGCCAATGGTTTAGAAGGTGCTTTCTGAGGATCTTTGCTGAATTTCTACAGCGCATCTTGTAGACAGGGCGCACTGCTACTAATCTGCATCTGAGGTTCAAGGAGTCGATGCTTGTAGAGGAAAAGCAAATCTAGCCAGTTGCTTTGTCCTGGAATGGTGTCAAACTTCTTGGGCGTTGTTGGTACTGGAGTCATCCAGGCAACAGGGGAGTATTCCATTGCACTCCTGGCTCGTGCTTTGTAAGCCATGTGTATACGTGCTGAGGCCAGCCGAGCTTCTGGTCAATTATAACCCTCAGGATGTTGGTAGTGGGGGATGTGTGTGTCTGCATGAGTCTGTCTGTGCTGGTTTGTGTGTGTGTGTCTGTGTGCGTGTGTGTGTGTTTCTCTGTGTGGCTGTTTGACTGAGTGTGCATAGGTGTCTAGTTGAGTACATTTATTTGTTTGTGGGAGAATGCATGTATGTGTGTGTTTGTGCGTCTCTGTGCCTGTGTCAATCTGTGTGTTTTTCTATATCTGTACTTTGTTCATCACTGTCGATGAACCTGTAGGTATATTAGGCCTGTAAATGTGTTATTTTAGATTGATGTGTTTCTTGAAGGGTGAATCTTTGCTCATGTGTTTCTCTGTGTTCATGTAAAATATATCTATGTTTGAGGGTATCTGCATATTTCTGTGCAATACACTTTTGAGAGTGAAGCCATTAAAATGGGATCAA
This sequence comes from Stegostoma tigrinum, assembly GCF_030684315.1. Classification (NCBI taxonomy): domain Eukaryota; kingdom Metazoa; phylum Chordata; class Chondrichthyes; order Orectolobiformes; family Stegostomatidae; genus Stegostoma; species Stegostoma tigrinum. Next base: position 1,921,696 of record NC_081397.1, on the reverse strand, counting down.
ACCCTGTGTCTGTATCTGCCAGTGCCTCTCATGCTTAAGGTGATAATGCTGATAGTCATGTTAATGCATTTCTGTGTGTGTGTGTGTGTGTGTGTGTGTGTGTGTGTGTGTGTGTGTGTGTGTGTGTGTGTGTGTGTGTGTGTGTGTGTGTGTGTACATCTATTCCAGTAATAGGAATTACTTTTCCCTCAACAAGATTTGAATGAATTAATTAAAGTATGGTGAATCAAAGGATTAGTCTTTCTCTCTCTGCCACATTTCATTGATGCATTGTTCACATTGCAGCAGGTCTATCGTTGAAATTTGTTTAGAAAGAGACAGTGAATGACGTGAACACTGAGTGATTACGTTATGATGGATATTTGGGAAAGTGATACAATGCAACAAGCACCGCTGGAAAAGCATGAGGTTTTCTTTTGGATGGAGCCTCTCGTACTGCACGCTTCTTTCGTTCTTCAAAGAATGTTTTTGGAGACAGAGCAGTTTTGCCCAATGCCTTGCAATGTTATTTTTGAGGTATGAGGAGAAGAAGCGGAACATGCCCAGCGGTGATCTCCGCCCCTACACTACTGAATTCTTTCTCAATTAGAATTTCTAAGAGCACATCAGAAAACACTGTAAGCTTCAGAAACCCTGCCTCCTCATGAACGGTTCACTCGGTGGTGCCAGGATTCACTTGCAGTTGAAACACGTTAATTAATTTGTGTACAATATCTGGAATACTGCTCAAAGATAAATCTGATCATGTGATGCAATCACCTGCCAGAATTTCACACATCAAAACAGCTCACATTAATGTGGGCTCTGTTGAATTCTAATTGAGGAGTGAGATAATGTATTTCATAGTGGAACATCTTCTCATTAACCATTCTATTTAATTACATTAAAATCTCTTGAATCATTTGATTTTGATGGAGACATACAGAAGGTTCCAAGTTGATACCAATTACGCTGCAGGAAATTGCATTTCACTGGATAATTCTTCAGGACTGTGCTTTGATGGGAAATCCACAGGCCCTCAGCTCAAATCTCTCCCCGCACTAGAATAAGGGCTCTCTGTCAGGTGTGTGCTGGAATACTCCCTACTTGTCAGAATGATTGCAGCCTCAACAAACACTCAAGGAACTCATCACCCTTCATGAGAAAGCAAAACAATTGATTGACATAACATCCACATATATCACCTCCCTCAACCAATGTTGCTTAGTAGCAGCAGAGCTTACTGTATGCAAGACGCACCACATAAATTCACCAATGATGCTTTTACCACAGCTTACAAACCGACGACCACTTCCATTTCAAAGAGCAAGGCAGCAGGTACGCGAAAACAAAACCCCCTACAAGTTCGCCTCCAAGCCTCTCACCATTCTGACTTGGACATATATCATGGCTCCATCACTGTTACTGAGACAGGATCCTACAATTCCCTCCCTAACAACATGTGTGTCTGCCTACAGCAGATCCGCTGCAACATTCAAGGTGTCATCTCATCCACGTCTGCCTTCTCAAGGTGCACCTAAGGATGGTCAATAAATGCTGACCAAGCCAGTGACGCTCACATCCAATGTGTGAATAAATTTAAAGGATGATCAGGAAACACTGGAAACCTCCTGTAGGCTTTACTGAGGAGTTTTATTTATTTACAACACAAGGAATTTGTGTAACCAAGTACTTTACTGCGTTACGTACTTTCGCTCTGAACCTGGACAATGTTGCTGCATAAATAAATGTGTTTGTGCAACAATTTAACCTCTGTAGCATTATACCAATTTTTTTGAAGTGAAGTAGAAAAGATGAGTAATCAGCGCTATTGTTACCCTGAAAGATGTAAGAGAAGAAATATACAACAATCATTAACCACTGAAGGATGAAGCTCCCAGTGATGGCAAAAAGCAAAATCACAGATTTCCTTCTGCTCTCCAACTCTGTGTCTCTGTGATTCTGACCATTGCTCTCACCCTTCAGCCTCTTCCGAACACGACTTGCGACTAAAATGTGTTTGACTGTTAATGCATTGAACAACAGAATTAAAGCAAATGGCAGTAAAGGAGTTAAAACAGTATCCAGCCAGTCTAACGCCACCCACCAAGTCTCAGTAAAGTAGCCTGACTTTGTTTTACAGTAGAACGGTACATTTTCGATTATCCTCCATGGTTCAAACTGAAAATAGAAGGGGATATTTTTCAAAGAGAGTAGTGCGCTGGTTGATGTGAGGACCACAGCTGCAGTTTTGTCGGTGCAATACATCGTTCTGAGCTTCCGACAACAGATGGTCACAAATCGATCAAAGGAGAAAGTGATGGTGAACCAGACGGAGCAGTCCCTGGCTGTACGGAACAGCACCATGTTGACACTGCACACAGGTGTGATGTCCAGGAAGCAGAGCGGGTAATAATAAGTGCGAAAGCTTGTCAGTATAACATCAGTGAAGATGACCATCAGATCAGCAGCTGCCATAACCACCAGGTAACGAGTAGTGCAAGGGGATACTCCACATTTTCCCCGGGAAAGGATAACAATTGCCAGTAAATTTACTGTGGAAGACAAACAGGCAAAGAAACAGGAATTTACTGGTCAGAAATTCCCCTGACTGTTCCAGAGAGAAACATTAAGAATTTGTCACCAAACTCCGGTCCACTGTGTGAGTGGAAATGGTTAGGGCTGAGTGAGTTTGGATAGTAAAACTTTCACACCCACCTCTGATTGTCCTCCTGCCCAGTCCCTCCAGAGATTATGGGATTTGGACAGGAATTTAGCTCCCAGTCCCTCCTATGAGAGCTGGAGATTTTGTTTCATTACCATTTGAATTATTATAATATCTTGTAGGAGATCACTCAGATGACTCCTTAACTTTCTAAATTCTAGAGAAAGCATGCCTGATTTCAATAACGAAAACAAGAATTGCTGACTGACTGGTAGTACCAGTGGGAAAGAAAACAGAGTTAACATCGCGGATCCAGTGAACCTTCTTCAGAACTAACTTGCCTGATCTCTCCTCATACCTTCAAACCGGATGAAACCGGAGCAGATGGCAGAACGCTGAGATCAGAAAATTCTGTGGCAGCAGTAAAGTTGGGAGTCTCTGTCAGAGGAGAATTGGGCCAAGTACACTCCTCAGTGAAATGCTGTAACTGTTCCAGTGTCTGCATGAGGCTGATCAGTCAGCGAGCCGGAGGCATTATTGTACAAAAGGTAAAATCTCACAGCATATCAGCAACAGATTAAAACTAGTTCAATCGTCAGAACACCATACCAGGGGTGCCGATAAAAGCTAAGGCGGTGTAGAACACTCTCTCCACGTGTTGAATTGTTTGATGCATTTTTCTGTGCGAGGTGATCTGACCACTCAGAAAGATAAAACTTCCTTCTTGAATCTCTTGAGCTCATGCATTGTCGCAGATGTTGCCTTATACTGCGTGGAAGCTCCATGGGGAGATTGAGGTTAGAGCATTGATCAGCTTTGTTGCTGTTTGTCAAATTTCTGTAAATGAATACATTAATTACAATAGCAAGTTTAATTCTAATTATGAAGAGGCATTGCTGCTCAGTATGTCAACATGAAATAAGAAAAAAGAATCTGCCAGTTAATAACGTTTTCCACTCACATACCATGAACCCCATCCCAAGCTCACAAATTATTTCAACCGATGCTGCATCGGGATGGTTTATTCTAATGGTGAGCCCATTTCTCAGAGCTGTCATTCTGTACTGGACGACACAGAAAGAACATTTCACTCACAGAGTGAGATGTGATTCCTCTCAGACCGTAAATAAGTGCATTGTTTCCAAGGTCAGAATTTATTCCCCATTCCCAATTGCCCACAATCTGGGGACATACGAAGGACCAAATGAGGGCATCATACTACCTTTTCTGAGGCATGGGGGTCTCAGCGAAAAGGATGAATTTCCAACAATGAAGAGATTGATGAATATTTCAAGTGAAATTCCGCCAATCATTGAAAGTGAATAAAAGCACATTGCATGAAGTAAATTCTCAAACCATTGCAGCTCATTCATATAACAGACCATCTGACAAACAGGCCCTTACCCTCATCAAAAGCATAATAAAAATCAGAACCAAGCCTTCCCATCAGTTACACGCATTGTCAACAGAACAGAACCTCCACATCCTGCATAACTCTCCAGGATGCAAATGGTCAAACTGCCTCTGTTCATTCAGATACAAGGACGCAAGACGGCGGCAGGGTAAGTCACTCCATGTGGAGCTCCACTTTACTCACCAGTTCCCTTTCCTAATCTATTTCTCTTCTTATAACCAAGCAGCACCAGTAGAATCCTAGAATTGTGACAGTGTGGAAGGAGGTCATTCAGCCTATCGAATCTCACTGATCCTTTGAAGATTATTCCACTCACTGCCATAACCACAGAACGCTCTGTCTCTGATGGCTCGCCCAGCTAGGCAGAAAATCGCAAGACATAATGTCCAAACTGGCATAGCCAGCCCATGTATTATGCCAATCTTTGGACTGTGGGAGGAAACCAAGCAGAATTACTGAGTCAGTGAATTAAATTAAAAACGCCTCCTGTCCGACAGCGTTCCTAAGTCAGTGAATTAAATACCGTGTCCAATCCAAGTCATTATTACTCTGTCAGTGAATGAACTACTCTGTCCAGTCCAAGTCAATATTACTCTGTCAGTGAATTAAATGCCATGCACCTGTCAGCTACAGTGAGTCAGTGAATTAAGTAGCAAGTCCTTGTTTAGGTCAGTATTATTGAATCAGTGAATTAAATACCACATCCTTTCCCAGTCAGTGTTACATAGAGACTACTTCCAGTGTGGAAATAGACCATTTGATGCAACAGGTCCACACCAACTGACTGAAGTGCATCCCACCTCGGTTCACCCCCCACCATCCCAGCAATCCAGCTTTTCCCGCGGTTAACCCACCAAGTTTACATGTCCCTGGACAAAACGGACATTTTAGCATGGCCATTCAACCTAACCCGCACTTCTCTGGACTGTGGGGCAAAACCGCAGCAAATCCGCAGAGACATAAGGAGAATGCAGTTACTCCACACAGACAGTCTCCCGAGGTGGAAATTGAACCCAGGTCTCTGGGGCTGATATGTCACAGTGCTAACAACTAATCTACTGTGCCATCCCAGTAAACTAAACACCCTGTCCCTGTCCCAGTCCGTATTATTGAGTCACTGAATTAAATATGGTGTCAGGATCCTAATCAGTATTCCTGCGTCATTCATTTAAATACCGTGTCCCTATCTCTGTCAGTGTTACTCAGTCAGTAATTTAAACGCTGTGCCCCAATCATTATTACTGAGTCCGTGTATTAAATACAGTGTCTCTGTCGCAGTCAGTATTGATGAGTCAGTGAATTAAACACTCTGTCCCGATCTCAGCCGTATTGCTGCATCAGTGAATTAAATAGTGTGTCACTATCCTAGTTAGTATCACTGAGTCATCAAATTAAATTCTGTGCCTCCTGTCCCTTTCACCGTTACTGAGACAGTGAATTAAATATTGTTTCAATACCCTGGTAAATGTAACTGATTGACTGAATTGAATACTGTGCCCCTGTCCGGGTCAGTAATCCTGCATCTTGCATCAGTGAAGTAAATACCGTTCCCTCTCCTGGTCAATATTACCGAGTCAGAGAATTAAGTATTGTATCCCTGTCCCGGTCAGAATTGCTGAGTCAGTGAGTGACATACCGTGTCGCGGGCAGAATTAATGAGTTGGTTGATTATGTACCATTTCCCTATTCAAGCCAGTATCACTGAGTAGGCGAATTAAATACCGTGACACTGCCCTAGTCAGTATGACCGATTCGGCGAATTTAATACAATGTCATTATCAATGCGTGTCTTATGAAGACAGTGATTTAAATAGCCTGTATTTGAAACAGTCAATATTACTTTCTCAGGGAATTAAATACCGTGTCCCTATCTCTGTCAACGTTAATGAGTCAGTGATATAAATAGTGTAGCAGTCAGCATTATTGAGTCAATAAGTTAAATACCCAGTCCCTTTTTAGGACAATGTTACAGTATGACTTAATCAGTGAGTTCAAGACCATGTCCGTCTCCCAGCCAGTTTTACTGCATTAGTGAATTCAATACTGTGTCCCTGTTCCGGTCAGTATTGCTGAGTCAATGAATTAAATACCATGTCCCTCTCCCGGTCAGTATTACTGAGTCAGTGAATTAAATGCCACGTCCCTCTCCCAGTTGGTATTTCTGAGTCAATAAATTAAACATCCTGTTCCTGTACAAGTCTGTATTACAGAGTCTGCAAGTAAATATTACGTCCCTGTCCAAATTCGCATTATTGTATTATGTTCAATATTATGGCCTGAGTGACTTAATAACAGTGTGCCTGCCCCAGTCAGTGTAACTGTGTCAGTGTATTGAATTCCATGTTCCAGTCCCAGTCAGTATTACTGCATTGGTAAATTAAATACCATGTTGTGATGTCGTGCTGCAACTGCACAAAACGCTAGTGCGGCCTCACCTGGAATATTGCGTGCAGTTTTGGTCGCCCCCATTACAGGAAGGATGTGGGAACATTGGAAAAGGCGCAGAGGGGATATACCAGGATGTCGCCTGATCTGGAGCGCAGGCCCTATGAAGAAAGTTTGAGGGACTTGGGTCTGTTCTCATTGGAGAGAAGGAGGCTAAGAGGGGATTTAATAGAGACATACAAGATGATCAGAGGATTAGATAGAGTGGACAGTGAGAGTATTTTTCCAAGGATGATGACTTCAGGTTGTACAAGCGGGCATAGCTACGACAGATGTCACAGGCAGGTTCTTTACTCAGAGAGTGGTAAGGGCGTGGAACACACTGCCTGCCAATGTCGTTAACTCAGCCACATTAGGGGCATTTAAACAGTCCTTGGATAAGCCGATGGATAATGATGGGATAATGTCGGGGGAGGGGCTTAGATTAGTCCATGGGTCGGTGCAACATCGAGGGCCGAAGGGCCTGTTCTGCGCTGTATTGTTCTATGTTCTATGTTCTATGCCCCTATCACAGTCTGTATTACTGATTCAGTATGTTACATACCGTGTTGTGGTCCCAGTCAGTATTTCTTCATCATTAACTTAAATACTGTGTCCCTATCACAGTCAGAATTACTGAGTCAGTAAATTAAATAACGTTTCCCATTCCTAATCAGTATTACTGCAATAGTGAATTGAATACCGTGTCCCCATGAGTATAGCTGAGTCAGTCAAGTAAATACTGTGTCTCTCCCTTGGTCAGTTCTACTACATCAGTGAATTAATTACCATATCCCTGTCTCAGCCAGCACTACTGAGTAAGTGAAGTAAATAATGTGTCCCTCCCCCAGTCAGGATCACTGAGTCAGTAAATTAAATACCGTGTTAGTGGTCCAGGCAGTGAATTAAATATGTGTCCCTGTCCTTGTCAGTATCACTGAGACAGTGAATTAAATATTCTCTCTCTGGTCAGGTCAGTATTACTGAGTCCGACAATTAATTAGTCTCCTTGTCACAGTCGGTATTACTGAGTCAGTGAGTTACATACAGCGTACTTTTCACAGTCAGTATTACTGAGTCAGTGAGTTAAATACAGTGTCCCTCTCCCAGTCACTTTTATTGCATTAGTTAATTAAATACTGCATCCCTGTCCAGGTTAATCTTGCTGAGTCATTGAATTAAATACAGTGTCCCCATCCCAGTCAGCATTACTGTGTTAGTGAATTAAATACCATGCCCCCGTCCAGATCAATATTACTACATCAGTGGTTTAGATTTGTGACCTTGTCATTAGTCCCTATTTCTGAGTCAGTGAAATAAACACCGTGTCGCGGTGCCGGTCAGTATTACTGAGTCAGTGAATTAAATACCACATCCCTGTCCCAGTCAGTATTACTGAATCAGTGAAGTGAAGAATGAATCCCTTCATAGTCAGTATTTTTGAACCTATGGATTAGCACCATGTCCCCATCTTAATCAGTGTTCCTGAGTCAATAAGTCAAATACCGTGCTCCAATCATAGTAATCATGAATGAATCAATGATTTATCACCGTGTCCCTGTCCCAGTGAGCATTACTGAGTCAGTGAATTAAATGTTGTGTCTGCATCCCAGTTAGTATTCCTGAGTCAGTGAATTAAATACCTCGTCCCCGTCCCGGTCAGTATTGCTGAGTCAGTAAATTAAATATCACGTCCCTGTCCCGGCCAGTATTGCTGAGTCAGTGAATTAAATACCACGTCCCTGTCCCAGTCAGAATTGCTGAGTCAGTGAATTAAATACCACGTCCCTGTCCCAGTCAGAATTGCTGAGTCAGTGGATTAAATACCGTGTACCCTTCCTAGTTGTTATTACTGAGTCAGTGAATGAAACATCCTGTTCCTGTACCAGTCTGTATTACAGAGTCTGCAAGTAAATATTACGTCCTGTCCAAATTTGCATTACTGAGTCAGTGAATTAACTATCGTAAGCCCCCTTACAGTCAGTATGACTGACTCAATGGATGAAATACTGTGTCTCTCTCCTGATCAGTATTACTGAGTTAGTGAATGAAGCACTGTGTCTCCAACCCAGTCAGAATTACTGAGTAACTGAATTAAATGTGGCGTCCATATCCCACTTATTCTGTTGGAGAAGGATACTAGTTTGCTTCTGCTAGTGTCAGTGCATTCCAAATTGACCCAGTTTCCCCAATATTTCTAAGGACACTGCTCACATGTGGATCAACATATTGTGTCCCTCGACTCCCTCGTTCTGTGACCATGCCAGCCAAGAGCCTAAGGCCTCACTTGACGCCTGCTTAAAGTGTGACACTAAATCTTGCAAGTAAGTCAGAGAGTAACCTCTTACTATTCGCGAATTTCGAGGATTCTGTCCTCCCAAATGTTTTGTCTTATTTGTTATTGGGGGCCATGCTACTCGTTCCTTCTCGAGGATCGCTCTGGTGATGGACCATCCCATTCCCCATCTGTCCGTTCAGACTCCGAATCAGATGACTGTCAGACGGCCCTATCCTAATGGTCAGGGTCCAATTATGAGATTAATAATGCACACTCCTCGGTTGGGTCAGCTTTCGAGTTGCACCATATTGCTCTCTTTTCCTGTTGTACAATCGCCAGATGGCATACTATCTGATGCTGTTTCTCCTCCTAATTCTCAGCTCTTTCCTGCGCTGTCGCAATGACTTCTGACACGGTTAGGTTACACTGTTCTACCGCTGCCAATGTGGCATCAAGCTGCCTGTTTTTAGCCTGACACTTTTCCAATTCCCTACAGGTAAAATACAAAGTTTTTAATGAAATCATCCTATTTGTGGTCCACTGTTCTTGTTTTTGGGGAAACCCGCTTTCCACAAGCATGCGTGTACAGCAAGCCTGTATGAATACCCCTCCTTTCTCTCTTTCTCTGGTTATGGCCATTCCCCACTCTTGCAGGAGCCCTAATTGGATGAACAAACTAGCTGGAGATCCCAATCCAGAGTCTGCAAACTGCATCTCCCAGTCGCAAACCAATTTAACTCTCCCTCCCGTTCCTTAGATAACATGTCCATCATGAGCCTCTTGCAGTGCCACAATGATACCACTCGAAGATTGCAGGAATAGCAACTCATATTCCGCTTGGGAACCCTGCAGTCCAACGGTATCAATGTGGACTTCACAAGCTTCAAAATCTCCCCTTCCCCCATTACATCCCAAAACCAGCCCAGCTGGTCTCCTCCCTCTACTGCATTCCAAAAGGAGCCCATCTTGCCCCACCTCCCTAACCTGTTCTTCCTCTCACCTATCCCGTCCTCCCACCTCAAGCCACACCTCCATTTCCTACCTACTAACCTCATCCTGCCTCCTCGACCTGTCCGTTCTCACTGGGCAGACCTATCTCCTCCCTAGCTCCTCATCCATACTCTCCTTTCCACCTATCTTCATTTCCCTCCATCTTCGGTCCGCCTCCCCCTCTCTCCCTATTTATTCCAAAACCCTCTCCCCATCCCCCTCTGTGATGAAGGGTCTCAGCCCGAAACCTCAGCTTTTGTGCTCCTGAGATGCTGCTTGGCCTGCTTTGTTCATCCAGCTCCACACTTTGTTATCTTGGATTCTCCAGCAGTTTCCATTATCACTAATCTTATTTGAGACAGTTTCCACATACCCCTGTGCAGGAAGATAAAGATTTACAAAGTTTATACCTAATTCCGGTCGGCCAGAAAGTTTTGAGGCAGTGTCTGCATACCTCTGTCTAAGCAGATAGACAGCTTACAATTGCAGAGAATATAGAATTAAATGGGATGTTATGCCAATAAAATCTCACTGTAGCCAACGCGACAGCTGCTGGGCTTCACCTTTAGCTAGGATCGTGAACAGTGGCAGAAACGTACTGAAGCCTCCAGACCAGGCATCGATTGAGGCGACTCTGAAGGCAGAGGGCCAGAAGACTTGTTGCTTACCTTTTCTTTTCGTTTTCTGTTCCATTTATAATAACCACTATATTCATTTATAATTGCCATTGTAATCATTTATTAGTTCTAATAAATATTCATATCTAAGCCAGTTACTGTCTTTGAGTCTTCTCTTAATTGTATTTCCTCAAATCTGGAAACAAGTGCTTGGATATACACTGTGGTCCAAAATATTTTCAGCGATAATGAATAGGGTACGGAAAAAAAATTTAAGAGAAGGGGAAGGTAATCTGCTGCTCCAGAGAACTTCCTTATTCCAGTATGGAATTTTGCAGACTCTTGGATTGGGGTCTCCAGCTAGATTGTTCGTCCAATTAGGGCTCCTGCAAGAACGGGGAATGGTCATAACCAGAGAAAGAGAGAAAGGAGGGTTATTCATGCAGGCTTGCTGTACACACATGCTTGTGGGAAGCGGGTTTCCCCAAAAACAAGAACAGTGGACCACAAATGGGATGATTTCATTAAAAACTTTGTGTTTTACGTGTAGGGAATTGGAAAAGTGCCAGGCTAAAAACAGGCATCTTTATGCCACATTGGCAGTGGTAGTACAGTGTAACCTAACCGTGTCAGAAGTCATGGAGACAGCGCAGGAAAGAGCTGAGAGTTGGGAGGAATTACAGCATCAGATAGTACGACATCTGGCGATGGTACAACAGGAAACGAGAGCAATATGGTGCAACTCGAAAGCTGACCCTACCAAGGAGTGTGCATTATTAATCTCACAACTGAACACTGACCATTAGGATAGGGACATCTGGCATTCATCTGATTCGGAGTCTGAATGGACAGATGCGGAATGGGATGGTCCATCACGAGGGCAATCCTCAAGAAGGGACCAGTAGCACGGCCCCCAATAACAAATAAGACAAAACCGGTGGCAGGACAGAATCCTCAAAATTCAAGAATAGTAAAAGGTTACTCTTTGCCTGAATTGCAAGATTTAGTGTGACGCTTTAAGCAGAAGTCGAGTAAGGCCTTGGGCTCTTGGCTGGCATGGTCACAGAGCGAGGGAGTCGAGGGACACAAAATGTTGATACACATGTGAACAGTGTCCTTAGAAATATTGGGGAAACTGGGTCAATTTGGAATGCACTGACGCTAGCAGAAGCAAACTAGTATCCTCCTCCAACAGAATAAGTGGGATATGGACGCCACATTTAATTCAGTTAATCAGTAATTCTGACTGGGTTGGAGACACAGTGCTTCATTCACTAACTCAGTAATACTGATCAGGAGAGACACACAGTATTTAATCCATTTAGTCAGTCATGCTGACTGCAAGGGGGCTTACGATATTTAATTTACTGACTCACTAATGCGAATTTGGACAGGGACATAATATTTACTTGCAGACTCTGTAATACAGAAATGTACAGGATCAGGGTGTTTAATTTATTGACTCAGTAATACCAACTGGGATATGGATGTGGTATATACTTCACTGACTCAGTAATACTGAACTGGACAGGGACACAGTATGTAATTCACTGACTCAGTAATACTGACCGGGACCGGGATATGGTATTTAATTCAGTGACTCAGCAATACTGAACGGAACAGGGACGCAGTATTTAATTCACTAAAGCAGTAAAACTGGCTGGGAGAGGGACATGGTCTTTAACTCACTGATTCAGTAATACTGTAACATTGTCCTAAAAAGGGACTGGGTATTTAATTTAATGACTCAATAATGCTGACTGCTACACTATTTTATCACTGACTCAGTAACACTGATGGAGATAGGGACACGGTATTTAATTCCCTGAGAAAGTAATATTGACTGTTTCAAATACAGGCTATTTAAATCACTGTCTTCATAAGACACGCATTGATAATGACATGGTATTAAATTCGCCGAATCAGTCATACTGACCAGGGCAGTGTCACGGTATTTAATTCGCCTACTCAGTGATACTGGCTTGAATAGGGAAATGGTACATAATCAACCAACTCAGTAATTCTGCCCGCGACACGGTATGTCACTCACTGACTCAGCAATTCTGACCGGGACAGGGATACAATACTTAATTCTCTGACTCGGTAATATTGACCAGGAGAGGGAACGGTATTTACTTCACTGATGCAGGATGCAGGATTACTGACCCGGACAGGGACACAGTATTCAATTCAGTCAATCAGTTACATTTACCAGGGTATTGAAACAATATTTAATTCACTGTCTCAGTAACGCTGAAAGGGACAGGAGGCACAGAATTTAATTTGATGACTCAGTGATACTAACTAGGATAGTGACACACTATTTAATTCACTGATGCAGCAATACGGCTGAGATCGGGACAGAGTGTTTAATTCACTGACTCATCAATACTGACTGCGACAGAGACACTGTATTTAATACACGGACTCAGTAATAATGATTGGGGCACAGCGTTTAAATTACTGACTGAGTAACACTGACAGAGATAGGGACACGGTATTTAAATGAATGACGCAGGAATACTGATTAGGATCCTGACACCATATTTAATTCAGTGACTCAATAATACGGACTGGGACAGGGACAGGGTGTTTAGTTTACTGGGATGGCACAGTAGATTAGTTGTTAGCACTGTGACATATCAGCCCCAGAGACCTGGGTTCAATTTCCACCTCGGGAGACTGTCTGTGTGGAGTAACTGCATTCTCCTTATGTCTCTGCGGATTTGCTGCGGTTTTGCCCCACAGTCCAGAGAAGTGCGGGTTAGGTTGAATGGCCATGCTAAAATGTCCGTTTTGTCCAGGGACATGTAAACTTGGTGGGTTAACCGCGGGTTAAGCTGGATTGCAGGGGTGGTGGGGGGTGAACCGAGTTGGGATGCACTTCTGTCAGTCGGTGTGGACTTGTTGGGTCAAATGGCCTATTTCCACACTGGAAGTAGTCTCTATGTAACACTGACTGGGAAAGGATGTGGTATTTAATTCACTGATTCAATAATACTGACCGAAACAAGGACTTGCTACTTAATTCACTGACTCACTATAGCTGACAGGTGCATGGCATTTAATTCACTGACAGAGTAATAGTGACTTGGACTGGACACGGTATGTGATTCACTGACAGAGAAATATTGACTTGGACTGGACAGAGTAGTTCATTCACTGACAGAGTAATAATGACTTGGATTGGACACGGTATTTAATTCACTGACTTAGGAACGCTGTCGGACAGGACGCTTTTTTTAAATTCACTGACTCAGTAATTCTGCTTGGTTTCCTCCTACCTTCCAAAGATTTGCATAATACATGGGCTGGCCAGGCCAGATTGGACATTATGTCTTGCGATTTTCTGCCTAGGTGGGCAAGCCATGAGAGTCAGAGGGTTATGTGGTTATGGCAGTGAGTGGAATGATCTTCAAGGATCAGTGAGATTCGATAGGCTGAATGGTCTCCTTCCACACTTTCACAATTCTAGGATTCTTTAAACAGTGACATCACTGATGTATCTGGGTGGACCATGACTATTTGAAGTGAGCTCAGTGATTAATCTGGATTGACAGTGACTACATAGAGTGAGGTCAGTGATGTATTTGTGTGGACAGTGGAGTGAGATCAGAGATGCATCTGGGTGGACAGTGACTACATAGAGTAAGCTTGGTGATGTATCTGGGTGTACCATGACTATTTGGATTGAACTTAGTGATGTATCTGGGTGGAAAGTGACTACATAGAGTGAGATCAGTGATGTAGCTGGGTGGACAGTGGAGTGAGGTCAGCGATGCATCTGGGTGGACAGTGACTACATAGAGTAAGCTTGGTGATGTATCTGGGTGTACCATGACTATTTGGATTGAACTCAGTGATGTATCTGGGTGGACAGTGATTACATTCAGTAGGACCAGTGATGTATCTGGGTGGACAGTGAAGTGAGGTCAGTGATGTCTCTGCGTGGACCATGATAATAAGCGGGAGGTCAATGATGTAACTCAGTGCAAAGTGGCATTAAGAGGGAGACTATTGATTTAGATTTAGTTAATTGTCACATGTATAGGAATAAAAAGTACAGATAAGTGTGCACAAATTCGCCATTACCTGGCGCTGCTTGGTTCCAAGAAGAGAAATAGAAAAGGAAAGGGAACTGGTGAGTAAAGTGGAGCTCCACATGGAGTGACTTACCCTGCCGCCATCTTGTGTCCTTGTATCTGAATGGACAGAGGCAGTTTGACCATCTGCATCCTGGTAAGTTATGCAGGATGTTGAGGTTCTGTTTTGTTGACAATGCGTGTAACTGATGGGAAGGCTTGGTTGTGATTTTTATTATTGTTTTGATGAGGGTAAGGGCCTGTTTGTCGGATGGTCTGTTATATGTATGAGCTGCAATGGTTTGAGAATTTACTTCATGCAATGTGTTTTTATTCACTTTCAATGATTGGCGGAATTTCACTTGAAATATTCATCAATCTCTCCATTGTTGGAAATTCATCTTTTTCGCTGAGACCCCCATGCCTCAGAAAAGGTAGTATGATGCCCTCATTTGGTCCTTCGTATGTCTCCAGATTGTGGGCAATTGGGAATGGGGAATAAATTCTGACCTTGGAAACAATGCACTTATTTACGGTCTGAGAGGCATCACATCTCACTCTGTGAGTGAAATGTTCTTTCTGTGTCGTCCGGTACAGAATGACAGCTCTGAGAAATGGGCTCACGGTTAGAATAAACCATCCCAATGCAGCATTGGTTGAAATAACTTGTGAGCTTGGGATGGGGTTCCTGGTATATGAGTGGAAAACGTTATTAACTGGCAGATTCTTTTTTTCTATTTTCATGTTGACATACTGAGCAGCAATGCCTCTTCATAATTAGATTTAAACTTGCCATTGTAATTAATGTATTCATTTACAGAAATTTGACAAACAGCAACAAAGCTGAGCATTGCTCTAACCTCAATCTCCCCATGGAGCTTCCACGCAGTATAAGACAACATCTGCGACAATGCATGAGCTCAAGAGATTCAAAAAGTAAGTTTATTCTGTCTGAGGGGTCAGATCACCGCGCACAGAAAAATGCATCAACCAATTCAACACGTAAAGAAAGTGTTCTACACGGCCTTAGCTTTTATCGGCACCCCTGGTATGGCGTTCTGACAATTGAACTAGTTTTAATCTGCTGCTTATATTCTGTCTGATTTTACCTTTTTTACAATAATGTCTCCGGCTCGCTGACTGATCAGCCTCATGCAGACACTGGAACAGTTACAGCATTTCACTGAGGAGCATACTTGGCCCAATTCTCCTCTGACAGAGACTCCCAACTTTACTGCTGCCACAGAATTTTCTGATCTCAGCGTTCTGCCGTCCGCACCGGTTTCATCCGGTTTAAAGGTATGAGGAGAGAGCAGGCAAGTTAGTTCTGAAGAAGGTTCACTGGATCCGCGATGTTAACTCTGTTTTCTTTCCCACTGATGCTACCAGTCAGTCAGCAATTTTTGTTTTCGTTATTGAAATCAGGCATGCTTTCTCTAGAATTTAGAAAGTTAAGGAGTCATCTGAGTGATCTCCTACAAGATATTATAATAATTCAAATGGTAATGAAACAAAATCTCCAGTTCTCATAGGAGGGAATGGGAGCTAAATTCCTGTCCAAATCCCATAATCTCTGGAGGGACTGGGCAGGAGGACAATCAGAGGTGGGTGTGAAAGTTTTACTATCCAAACTCACTCAGCCCTAACCATTTCCACTCACACAGTGGACTGGATTTTGGTGATAAATTCTTAATGTTTCTCTCTGGAACAGTCAGGGGAATTTCTGACCAGTAAATTCCTGTTTCTTTGCCTGTTTGTCTTCCACAGTAAATTTACTGGCAATTGTTATCCTTTCCCGGGGAAAATGTGGAGTATCCCCTTGCACTACTCGTTACCTGGTGGTTATGCGGATCTGATGGTCATCTTCACTGATGTTATACTGACAAGCTTTCGCACTTATTATTACCCGCTCTGCTTCCTGGACATCACACCTGTGTGCGGTGTCAACATGGTGCTGTTCCGTACAGCCAGGGACTGCTCCGTCTGGTTCACCATCACTTTCTCCTTTGATCGATTTGTAACCATCTGTTGTCGGAAGCTCAGAACGATGTATTGCACCGACAAAACTGCAGCTGTGGTCCTCACATCAACCAGCGCACTACTCTCTTTGAAAAACATCCCCTTCTATTTCCCCCCGCAGAACGGGCAGCCCTCCGCTCCCTCCGCTCCAACCCCAACCTCACCATCAAACCCGCAGACAAGGGTGGCGCAGTGGTAGTATGGCGCACTGACCTCTACATCGCCGAGGCCAGACGCCAACTCTCCGACACCAGCTCCTACCGCCTCCTCGATCATGACCCCACACCCGAGCACCTAACCATCATCTCCAACACCATTCATGACCTCATCACCTCAGGGGGCCTCCCACCCACAGCCTCCAACCTCATTGTTCCCCAACCCCGCACGGCCCGTTTCTATCTCCTTCCCAAAATCCACAAACCTGCCTGCCCTGGTCGACCCATCGTCTCAGCCTGCTCCTGCCCCACCGAACTCATCTCCACCTATCTGGACTCCATTTTCTCCCCTTTGGTCCAGGAACTCCCCACCTATGTCCGTGACACCACCCACGCCCTCCACCTCCTCCAGGACTTAAAATTCCCTGGCCCCCAACACCTCATATTCACCATGGACGTCCAGTCCCTGTACACCTGCATTCCGCATGGAGATGGCCTCAAGGCCCTCCGCTTCTTCCTGTCCCGCAGGCCCGACCAGGCCCCCTCCACCGACACTCTCATCCGCCTAGCTGAACTCGTCCTCACACTCAACAACTTCTCTTTTGACTCCTCCCACTTCCTACAGACTAAGGGGGTGGCCATGGGCACCCGCATGGGCCCCAGCTATGCCTGCCTCTTTGTAGGTTACGTGGAACAGCCCCTCTTCCGCACCTACACAGGCCCCAAACCCCACCTCTTCCTCCGGTACATTGATGACTGTATCGGCGCCGCCTCTTGCTCCCCAGAGGAGCTCGAACAGTTCATCCACTTCACCAACACCTTCCACCCCAACCTTCAGTTCACCTGGGCCATCTCCAGCACATCCCTCACCTTCCTGGACCTCTCAGTCTCCATCTCAGGCAACCAGCTTGTAACTGATGTCCATTTCAAGCCCACCGACTCCCACAGCTACCTAGAATACACCTCCTCCCACCCACCCTCCTGCAAAAATTCCATCCCCTATTCCCAATTCCTCCGCCTCCGCCGCATCTGCTCCCACGATAAGACATTCCACTCCCGCACATCCCAGATGTCCAAGTTCTTTAAGGACCGCAACTTTCCCCCCACGGTGATTGAGAACGCCCTTGACCGCGTCTCCCGCATTTCCCGCGACACATCCCTCACACCCCGCCCCCGCCACAACCGCCCCAAGAGGATCCCCCTCGTTCTCACACACCACCCTACCAACCTCCGGATACAACGCATTATCCTCCGACACTTCCGCCATTTACAATCCGACCCCACCACCCAAGACATTTTTCCATCCCCTCCCCTGTCTGCTTTCCGGAGAGACCACTCTCTCCGTGACTCCCTTGTTCGCTCCACACTGCCCTCCAACCCCACCACACCCGGCACCTTCCCCTGCAACCGCAGGAAATGCTACACTTGTCCCCACACCTCCTCCCTCACCCCCATCCCAGGCCCCAAGATGACAGTCCACATTAAGCAGAGGTTCACCTGCACATCTGCCAATGTGGTATACTGCATCCACTGTACCCGGTGCGGCTTCCTCTACATTGGGGAAACCAAGCGGAGGCTTGGGGACCGCTTTGCAGAACACCTCCGCTCAGTTCGCAACAAACAACTGCACCTCCCAGTCGCAAACCATTTCCACTCCCCCTCCCATTCTCTTGATGACATGTCCATCATGGGCCTCCTGCACTGCCACAATGATGCCACCCGAAGGTTGCAGGTACAGCAACTCATATTCCGCCTGGGAACCCTGCAGCCATATGGTATCAATGTGGACTTCACCAGTTTCAAAATCTCCCCTTCCCCTACTGCATCCCTAAACCAGCCCAGTTCATCCCCTCCCCCCATTGCACCACACAACCAGCCCAGCTCTTCCCCCCCACCCACTGCATCCCAAAACCAGTCCAACCTGTCTCTGCCTCCCTAACCGGTTCTTCCTCTCACCCATCCCTTCCTCCCACCCCAAGCCGCACCCCCAGCTACCTACTAACCTCATCCCACCTCCTTGACCTGTCCATCTTCCCTGGACTGACCTATCCCCTCCCTACCTCCCCACCTACACCCTCTCCACCTATCTTCTTTACTCTCCATCTTCGGTCCGCCTCCCCCTCTCTCCCTATTTATTCCAGTTCCCTCCCCCCATCCCCCTCTCTGATGAAGGGTCTAGGCCCGAAACGTCAGCTTTTGTGCTCCTGAGATGCTGCTTGGCCTGCTGTGTTCATCCAGCCTCACATTTTATTGTCTTGGAATCTCCAGCATCTGCAGTTCCCATTATCTCTCTCCCCCCTTCTATTTTCAATTTGAACCATGGAGGATAATCGACAATGTACCGTTCTACTGTAAAATAAAGTCAGGCTACTTTACTGAGACTTGTTGGGTGACGTTAGAGTGGCTGGATACTGTTTTAACTCCTTTACTGCCATTTGCTTTAACTCTGTTGTTCAATGCATTAACAGTCAAACACATTTTAGTCGCAAGTCATGTTCGGAAGAGGCTGAAGGGTGAGAGCAATGGACAGAATCACAGAGACACAGAGTTGGAGAGCAGAAGGAAATCTGTGATTTTGCTTTTTGCCATCACTGGGAGCTTCATCCTTCAGTGGTTAATGATTGTTGTATATTTCGTCTCTTACATCTTTCAGGGCAACAATAGCGCTGATTACTCATCTTTTCTACTTCAATTCAAAAAATTTGGCATAATGCTACAGAGGTTAAATTGTTGCACACACACATTTATTTATGCAGCAACATTGTCTAGGTTCAGAGCGAAAGTACGTAATGCAGTAAAGTACTTGGTTACACAAATTCCTTGTGTTGTAAATAAATAAAACTCCTCAGTAAAGCCTACAGGAGGTTCCCAGTGTTTCCGGATCATCCTTTAAATTTATTCACACATGGGATGTGAGCATCACTGGCTTGGTCAGCATTTATTGGCCATCCTTAGGTGCACCTTGAGAAGGCAGACGTGGATGAGATGACACCTTGAATGTTGCAGCTGATCTGCTGTAGGCAGACACACATGTTGTTAGGGAGGGAATTGTAGGATCCTGTCTCAGTAACAGTGATGGAGCCGTGATATATGTCCAAGTCAGAATGGTGAGAGGCTTGGAGGCGACCTTTGTGGGGGGCTTTGTTTTTGCGTACCTGCTGCCTTGCCCATTGAAATGGATGTGGTCGTCGGTTTGTAAGCTGTGGTAAAAGCATCTTTGCTGAATTTATGTGGTGCGTCTTGCATACAGTAAGCTCTGCTGCTACTAAGCAACATTGGTTGAGGGAGGTGATATATGTGGATGTTATGTCAATCAATTGGTTTGCTTTCTCATGAATGGTGTCGAGTTCCTTGAGTGTTTGTTGAGGCTGCAATCATCCAGACAAATAGAGAGTATTCCATCACACACCTGACAGAGAGCCCTTATCCCAGTGCGGGGAGAGATTTGAGCTGTGAGCCTGTGGATTTCCCATCAAAGCACAATCCTGAAGAATTATCCAGTGAAATGCAATTTCCTGCAGCGTAATTGGTATCAACTTGGAACCTTCTGTATGTCTCCAACAAAATCAAATGCTTCAAGAGGTTTTAATGCAATTAAATAGAATGGTTAATGAGAAGATGTTCCACTATGAAATACATAATCTCTCTCCTCAATTAGAATTCAACAGAGCCCACATTAATGTGAGCTGTTTTGATGTGTGAAGTTCTGGCAGGTGATTGCATAACATGATCAGATTTATCTTTGAGCAGTATTCCTGATATTATACACAAATTAATTAAAGTGTTTCAACTGCAAGTGAATCCTGGCACCACCGAGTGAACCGTTCATAAAGAGACAGGGTGAACTTTTTGAGCTTTCTGAGGCTTACAGTGTTTTCTGAAGTGCTCTTAGAAATTCTAATTGAGAAAGAATTCAATGGTGTAGGGGAGGAGATCACCGCTGGGCATGTTCCGCTTCTTCTCCTCATACCTCAGGGATAACATTGCAAGGCATTGGGCAAAACTGCTCTGTCTCCAAAAACATTCTTTGAAGAACGAAAGAAACATGCAGTACGAGAGGCTCCATCCAAAAGAAAACCTCCTTCTTTTGCAGCGGCGCTTGTTGCATTGTATCACTTTCCCAATAACCCATCATAAAGTCATCACCCAGTGTTCACGTCATTCGCTGTCTCTTTCTAAACAAATTTCAACCATAGATCTGATGCAATGTGAACAATGCATCAATGAAATGTGGCAGAGAGAGAAAGACTAATCATTTGATTCACCATACTTTAAATAATTCATTCAAATCTTGTTGAGGAAAAAGTAATTCCTATTACTGGAAAAGATGCACACGCAGACACGTGTGTGTGTCTTCGCGCGTGCGCACACACACACAAACACAGAAATGCATCAACACGACTATCAGCATTATCACCTTCAGCATGAGAGGAACTGGCAGATACAGATACAGGATTTGATACCATTTTAATGCCTTCACTCTCAAAAGTGTATTGCACATCAACACGCAGATACACTCAAACATAGATATATTTTACATGAACACAGAGAAACACATGAGCAAAGAAGTACCCTTTAAGACACACACCAATCTAAAATAACACAATTGCAGGCCTAATATATCTACAGGATCATAGACAGTGACGAACAAAGTACAGATATAGAAACACACATTGATTGACACAGACACAGCGACACACAAACACACAAATACATGCATTCTCCCACAAACAAATAAATGTACACAACCAGACACCTATGCACACACAGTCAAACAGCCACACAGAGAAACACACACACACACACACACACACACACACACACACACACACACACACACACACACACACACACACACACACACACACACACACACACAAACAAACCAGCACAGACAGACTCATGCAGACACACACATCCCCCACTACCAACATCCTGAGGGTTATGATTGAACAGAAGCTCAGCTGGCCTCAGCACATATACACATGGCTTACAAAGCACGAGCCAGGAGTGTAATGGAATACTCCCCTGTTGCCTGGATGACTCCAGTACCAAAAACACCCAAGAAGTTTGACACCATTTCAGGACAAAGCAACTGGCGAGATTTGCTTTTCCTCTACAAGCATCGACTCCTTCCACCACAGATGCAGATTAGTAGCAGTGCGCCCTGTCTACAAGATGCGCTGTAGAAATTCAGCAAAGATCCTCAGAAAGCACCTTCTAAACCATTGGCCATTTGGAGGACAAGGGCAACGCACATGTGGTAACACCACCGCCTCAAAGTTCCCCTACAAGCCAGTCGCCAGTCTGACTTGGAAATATATCACCGTTTCTTCACTGTCGCTTGGTTAAAATCCTGGAATTCCCTCCCGAAGCGCATTGTGGGTCAGCCTACAGCAGGTGGACTCCAGTGGTTCAAGAGGGCAGCTTATCACCACGACTTCGAAGGTAATTAACGATGGGCAAGAAATGCTGGCCAGCCAGGAACGCCCACACCCCACAAATAAATAGAAAAAAGAAATTGCCAGGCGATAGTCAAGCCTCCAATTGAATTCCTTGTTCTGAAAACCAAATGAGAAATTAGGAGATTTTAGGAATGTGTGCGTTGACTGGAAATCTGTGCATAATTTTAGCAGGAAAGCTGTGCCTTTAAAAAACTTGTGAAGGAAACAAGTAGAAGTGGTCTGGTCAGCAGAACACGAGGCTGCCTTTGAAACGATGAAGGCAACTCGAATGAATGAACAGGTATTGGCCTTCACTGGCCTTTTTCTAAATTTTTCAAAATGTCAGTTGATGCTGGTGGCTTGGCGCTGTGCGCTGTCTTCTTTTGGGATGATGAAGCAAGAATAAAGAAACACATAGTTTATTTCTCTTCAAAACAATGCCAGTAATAGGAAATTTACTCTCCCAAAGTTAAAAAAAGAAGCTTTGGGGCAGTTATCTGTTTAACATATTGATGTCTGTCTCTGAAAAATAACAGAAATGCTCAGTTATGCTGATTGTAATGTTTTGAAGCTGTATCGAAAAGACTCAAACAAGGAATGCAAGTCTGTTCTGATTACTTCTTACAGTTTTGACTCCTTTACTGCCATTCGCGTTAATCCCATTAATCAATGCTCTGACATTCAGACACATTTTTGTCACCAGTCGAGTCCAGTCATGTTGAAGATCGAGAGAATTGGAAATAATTGCAGAGACCCAGAGATGGAGAGCAGAAGGAAGTCTATGATTTTGCTGTTAACCATCTCTGTTACCTTCATCCTCCCGTGGTTAATCAATGTTGCAATATTCTAATATTATGCTTCTCAAAGACACAGTCTTGACCATTAACTTCCTTTTCGAGACCACTTCAGTGCAGTTGGTTACATGCAGCAGAACCTACGTTGTTGCACAAAGATATTTATTTATGCAGAAACATTGTCTAGTTTCAGAGCAAAGATCAGTAATGCAGTTAAATACCGAGTTACACAAATTCCTTATGAATAGACACAATTTTTTTCAGTGGCGGAGGGTACTGTTGTTCTCAGATCATGAAGTGATTTTGTTTTTATTCACCTGTGGGGTCTGGGTACCACTGGCCGGTCCCAATATTTATTACCTGCCCCAGGTTGGCCCTTCAGAAGTGGGTGGTGATTTGCCTTCCTGAACAACGGCAGTCCATGTGCTGTCGGTTACGGAATTCCAGGGTTTTGATGCAGCAACGCTGAATCAGTTATATGTCCAAGTCAAATTGGGGACAACCTTTGATTTGCCCGTGTTCTTCAAGATGGCAGCGGTCATGGGTTGTGAAGGTGAAGAAGAGTTTCTGCAGTTCATCTTGTAGGATGTGACGCTAATCAAGCTGTATTCATTGTCTCAGACACTGTTCAGCTTCTTGAGTGTTGTTGGAGCTTCGTCCATGCAGGCAAGTGGGGAGTATTCCATCACACTCCTACAGAGAGCCCTTACCCCAGTGCAGGGAGAGAGTTGAGCTGGGATCCTGCGAATTCCCCTTGTAGCACAATCTAAAGGAATTGCCCATGGAAATGGAATTTCCTACTGCCTAATTGGTTTCAGAATGGAACCCTTTGTAGGTTTCCATCAAAGTCAAATCCTTTGAAAGTTTCAGATGAAAGTAAATAGAATAGCTCAGCAGTGTTAAATACATTGCCCCATTGCTCAATAACACTTCAAAATATCCCATTCTAAAGTTACAAACAACCAATGATGAGTTGTTTTGATGGGAGAAATTGAGGCATATGAAGTTATCAGAACCCACGCACCAAACATTTATTAATGCAGCGACATCATCTCGGTTCAGAGTGAAGTTCAGTAACACTGTGAAACATCTACTTACTAGAATTCCTTGCATTGTGAATAAATAAAACTGATGTATGGTTTTTTTTTAATGGCTGAGATCACCTTTTAGAGCATAAAAATCGGAGGAAAGCGGAGGAAGTGACGAGGACCAGAGGGGCAGCCGGGAAGGAAAGCAGTGAGTATAAATACTCACCCTTCGACGCCAACGGCCATTTTGAGTGCGAGCAGCAGCGGAGGCAAGACGGACCCGGAAGACTGCAGCTAAGGTAAAGCAGTTTATTTTTAAAATTACTTACCGGTAGCGGGCAGCGGTGTTTTTTTTCCCTCTTTCAGAGAAGGAGCGGGAGCACCAGAGGAAGTGACGAGGACCAGAGGGGCAGCCGGGAAGGAAAGCAGTGACCATATATATCAGCAAGGCGGCTAAACCCGAGACTCTACAACTGTAGTGTCTCCAACTCGCCCTCCTCCTCTAACCTAGTTAATAAGGTAAGGTTCATTCTGAACTTTCTCTATTGAATATAAGTTTGTTATTAATTTGTTATTATTTGACGTAAGCTTTCTGCTTTAGTATTGAGTGGGTGTTCAGATAAGTGGGGTATGGATGCTAGGGCAGTTGCTTGCTCCTCCTGCAGAATGTGGCAGTTGGGAGATGTGGCACACGTCTCCGCTGGCTACATCTGCGGGAAGTGCACCCAGCTACAGCTCCTTGAAAACCGTGTTAGGGAAATGGAGCTGGAGCTGGATGAACTACGGATCATTCGGGAGGCAGAGGGGGTAGTTGAGAGGAGTTATCGGGAGTTGGTCACTCCTAAGGCTCAGGACGAGGATAGATGGGTTACAGTTAGGGGGAGGAAAGGGGACAGACAGACAGTGCAGAGATCCCCTGTGGGCATTCCCCTCAGCAATAAGTATACCGTTTTGGATACTGCTGGGGGGGATGACCTACCAGAGGAAAGCCATAGTAGTCAGTTCTCTGGCACTGAGCCTGACACTGTGGCAAAGAAGGGAAGGGGGCAGAATAGAAAAGTACTCGTGGTAGGGGACTCAATAGTTAGGGGAATCGACAGGAGATTTTGTGGGCAAGATCGGGATTCCCGGAAGGTATGTTGCCTCCCTGGTGCCAGGGTCCGGGACGTCTCCGATCGGGTGTATAAAGTTCTAAAAGGGGAGGGCGAACAGCCAGAAATCGTGTTACATATTGGCACAAATGATATAGCCAGAAATAGGTTTGAGGATATAAGAAGTGATTTCAGGGAGTTAGGATGGAAGTTGCAGAGCAGGACGAACAGAGTAGTGTTCTCTGGTTTACTACCGGTGCCACGAGATAGCGAGGTGAGGAACAGGGAGCGGGCGCAGCTGAACACGTGGCTACGCAGCTGGTGTAGGAGGGAGGGCTTCAGATATGTTGATAATTGGGATGCCTTCTGGGGAAGGTGGGACCTGTACAAGAAGGACGGGTTGCATCTGAACTGGAAGGGGACCAATGCCCTGGGTGGAAGGTTTGCTCGAGTAGTTCGAGAGGGTTTAAACTAGTATGGCAGGGGGGTGGGAACCTGAGCTGTATACCAGAGGTGAGCGTTGATGCAGGTGAGGCAGTAGCAAGAGGTAGACCAGCTAGTGGGAAGGATTTTCCTGGGAAGGAACCAAGGGATCGGTTAAAGTGTGTTTGCTTTAATGCAAGGAGTATCAGGAATAAAAGTGATGAACTTAGAGCATGGATCAGTACCTGGTGCTATGATGTTGTGGCCATAACAGAGACATGGGTTTCTCATGGGCAGGAATGGTTGCTGGATGTTCCAGGGTTTAGAACATTTAAAAAGAATAGGGAGGGGGGAAAAAGAGGAGGGGGTGTAGCACTACTAATCAGAGAGGGTATCACAGCTACAGAAGCTTCCTTTGTCGAGGAAGATCTGCCTACTGAGTCAGTATGGGTGGAAATTAGGAACAGCAAGGGAGTAGTCACCTCGTTAGGGGTTTACTACAGGCCCCCCAATAGCAGCAGGGAGATTGAAGAAAGCATAGGTCGACAGATTTTGGAAAAGTGTGCACGCAGTAGGGTTGTTGTAATGGGTGACTTTAACTTTCCTAATATTGATTGGAACCTCCTTCGAGCAGAAGATTCGAATGGAGCTGTTTTTGTAAGGTGTGTTCAGGAGGGTTTCCTAACGCAGTACGTTGACAGGCCGATGAGGGGAGAGGCCATTCTAGACTTGGTGCTCGGAAACGAGCCGGGGCAGGTATCAGATCTTGTGGTGGGAGAGCATTTTGGTGATAGTGACCATAACTGCCTCACATTCTACATAGCTATGGAGAAGGAGAGGATTAGGCAGAATGGGAGGATATTTAATTGGGGAAGAGGAAACTATGATGCGATTAGACATGAGTTAGGAAGCATGGACTGGGAGCAGTCCTTCCATGGTAAGGGAGCTATAGACATGTGGAGACGGTTTAAGGAACAGTTGTTGGGAGTGATGAGTAAATATGTCCCTCTGAGACAGGCAAGAAGGGGTAAGATTAAGGAACCTTGGATGACGAGAGCGGTGGAGCTTCTAGTGAAAAGGAAGAAGGTAGCTGACATAAGGTGGAGGAAGCTAGGGTCAAGTTCAGCTAGAGAGGATTACATGCAGGCAAGGAAGGAGCTCAAAAATGGTCTGAGGAAAGCCAGGAGGGGGCACGAGAAAGGCTTGGCAGAAGGAATCCGGGAAAACACAAAGGCATTTTCCACTTACGTGAGGAATAAGAGAATGGTCAAAGAAAGAGTAGGGCCGATCAGGGATAGCATAGGGAACTTGTGTGTGGAGCCTGAGGAGGTAGGGGAAGCCCTAAATGAGTTTTTTGCTTCTGTCTTTAGGAAAGAAACCAACTTTGTAGTGAATGAAACCTTTGAAGAGCAGGTGTGCATGCTGGAATGGATAGAGATAGACGAAGCCGATGTGCTGAAAATTTTGTCAAACATTAAGATTGACAAGTCGCCAGGCCCGGATCAGATTTGTCCTCGGCTGCTTTGGGAAGCGAGAAATGCAATTGCTTCGCCACTTGTGAAGATCTTTGAATCCTCGCTCTCCACTGGAGTCGTACCTGAGGACTGGAGAGAGGCAAATGTAATTCCTCTCTTCAAGAAAGGAAATAGGGAAATCCCTGGCAATTATAGACCGGTAAGTCTCACGTCTGTCGTCTGCAAGGTGTTAGAAAGGATTCTGAGGGATAAGATTTATGACCATCTGGAAGAGCATGGCTTGATCAAATACAGTAAACACGGCTTTGTGAGGGGTAGGTCATGCCTTACAAACCTTATCGAGTTTTTTTGAGGATGTGACTAGAAAGGTTGATGAGGGTCGAGCTGTGGATGTGGTGTATATGGACTTCAGTAAGGCATTTGATAAGGTTCCCCATGGTAGGCTCATTCAGAAGGTCAGGAGGAATGGGATACAGGGGAACTTAGCTGCTTGGATACAGAATTGGCTGGCCAACAGAAGACAGCGAGTGGTAGTAGAAGGAAAATATTCTGCCTGGAAGTCAGTGGTGAGTGGGGTTCCACAGGGCTCTGTCCTTGGGCCTCTACTGTTTGTAATTTTTATTAATGACTTGGACGAGGGAATTGAAGGATGGGTCAGCAAGTTTGCAGACGACACAAAGGTCGGAGGTGTCATTGACAGTGTAGAGGGCTGTTGGAGGCTGCAGCGGGACATTGACAGGATGCAGAGATGGGCTGAGAGGTGGCAGATGGAGTTCAACCTGGATAAATGTGAGGTGATGCATTTTGGAAGGTCGAATTTGAAAGCTGAGTACAGGATTAAGGATAGGATTCTTGGCAGCGTGGAGGAACAGAGGGATCTTGGTGTGCAGATACATAGATCCCTTAAAATGGCCACCCAAGTGGACAGGGTTGTTAAGAAAGCGTATGGTGTTTTGGCTTTCATTAACAGGGGGATTGAGTTTAAGAGTCGTGAGATCTTGTTGCAGCTCTATAAGACTTTGGTTAGACCGCACTTGGAATACTGCGTCCAGTTCTGGGCGCCCTATTATCGGAAAGATGTGGATGCTTTGGAGAGGGTTCAGAGGAGGTTTACCAGGATGCTGCCTGGACTGGAGGGCTTATCTTATGAAGAGAGGTTGACTGAGCTCGGTCTCTTTTCATTGGAGAAAAGGAGGAGGAGAGGGGACCTAATTGAGGTATACAAGATAATGAGAGGCATAGATAGAGTTGATAGCCAGAGACTATTTTCCAGGGCAGAAATAGCTAGCACGAGGGGTCATAGTTTTAAGCTGGTTGGTGGAAAGTATAGAGGGGATGTCAGAGGCAGGTTCTTTACGCAGAGAGTTGTGAGAGCATGGAATGCGTTGCCAGCAGCAGTTGTGGAAGCAAGGTCATTGGGGTCATTTAAGAGACTGCTGGACATGTATATGGTCACAGAAATTTGAGGGTGCATACATGAGGATCAATGGTCGGCACAACATTGTGGGCTGAAGGGCCTGTTCTGTGCTGTACTGTTCTATGTTCTATGTTCTATGGGCTTCAGTTTGGTTTCACAGTCCGGCGCAACGTCGAGGGCTGAAGGGTCTGTACAGCGGTGTCGTGTTCTATGTTCTGTGTCTGCAAACTAACGAACCAGTTCAATGAGCAAACCACAACCCAAGCTACCTTCGAGAAACACAAACGCAGAAGGACACCCAACTGCACGCACAGGCGTGCATACACAAACAGACATAGATATAGGCAGATAGAAACAAACATACACAAAAAAAGTATGCACATTCATACAGAGAAAAACTGACCCACTCACAAACAGACATTACTACCAATGACACTATCACAGAGTCTCACAGCGAAAACAGACACTTGCAAATTATTAATCACAGATAAACATGAAACACATTTGTGCTTTCACGAGCAAAGCTGCACCAGCATGGACATATAAATATTGAACTACATATACAATTTCACAAATAGTTACACAATCAAGCACGCACATAGAAACGCAGCGACAAGCAAAGAGAGGCGCGCTCTTACATATGCACATGCAGTTGCTGGTCACATTAATACACACACATGCGCACACACACTTGACTCGTGCAACTGATTTGATGAGCAACTGCCAGCCAGCAGGAGGAGATCCATATTTTGGGGAGGTGGATAACAAATCACTTGATCCATGTCGCTGATAGGTCAACATGCCCTGAGGAGAGGTTCGGTTCTTATGTTTCTTCAATATTTGAACAATAGATGTAACAGGATGGTTCAAAACGCCTCTTAAGGTGTTCTCTGAATTTGGACTGTGTCACCGCATAAATAAAAATATTTGTACAGCAACTTAAATTCTGCAGCATCACACCAACTTGTTGAAAGGTAATTTCTGACACTGTATAATCACCAGGATCTCTTCCCGTTATGTTGCAGTATATCACTTCTATTACATACACAGACCGAAGGAAGATGAAACTGCCAAATATGGTGAAAAGTAAAATCACAGATTTCCTTCTGCTCTCCATCTCTGGGTCACTACGATTTTCTGCGATGCTTTGACCCTTCTGTCCCTTACGGGCTCTGCTGGACACTAAAATATGTCTGACTGTCCCAGCATTAATCAACAAAACCAAACTGAAGTGTAGAAAGGGAGTTAGAATCTTATCAAACCAGTCAAAACCTACCCAACCAGGATGAGTACAGTAGCTTGGCTTCGCAGAACAGAACCAGGGTACATTGTCGATTATTGTCCAAGGCTCATATATAAAGTACAAAGGAATGTTTTTTCAAACAAAGAAGAATGCAGATTGTTGCTAGAACCACAATTGCAGTTTTCACAGTGCAATACCTTGTTTTCAGCTGCTGGCAATAAATGACAACAAAGCGATCAAAGGAGAACATGACGGTAAACCAGACAGAACAATCTGTAGCTGCAGGAAGCAGGACAGCAGTTAAATTACACATAGGTGTGATATCCAGGAAATAAATTGGGAATTAATAAAGATTGTCGTGGATAAAGATGACTTCAGTGATAATAACAAGTAGGTCTGCCATTGCCATGGCCACCAGGTAGCGAGTAGTGCAGGTGGAGAGGCCACACTTTCTGTAGGACATGATCACAATCCCCAGTAAATTCACTGAAGAAGACAGAACGAAAAATGAATGAAAATCACTTCCTAAAATTCATCATAATCTGACATGGACCTTCAGCACTAAATGGACCATGCATTTGTGTGTGTGTGTGTGTGCGTGTGTGTATGTGTGTATATGTGTGTGAATGTATGTGTGTGAATGTGTGTGCGTGTGTGTATGCATGTGTATGCAGACGCTGTAAGCTTTAAACAACCTGCCCTTCGGAAAATCCTCAGTCTTCGACCCACTCGCCATCCTTACAGAGATTGTTTCCGACTTTGCAAGTCTCTCTACGTCAGTCCCAACATGAGAGTTTGTGCAGGAAGGACCAGAATAGACATTGTCAAATGCGACTGAGTATGCGTGCCTGATGCTTCACAGGTGAAGAACCTGCACTGGCTTTTCATCTTCCCACAATGTTAATTATTGTGTATCAAGTGAGACTCATGGCTGAGTGAGACAGAAGTGAGAATGTGGCTCCGCTCAGCATGAGAGCTCTCGTGAAATGAGAGCCACACACACACACACACACACACATGCACACACACACACACTCTCTCACACACACACACACACACACACACACACGAATGCATGGTCCATTTAGTGCTGAAGGTCCATGTCAGATTATGATGACATGGTCACACATTGGTCAATTGAAGAAGACATTGTCAGGAGTTCACATACACCAAAAAAGTGTGCATCCTCATCAGCATCAGATCTCCCCTGGGACTGTCCCTCTCTCAGTATAGGATACCTTTCATAATCGGCCACATTTTAGTGCCAGAAACCAAGCACCAGAACCCAGGCAGATTTCTGGGGACATGGGTTTTAATCTCACAATTGTGGTTTGTGAAATTTGAATTCAATAAAACTTCTGGCCCAATAAAGGACGGTGAATAAGAACAAAGAACAACACAACACAGGAGCAGGCCACCTGGCCCTCCAAATCCGCACCGCCACATTTTGTCCTTCCAAACTAACATGGTCTTCACTTACAGGGTCGGTATCCCTCAATTCCCTTCCTATTCACGGATTCAACCAGGTGCTTCCTGAATTTTGCTATTTTCACTACTCCCACCAGCTCCTCTGACCATGCGTTCCAGGCACTAACCACCCTTTGTGTGAATAACTCCCTCCTCCCAACCTAAAACTGTGTCCCCTCGTAATTGTCCCCCCTGCCGTGGGAAAAAAAGTCATACTTTCCACTCTATCCATGCCATTCATAATATTATAAATTTCCACTAGTTCACCCCTCAGCCTCCGGTGATCCAGCAAAAAACAAAGCCACCCTGTCCGATCTGTCTCCCCAGCCAGAAAGTATAAACATGTGTTAGCTATTTAAATAACAAGGTGTCGAGCTGGATGAACACAACAGGCCAAGCAGCATCAGAGGAGCAGGAAAACAGACGTTTGGGAAATGGACCCTCTTTCAGAAATGGGGGAGAGGAAGGGGATTCTGAACACACAAACTCGTACAAATTTAATCGGTACAGCCACTTACCAGGAACGCCAATAACAGCAAGAATCATGTGATATATTGGAAGATGCTGAATTGGAAGATGCATTTTCACGGTTATGTGTCTCTTAAACTGTGTGTAATTATCCTGCAATCAATTCCAAAATGTTGTTTCATGAAGCACTTAATTTATTCCCTGTCCAGTGGCCTTGTGAATGTTAACGTTACATCATTCAATTTAATGATCTTTCTTGAAAACAAAACAAAGTGTGCAGTAGGTGGTAAATTCCCCCCTGTGTTAATTATGTTCAGCACTAAAACCAAACTGTTCAGTTCCCAACACAACCATGAACGAAGCTGAATTCTCACGTGAATGGCGCTGTCCCACACAGATGCCAGGAGTCCCATTGCTCGGTTCTCAAATTGTTTGAGTAATGTGCTTCACTCGACTGCAACCATTCTGCTCTTGAAATTCAAGTGAGCTGTTTTAATGAATGAATTATTGCAAACTGGTTGAACATAGAAAATTATTGTAGCTACTTTAATTCAAAGAGTAATACATCATAGAAACAGGCCATTCAGCCCATGTCTCTGCCACCCAGCAGAAACAAAATAATACTGAGGAATGAACTGCACTTAGCCAGTAGCCTGACATTTCCTTTCACGTTGAGAGTTCGCTCAGAAACTTCTGAAATGTTGCGAGAATGCATGCCTTCAGCGGCCTCTCAGGCATCATGATCCATAACTCTGCTGCCCAAGGCTGTCCAAAAGCTTCCTGAACATTTTCCACATTTACAATTTACCTCTTGAACTGAAACTTACGTCCACTTCTTCCAGACAGGTTTGCCATGGAAAGTGCTTTCACAAACTCCCTTTACTGCATCGGTCATAATTTCATACACCAGACCTTAACCAGACAGCACCCCACCACAGCTCACTTTTCTCTGGTGTAACCAACCACAGGCTGTGCGGTCTCTCCTCATAACTCGTATAGTTATGGGCCAAATGCTGGCAAATTGGAGTAGATTAAGGAAGGATATCCTGACAGCATGGACGAATTGGGCTGAAGGGTCTGTTTCCGCGCTGGATGTCACAAAAACTCTGCAGTCATGTCTTTTTTGGGACAACCAACATCTCTGTACATTCTCCAAATGCACAACAGGAATTTTCAAAAGATACTTAGACAAAACTTTCCATCCCACGGTCACTTACATCTGAAGGCAAAGGGGCACAGAAACAGTGAAAGTCAACAGTAGCAGTTTGATCACTGGCACAGCAATTGAATCTGTGTTACATCTGGAAGTGTTGAACTACAGGCAATCGGCCGGGACTGAGCATTCCATAGTCAGGGCCAAGAAACCCATGCAAGACTTCAGGATGATATGTCATCACCTTCCTTCTAGGGCCAAGGATGTCTCTGAGTGGCCATAGGTTATTTAAAATCAGAGAGTAAACAGATAGACTCTGTGGTGCATATTGCCATCAATAATGTAGGCAGAAAGGGAGATGGGATCCTGCAACAGGACTTTAGGGAATTGGTTGGAAAGATGATAAACAAAAATTCTAGCATTGGAATGTCTGGATTAACTCCCTCTACCATGTGCTAGTGAGCCCAGAAATTGGATGATAATGCAGTGGCTAAAGGGTGAGTGTCGGAGGAAGGGATTGATCTCTCTGGATCATTGGAATCACTGCCAGGGCAGGAGGAACCTGCAGGATGGATTGCGTCTCAGCTGGATGGGTTCCAATATCCTTGTAGTGACATTTGTGACTGCTACCCACGAAGGTATGAACTAGTATTGCACGAGGGTGTGAACCAGGTCCAGCATGTCAGCAGAGATTGTAAGAACTGCCGATGCTGGAGAATCTGAGATAACAAGGTGTCGAGCTGGATGAGTGTAGAAGACCAAACAGCACCAGAGGAGCAGGAAAGCTGTCAAGAACATTCTTCAAAAATGGGGGAGGGGGAAGGGATTCTGAAATAAATAAGGAAAGTGGGTGAGGCAGATAAAAGATGGATAAAGGAGAAGACAAGTGGAGGGGAGACAGACAGGTCAAACAGGAGGGGATGGAGTCAGGAAAGATGAGTGCAGGTGGGGAGTTAGGGAGAGGATATGTCAGTCCAGAGAGCTTGGAGAGGCCAAGGAAGCAGAATGAGGCTGGAAGGTAGGAGATGCGAGTGAGGCTTGAGGTGCAAGGAGTAGATTGGTGGGAGGAAGGACAGGTAAAGGAGGAGGGGACGAGCTGGGCTTGTTTTGGGATGCGGTCGGGAGGGGACATTCGGAAGATTGTGAAGTCCACATTGATACCATTGGGCCGCATGGCTTCCTAGTGGAATATGAGATGCTGTCCCTGCAACCTTTGGATAGTGTGGCACTGCAGGATGCTCGGGATGAACATGTCATCTAAGGAATGGGAGGTGGGAGTTGGAATGGCTCACGTCTGGGAGGTGCAGTTGTTTGTCATGAACCGAGTGCAGGTGTTCCAGAAAGTGGTCCCCAAGCATCTGCTTGGTTTCCCCGACGTAGAGGGGGCCACATTGGGAACAGCAGGGACAATATACCACATTAGCAGATGCGCAGCCGAACATCGTTTTGATGTGGAACGTCTCCTTGGGGCCTGGGATGAGTGAGGGGGTATGTATTGGGGCAGGTGCATCAATTTCTGACCTTGAAGGGAAAGGTGCCAGGGGTGATTGGGCTAGTGGGGAGGGTGGAGCAGACAAGGCACTCAACGTGAGAGTGGTCCCTCTGGAAAGCAGCTAAGGGTGGGAAGAGAAACATGTCTTTGGTAGTGGGGTCAGATGGCAGATGGTGAAAGTGCCGGAGGATGATGCTTTGCATCTGAATGTTGGTGGGGTGGTGCGTGAGGATGAGAGGGATTCTGTTTTGGTTGCTCTTGTGGGAAGAGGGTGTGAGGAATGAGTTGCGGCAAATGTGAGAGACATGGTCGAGGGCGTTTTCAACTACTATGGAGGGGAAGTTGCGGCCCTTGATAAACGAGGACATCTGGGACGTCCAGTAGTGGAACGCCTCATCTCGGGAGCAGATGCAGCAGAGGTGAAGGAATTTGGAATGGGGGTGGCATTTTTGCAGGAAGGTGGGTCAGAGGAGGTGTCTTGAAATAGATATTGGTTTCCAGACAGTTGCCAGAGATTGAAACAGAGATACCCACGAAGGAAAGAGAGGTATTGGAGATGGCCCATTTAAACTTAAGGTTGGGGTGGAAGGTGTTAGTGAAGTGGATGAACTGTTCGAGCTCCCCTTAGGAGCACGAGGTGGTGTCGATACAGTAATCAATATAACAGAGGAGGAAGTGGGGTTTAGTGCCAGTGTAACTTCCGAAGAGGGATTGTTCCATGTAACAAAGCGGCAGGCATAGCTTGGGCCCATGTGAGTACCCATGGCCACCTCTTTTGTCTGTAGGAAGTGGGAGGAATCGAAGGAGAAGTTGTTCAGGGTGACGGCGAGTTCACTGAAGTGAATGAGGGTGCCAGTGTAGGGGGACTGTTCGGGCCTGCAGGACAGGAAGATGCAGAGGGCCTTTAGGCCATCTTATGGGGAATGCAGGTGTATGGCGACTGGATGTCCATGATAAAGACTACATGTTGGCGACCAGGGACTCGGAAGTTTTGGAGGAGGTGGCGAGCGTGGGTGGTGTCACAGGCGTAGGTTGTGTGTCCCTGGAGCAAGGCGGTGAAAATGGATCTGAGGTAAGCGAAGATAAGATCGGTGGGGCAGGGGGAGGCGGAGAAAATGACCAGGGCAGTCAGGTTTGTGGATTTTGGGAATGAGATAGAAATGAGCAGTGCAGGTTTTGGGAATGATGAGGTTGGAGTCTATGGTTGGGAGGTCACCTGAAGTGATGAGTTTGTGGATGGTCAGGGAGATGATGCTTTGGTGGTCGGTCATGGGATCATGATCAAGGGGGCGGTGGGAGGAGGTGTCAGAGAGCTGGCCTCTGGACTCAGCGATGTAGAGGTCAGTGTGCCATACTACAACAGCGTCTCCCTGGTCTGCAACTTTCAGTCGTGAAACTTTTCAACTCCCCCTCCCATTCCTTGGACGATATGTACATCCTGGGTCTCCTAACAATTCCACCCAAAGGTTGCAGGAGCAGCATCTCATATTTTGCTTGGGAACACTCCAGGCCCAATGGTATCAATGTGGACTTTGTAAGTTTCAAAATCTCCCCAATAGCCCTGTTTGATGTGAAAACGTTATGAAGTTTTTAGCTTTGGCATATACCTTTGAAATGATTTGTATGAAGGACAATGAATTTATGAGGGAGTCATCTCTCATGCTCTTCTAACCCTTGATCCTCCTTTCAATAGGTTCAATGAACAGATGAACTACTTGTTTCTACATTTGCCATGGTTTTATGAGTGATTATTCTATTGTCTGGGTTAAAGTTCTACTGCAGTTGTGTCGTTGTTTTCAAAACACTTTCAGATGAAAGATGGTTCGGTAATGACCTGTGCATATATTTAGATTTTTCATTCCTTTACGTCTGTTAAGGCTATGAAAATGTACCTAAAAATCAAAGTCAGAGGTTTCCACTCATTCTTCTGAGCTTTGCAACCTCAAATACCTGTGTATTTCAGAGGCAAATGAAGTATATTTTCATTCTTGATAAATATTGAATCACTTTGCAACTCTCTGAAGTGCATGCTTCCATTAGAGCATCGAAAACTTTGTACCTGAGAATTAAACATGCCTATTGCAAGATTGGAGTTGGTGTTGTAACATATTGCGGCCTTTGGTTGCTGCTTTGCATTAGGAGCAATTTGTAGCCTGTGTCAATTTGTCTCTTCAGTTTTTTGACTGGCATAGAATGAAATGATGAATCTGGTTGCATTAAGTGAACACAGCAACTGCTGGAAAATGTCAGCAGGCCTGGAAGCATCTGTAAAGAGAAACTGGAGTTCCAGGCCCCTCGGGGCTCTGTTTGCTACTAACCCCTTAGTCACATGGGTGTTTTCACTGGTTTGCTGTGTAGATAAAGTTGTTTTCACGGCTGATGTTTTCTAGTCTTACACCTGCACACCAGGTTCAGTGACACATTTTCAGATTATTTTCTAACTTGGTTGCATGCTATTCAGGGAATGGCTTTCTTTGTGGAGGAAGCAAATCCACTGGGTGTTGGAACAACAACAAAACAGAAACAATAACAATGTTTTTATTGCTAATTTCCATTTAAATGTCTTCAGTCAAGGTAAGGCAAGAAAGCATCCAATTGCATTTTCAACAACAAGTCCATAATCATGTTTGAAAAACCAGCCTTGAAATGGATCCGGAAAAACGAAAGAAACATATGTGATTGGGGAAATTAAGGAAGAGCTGCAATTTTTAATATTGTATATAATTGGAGATCTGAAGGAAAAGAGAAAAAAAAAGAAATATCTGGAGAAACTGGAGCAAGTGTAGAGAGAAGGGCTCACAGAGTTAAAGTTTCGAGTCCAATTAACCTTTGTCAGATAAAACCAATGGTTGATTCCAAAATGTGAGGTCAAAGCTGCTAATTATAAGAAAATTCGAGAGCTTAGAATCATTGTC
The DNA here is from genome assembly GCF_030684315.1 of Stegostoma tigrinum. Classification (NCBI taxonomy): domain Eukaryota; kingdom Metazoa; phylum Chordata; class Chondrichthyes; order Orectolobiformes; family Stegostomatidae; genus Stegostoma; species Stegostoma tigrinum. Next base: position 1,884,663 of record NC_081397.1, on the reverse strand, counting down.
AGGCTGGAAAAGATTGAAGAGTTAGACATGCAGCAATTGAAAAGCAACGTGAGGAGTATTTAAACAACCAACTGATGCTTAACTGCGATTCAGAGAAGCAGAGACGAGTAAACATTTTGTTGTATGGATAATGTGGATATTTGTGCAAAGGATTATTTCCAAGGCTGCAAACAGTTTTAGGTAAGCCATAAAGAGAAAGATATTCCTGGAAGCATCACATTATATTTTGAGATCATTTGCAATCCTTTCCCATTCCCTGGAAAATATTTGAACTCAACCAATGCTTAAAAGGGCTCACCTTGGATCAGTTTCTGTGTGTAGTTATGAGGTTCATCTGAGTGTTGTCATGTAGGGAAAAAATGGATTGGAATATTGTGAGGATTGGATTATTTCATTGTGGGGTAACATGTGGATATAAAACCAATGTACATCACGACATGAAACTCATAAATGGAACAGATATGGTGGAAGGACAAGGCCTGGCCAAACATGCCAAACGCTTTCAAAGTGTCATCAATGACGAGAAATAAGAGTTTAATATTCCGAATTTCTTGTGAAGTTGCCAAGTTAAAGGTTGCTTGTGGTAATTTATTTGAAACAACTGTTTTTGGAGTAAACCTGTAAGAATTGGAACTGTGCTGATCATGTCAACATCGAGGTTCTTGATTTAGGTTGTGAACCTGAGCCAATCAGGAAAGCTTTGGTTGATCAATAAAACCGGAAGGTCACCTTTTTGTTCACATAGGCATGGCCCCTCGGGGCTCTGTTTGCTACTAGCTCCTTAGTCACATGGGTGTCTTTACTGGTTTGCTGCGTGGATAAAGTTATTTTCACGTCTGGTGTTTTCTGGTCTTACACCTGCACACATACAACACGGTGCTGGGGGAAAATAAAAGCACTACAGCTCTATGACAGCTGCCACGGCCAGTGTCCTGTGCAGTAGTAAATAAGGGAAGACTTGGAGATGGGACCTGACCTCTGTACAGTTATTTTGAAACTGTTAAGAGACAATGACAAACTGTTATACAGGAACTGAAAATAAGTTGCTATTTCTAGGATGCAACATAAGCATGTTGCTTTCTGAGACAGAGGAGATAACAACACTTGATAACGTGCCACCTTGTGACACACAGTTAAATAGGAACGTCTGTCGAAGTAACGTCCTGAGGTAAATGAGTAAAATGCAGCAACAGCCACACTTCAAACAGACACCTCATGCCGAACGTTAAACAAAACAGGGAGCTGCTTCTGATATGAAAGCAAGTTCCAGGGTTGATGGATCCAGAACAATAACCAATAAAGTGGACACATGCATCAAAAGGACCATCAATAATTTCACACCATGAACTCTATGGACAGAAACTTATATAAGAATTAAACTTCAGGACTGTTCAGTTGCAGAGTTTCAGAGATTAACGCTGTATACGAATCTAAGAGTGAGCACATCCGGACACTATTTGTTTGAACCAATTTGTTAAGAGCCTTGTTGTGTGATCATGCTTAACTTGCTGAGTGGAGGGGTCCTTTTTTGTTTGGTGTGTGCAATAAAGATGAAATAATTGTCTCAGTGTTTGATCATAGAATCCCTGCAGTGTTAAGGTAGCTTCTTTTAATTTGCACACACAAAATTGCTTCAGGCCTTCCTGGGTGAAGGTGGATGAATTGGGTGAAGAAACGTATCAACCATGACTGAATGGTGGAGCAGACTGGATGGGACAAATTTCCTAATTCTGTTCCTATTTGTTGTGTGCTAATTGTTGTCTAGTCAGGGGAACTCTTCCCAATGTCATCCTTCACTTTTTATGATCCAACTTCCATTTTCCTGATTAGACTGCTCTCTGGAGACCTTCCTAAAAGCTGATGGTACAGGCCCTCAAGGTAATAAATTCCTGCACCTGCAACCCAGTAAAAAGCCTATTCGCAAAGCACTTAATGTTACACCGTATTTCTTGACAGGTTTCTATTTCTCTGTAACCCTTTGGTTAGTGCCTGTAGGATTCCCATGCATGACGTCAGGTAACGATTTTCCCTTTGCGACCTCGTTTTAAGAACCATAGAACTCCGAGAGTGTGGAAACAGACCCTTCTCGCCAAGAAGTCCACACCGAACCTCAGAGCATCCCACCCAGACACATCCCGCATAATTCACCTAATCTGCACATCCCTGAACACTTTGGGCAATTTAGCATGGCCAAACCACCCTAACCTGCACGTGTTTGGACTGTGGGAGGAAACCAGAGCATCCGGAAGAAACCCATGCATACAGTCTCCACATAGACAGTCGCCCAATGCTGGAATTGGCACTGAGCCAGCGGGTAGTCTCAAGGATTGTTTGAAAGTTTATTTTCACTCATTCACAAAACAAAATCTTTTTTGGTAAAGTCAAACAGAGAACAGGATACATTTGGTACAACATAACTTAATGATTACACTGCAATGTGCATTGTGACTGCCGTGATTTTCTTGATCCTTCTACTTTGTTTTCTCATGTTAGGATTTTACAAATTTTATCACTGATGTGATCGTTGAAAAACGAGATTGCATGTTCCACAGCAGTTAAGAGGAAATCCCTTTCTTTAGGGGACACCAATACCCACATTTGTAACGTCGTTCACTCCCTCCCAGCCCGGTTCCATTCAAAGGAACCTCATAGTTGAATGGAGTACTGAGTTACAGTGTGCCCAAACTCTCACAGGAATCAGATCTACTGCAAGAAAAAAAATCTTCACAGATGTCAAAACTGTGTGAGCTGCCAGTTTAGTCGGAGTGACATGAAGTATTGCAAAATCCTGACTTGTAAATAATTTTATCAGTGATGGGTTCACTTTTGTTTGTCATTTAGAAAAATTATCTAGATGAGCGTTTTGGAGGAGTGGGTAGTGAGTTTGCAGATGACACACAGGTTGCTGGTATCGTGGACAGTGAAGAAGGTTATTGATGATTCAAAAGAGAACTTGATGAATTGGGTCAGATGGAGTTTAATCTGGATAAACACAAGGTTGAATTTTGATAAAGCAAGCAGCTGCAAGACTTAAGCAATGAAAAGTTGGGCCTTGGGTTGTGTAGTACAACAGAGTCTTCATGATCGGGTCCACAATTCTTTGAAGTTTGCATCCCATGTTGATAGGATGGGTTAAGTATGCATTTAGGACGCTTGCCTTCATTGCTCAGGCCGTTGAGTATAGCAGTTGGGATGTTAAATAGATGTTGTGCAGGACCTTGGTGAGGTCTCTCCTGGAGGACTCTTTAAAGTCTTTGCTGCCTGGTGATACGTCAGACATGACCAGCTGTAGAGGGTTCAGAAGAGATTTTTCTAGGATGTTGCCTGGAATTGTTTGAGTTGTAAGGAGAGACTGCATCAGCTGGAACTCTTTCTCGATGCAGCTTTGAAGATTGGAGGTTGACCTTACAGAGGTTTATGAATTCATGAGGGATACAGATAACGCGAATGTAGCTGTCTTTTTCTCCATAGTATGGGAGATTTCAAAACTGAGGGGAATCATTTTAACACGAGAGGAGAAAGATTTAAGAAAAGGCATGTGTGTATTTTATTTTACAGAGAGCAGTTCCTGTGTGAATTGAATTTCCAGAGGAAGTGATGGATGATGCTACAGTTACAATGTATCAAAGACATTTAGGTAAGTGCATAAATAGGAACTTGAAGGGAAATGGGTGGCGCACAGGGAGGTGGGACTAGTTTAGTTTGGGATTATGGTCGGCATGGATTACTTGGATTAAAAAGCCTATTTCTGTTCGAATGAATGTATGACTACATGACGGTATTTACAAGGTCCTGTTCTTATGAACTCAGAGCAAACGTTCACTGATAATTGTGTTTGCATGAAAAATAAATTTTTTGAGCAACTGTAACTACCCTTCTTCAACCAAGAGCCCCTGCATTCTCACGTGTGGTATTCCCACAAGTACTGCAACAGTTAAACAAGACAGCAAACTACAATCTAAGTTGGGCAGCAAGGGTAATGCATTAAATATTGACTTAAGCACTGTCTCAGAATTCCTCCCCTTGAAACAAATGAAAATATAAGGGCATAGAGCAGATATTTATTCTGAGTGAGAACAAAAGAGCTGATCAGATCTTCTGCCATTTTACTGCGAACTGGAAACTTGTTTCACAGTGTAAGCACATTGGGGAGGACATGTACCACTGAGATGTCAAGAGAGTTTTCAAACAGTGACTACTGCCTTCTGTGGCATAGAATCACGTAAGGTCAAAACATTGGATACATTCAGGAAGTAGATGTGTGTGTTTCTGAGGGCTACACGGGTGAAAGGTTATTTGGAGAATGCGGGAGAAAGTACTGCAGTGATCAGATCATTCCTGTAATAGATATTTCCATGAGTCTGTGGCTCATCCGTGCACTCATCAGTGAGTGTTTAAGGCATCATACAGATGTGTATTTTCGGATAATTTACAGATGTTGCAGGCTACAGCCGTTCAATAAACATGTTTTTAATCAGTATCATGCAATAACCAGGATAGCAAGGAAATATTTTTCCTGTGGTGCTTCCTTTACTTGTTTGAAGTTTCTGTGAGTGACGTTTCAATGTGTAATTTTGTCGGAGAGTGGGGTCTCATTCCGGCGATATGAACGCGCAACATGCAGTTTCCAAGTTTGAGGCAGTAATATCTTTGGTTGCTTGTCCAGACAAAAATAAACTGGACCATGGGTAGAACCTGATGCATTTGATTCAAATCGCTGTCGTGGATTAATTGATTTACGTGTTATATTGGCATGATCTGAGAATTCGATAGTTGGCAGGAAATAGCAAATGGTGTTAAGGATTTTTTTTGGTTGGATGATCTGGATCGAATGGGGTTCAACAGAAGCGGTGCTGGGACCACAAATATTTCCAATCTATGTTCATGATTTGGAGGAAGGGAACACTTCTTCCAATGTTTTACATTCCAGTGCTGAAGCCAGATTTTTAAAAGAATCAACTTAGTACCTGAATTTGAAAATATTATCTTTGAATAAGTATGCTATCTGCAAAATTCAAACAAAAAAACTTAAATAACTGAAAGTAACACGCACATCAAATGTCCAGTTGAAAATATAAGAAACATCTGAGTAAAGCATTTTATTTTTCAGCCAGATGGGCGAAGGGAATCCATTGTGGAAAATGATGCGAAATTAAGGCTCAGCTTCAAAGAGAATCATTTAAAATGCATTTGCCTTGTCCGCGTGTTTTTCAGTTAATCAAAGAATTTGTTTAATAGACATTTCATTACATTGTTCAGCTCTGCTCTGAATTTGTTCTGGGTCATTGCATAAATACATGGGTTCAGGAAACAACTCAACAACTTGAGGATATGTCCTGTTTCAGTTGCGATATATTCAGGATTGTTCAAGTCACCTCGGTAATAATTAGGGCTTGACAGCCTAGTAATGGCCGAACTCGTAGAATGTGTTAACCAAAGTAGTATGAAACTAATTGATACTGAGAACAATAAAATGATGGACTTCCTACGGTTTTCCATTTCTGAATTGCTATGATTCTCACTTCTGTGACCCTTAAGTCCAATGTGAATCCTGTTCGCAACTAATATACGGTGAATGGTTAAAGAATTAAACAAGAACATGAGGATGAATGGAAGCCAAGCAACCCAGGCACTGTAAAACCAGACAAATGCTATCCCTGGAGATGAAGCTAAGAAACTTGCACTTGATCGGCAGCCCCACTGGATTTTGTTGATGATTTTCTCTGGCTCATATGCAAACAAAACCGGTATATTCTTTAACAAGATCAAGACTGAGACGACAGTTAATACCGTGGTTGCAGTTCTTTTGGTGCAATATTTTGCTTTAAACCTCTGGCAGCAGATCACCACAAATCTGTCAAATGTGAAGGAAACGGTGAACCAAACGGTTAAATCGAGACTCACGGTAATCATATATACAATGAGCTTACACACTGGTGTGTGGGACAGGAAGGAAAATGGAAAGTGATAACTCAAAATACGATATACTATAATGCTATTGATAATGACTAATAGATCCGCTGTTGCCATGGCCACCATGTAAGTTGAGATGCATTTGGAAAGGCCACAATTTCTTCGTAAGAGAATAAAAACTGTTATCATGTTCGCTGTAAGAGAGGCAAAGAAGTTAAGTAATATTGCAATGCACGTTTGAAATAAAGGTGAAGGTAATTATTAAGAGCATTCGAACACATTGTGATTGATTTAAAAATAGAAAATTTACCCAAGAGTTTAATATGTTGCATCAGTCATCATTCCATATAGTATAGCCAGCCTGTCTAAAAATCATCAATTTTCATTGCAGATGACACATATAGTGTATTATTATTACAGGAGTTGTGTTTTCAGATAAAGTGAAACAAAAATCAGTCAGTGTCCAAACACATTTCTTGATATCGTTCTGGCAACACTGACACGAGGAAATATACGATATGTGGCATTAACAAGGAGAAATTAAAATCTACTAAAAGCAAACAAGTGAGAATGGCTTACCTGGAAGACAAGCAGCTGCGAGAAGTGGATAGTAAATCTCTTTCAACAGCAAAATTGCTGGTTTTCTCATTTATGAGAATGAATCACTTCTGTCTGTGTTGACGGTCTCTGACAGTTGTATGGCCAGGATATGGAAAGCCAGTCTGTACTTATACAAGCATCAGATCTCCAGAGGATCAAATGTGTCAAATCATCACTCACATTAATTACAATCAATTCGATTTTTAAATTTTTTTTGCATAATACACTAAATGAAATAGGATCTGACCCTGATGCCATACATTTAATTGATTGGCTCCCCTGTTGTTTGGACCTTGATGTCACGCATATGACTTAATTTCTGAAATTAGGCAGTTGTCTTTTGTCTAAAATAAGCCTGATGCATGAATGGGTTTCAATTTTTTGTTTGCATTAATTCCTGTATCTACAGTGCTCTGCTCCACCGAGGTGCCAGTAGCTACAACTGTAACATATATGGGTGCTCACCACATTCTATCAATGATACAGTTTCTTAAATTGCATACTCGGTCACGATTACTGGGTAAGGGAATTCTAACTGCTTGATTGCCATCTGTGAGATTCACTTTAGTTTTTTTTTCTGCAGCCATCTTAATTTCACATGCCCTCTGCCACAAACAAATTCTAGACAACTGTGAAATCCTCTGGAGTTTATCCACAGGCCGAGGTATGAACACAGAGCTCTGAATGAATTTTATTTTTCTCCTAGAAAACAGAGCGGCATGTAACATCTTCAAACAAACTATTAATGCAAAAGAATATCGAGGAATATTCAGTATCAACGCCAACATTATGAACGTTGTAACAGAAAAACTAATTGTTCTCAAGGAAGATTTGATTTCTGGTACTGATGATTTGCATCCTGAGATTATAAAATAAGTAGCTACAGAGAGGGTAGCTACATTGGTTTTAATTTTATCAAAAATAAATTCTTGAATTCCGGAGACACACCAGAGGATCCTAAAACTACCAATGTGTCATCCTATATAAAATAAAGGGAACGAGGCAAAAAAGTTGTTAAATATAAACTGATCATCGAAACACCTCAACAGCAATGATTGAATGGGAGAGGAGACTCGATGGGCCAGATGACCTAGTTTCATATCCTGTGTCATTATGGTCAAAACTCCTTCGACATTTTGAGAATGTCTGAACCATAATGGAAAAAAAGGGAAACAATGGATGCATTGCATTTAGATTTTGAGTCAGCATTTCATAAGGGAGCTAACAAAAGGTTAAGACATTAGACACCACGGTGTTGAAAATTTTATGTGGTGTAGCTTGAGAATTTGACATTTGGCAGGGAATAACGAATAGTTTTACGGAGTTGTTTTTTGTTTGGTGGTCTCTCTAGTAGGGTTCAAATGAATCAGTGCTGGGACCACAAACCTGTACAAAATCTATGTCAATGATTTAGAGGAAGGGAGCAAATGTGCTTTGGCCAAATATTCAGATGACACTCTCAAAGGTGAAAAGGCAAGTTCTAAATGGGATACAATCAAATTACAGAGGTATTGATGGATTAAGTAAGTGAGCAAAATTTTCCACAATGAAAACTTTTTTTAAAAAGTGGGAAGATGAGAAGTTGTTAATTTTCAAATGGAAATCAATATTTACCTGAAGACCACATGACAAAGGTGCAGAAATTAGGCCATTCAGCCCATCGAGTCTGCTTTGTCAACCCATTGGACTGCTTTCTCCCTGTAACCCTTAATTTCTTTAACACAGCCTTCTGTGGTGTAAATTCCAAAGATTTGCCACTGTCTAGGTGAAGACGTTTCCCCTTATCTCTGACCTAAAATGCCTACCCTTTGCTCTAAGGCTATGCCCTCGTGTCCTCGACTCTTCTAACATTGGAAACATTTTCCCAACATTCACTCTGTCCAGGCCATTCATTACTCTGCAAATTTCAACCAGGTGCCCCCTCATCCTGCTAAACTCCATCGAGAAGAGATCCAGAGTCCTCAAAATTTCCTCATATCGATCACAGATCATAGAATCCTTTGGCCCATCAAGTGCACACTGACCCGTCCTCGTATAACCCACCTCATCTCCACATCCCTGAGCAAGAAAGGCAATTTAGCTTGTTAAACTTTACATTTCCGGACCGTTCTCATGAGCCTCCAAATCCAGTGTGTCCTTTCTGAGATATGGGGCCCAAAGCTACTTAAAATATTACAAATGTGGCCTGGCCAGAATCTTCTAGAGCCGCAGAAGAAAATCGATGCTTTTGCATTCAACTTCGCTCAACATAAATGGCAACATTGCATTTGCCTTCCTAACTACTGACTCAACCTTCAAGCTTACCTTGAGAATATCCCAGGCAAGAACATTCAAGTCTCTGCACTTCAGACTTCTGAATGTTCTCCCCATTTCCAAAATGGTCCATGCTTCTATCCTTCTCACTAAAGTGCGTGACCTCTCACTTTCCCATGTTGTACTCTATACTTCACACTTTCCCACGTTATACTCCACTTTGTACTCATTGTAGTTCATTATTTGAATGAGGAAAACCCACAGGACGCTGTAACACAGAAATACTTAAACATCTTTCTGCAGAAAACACAGACGTCAGTGAGGAGTTGCAAAAGGTAATCAGGAAATTGAGTTGAATTGTGGTCCATATTTCAAAGTGGTTGTTGCAGAAGAGTGTGGAACAAGTACAAGTGCTGGGATACTGTGCGCAGTTTCTGTCTCCTTATTTAAAGAAATCTATCAGACCTTAGTAGGTTAACAAAGTGTGGAGCTGGATGAACACAGCAGGCCAAGCAGCATCTCAGGAACACAACAGCTGACGTGTCGGGCCCAGACCCTTCATTAGAGAGTGGGGTGGAGAGAAGGTTCTGAAATAAATAGGGAGAGAGGGAGAGGCGGACCGAAGATGGACAGAGGAGAAGATAGGTGGAGAGGAGAGTACAGGTGGAGAGGTGGGGACAGGATAGGTCAGTCCAGGGAGGACGGACAGGTCAAAGAGGAGGGATGAGGTTAGTAGGTGGGAAATGGAGGTGCGCCTTGAGGTGGGAGGAGGGGATAGGTGAGAGGAAGAACAGGTTAGGGAGACAGGGACGAGCTGGGCTGGTTTTGTGATGCAGTGGGGGAAGGGAAGATTTTGAATTTTGTGAAGTCCACATTGATAACATTGGGCTTCAGCGTTCCTAAGCGGAATATGAGTTGCTGTTCCTGCATCCTTCGGGTGGCGTCATTGTGGCAGTGCAGGAGGCCCATGATGGACTTGTCATCTCAGGAATGGGAGGGGGAGTTAAAATTGTTCATGACTGGGAGGTGCAGTTGATTGTTGCGAACCGAGCGGAGGTGTTCCGCAAAGTCGTCCTCAAGCCTTCGCTTCATTTTCGCAATGTAAAGGAAGCCACACCGTGTACAGTGGATACAGTATACTACATTGGCAGATGTGCAGCTGAGCATCTGCTTAATATGGAAAGTCATCTTGGGGCCTTGGATGGGGGTGAGGGACAACTGCACCTCCCAGTCACGAACCATTTTATCTCCCCTCCCATTCCTTAGACGACATGTCCATCCTGGGCCTCCTGCAGTGCCACAATGATGCCTGCTAAAGATTGCAGGAACAGCAACTCATATTCCGCTTGGGAACCCTGCAGCCCAATGGTATCAATGTGGACTTCACCAGCTTCAAAATCTCCCCCATCCCCCCACTGCATCCCAAAACCAGCCCAGCTCATCCATGCCTCCCTAACCTGCTCTTCTTCTCACCTATCCACTCCTTCCACCACAAGCCGCACCTCCATTTCCGATCTACCAAACTGATCCCGCCTCCTTGACTTGTCCATCCTCCCCGGACTGACCTATCCCCTCCCCACCTCCCCATCCATGCTGTCCTCTCCAACTATCTTCTCCTCTGTCCTTCTTCGGTCCGCCTCGCCCTCTCTCCCTATATATTTCAGAACCCTCTCCCCATCCCACTCTCTGACGAAGGGTCTAGGCCCGAAACGTCAGTTCTTGTGCTCCTGAGATGCTGCTTGGCCTGCTGTGTTCATCCAGCTTCACGCTTTGTTATCTTGGATTCTCCAGCATCTGCCGTTCCAATTATCTCGGATTCCTTTGGAGGAATTCAGAGAATGTTCAGCTACACAATCCCGAGTGTGAGTGGATTGTAATATGAACAAAGGCTAAACAGGCTGGGAATCTACTGTTCGGAGTTTAGAATTATGAGAGGTGATCTAATTGAAACATGAAGAATTCTGAATGGACTTGACCAGGTAAATGCTGAGAGAATGCCTACCCTCATTGGAGAGCCTATGATTAAAGGATATGGTATCAGAATAAAGGATAGTTAATCTGAGACAGATATATTGTAGAATTTCTTCTCGCATGGGGATTGTTGTCTTTGGAACTCCTTGCCACAGAGAGCTGTGGCGACAGAGTCCATGTGTATATTAAAGTCTGAGATGGGTAGATTCTTGATCAGTAGAGGTATCATGTGTTACATGAAAAAGGCAGGCTTGTGGATGTGATGAATATTCGAGTGACTGTGTTCCTATTGGATGTCAGAACAGGCTCGAGCGGCAGTATGGTCTATTATTCATATTTCTTGTGGTCTTATGTCTTTAGTATGTACAGATCATAACCTTCAAATCATTGTAGTAAATGTTTGGTCAATCTGTCCATTGCTGGACAGAGAATTATTTTTGTTTTTTTATGCAGCATGCACTGTTTGACCCATATTTTATGGAGCATTCTGCAGTCATTATGATTTCAAAGAACACATTAGTGAATGTAATTAATTCTATGGATTTCCTCGAGAACTCCACCTTTTACCACACTTCTCTCACCCATCAGTGTTGACTCTCCAGCTCCAATAAACATCTATTTCAGTGAACACTTTTGCCGTAAATATTTGTTTTCTGATTAGGGGGTCTTAACTTCGATATTTTTCGAAAGATTGAATCAATTTCGAGTGTCTATTTCACGCAAAATAATTAACTTTTTTCGCAGCTTGTCCCATACTTAAAGATTGGAAGCATATTAAATCAGGGTTCCTACAACCCGACCTTCTCCTGCCATATCAATCAGTGTCAAAAATAATGTCATCTGAGAAGACAGATGCAGCTTTCCAGAAGAAAAGATATGCACATCTTCTGTCCTAGTTATTGAAAACAAAAGAAAATGGTGTTCTGTTTCTATTTCTCAATCCTGAGATTGGCTTTCCTTTCCTACTACTTCCATGAATTGTATTTGTGAATCATCAGATCCTCCTCTAACATCATGCCATTCAGTCCTGACAGTTTGTTTTAATCCCTGCTGCCAAAATGCATCACTTCATACTTCAACACATTAAACTGCATCTACCCTACGGTTGGCAATTTTTTTCTTTCCATTTCCACTTCCTTGAATGCAATTAACTGTCCTCCTGAAGATTTATAACGTTTGCATTGTGTGGAACCTATTAAAATATTCCCTATTGATGGCCGTGTGAATTTGTTTGGCAAGATCTGAGAACTTGAGAGAGAGTGGAGACTGAACCCAAGATTGGAGCTATATTTATTCACCAGAAACTCGACGCTGAATCGTTATTGAGTGGGGTTTGATTCAGACAATGCTCCATTTGGTTTCAGTCATGTCTGAGCTGATATGAAGAATTATCACTCCTGATTGACATGCACACAGTTAAAGATTTTTTTTGCACTCACCACCAACATATATCACATAATTATCCCAGCACCTGAGGAGCATTGCCATCGACTCTTCTCCAGTCTGAACAACAAACATCATCAGCACAGCTTGATTTCTGACTCTTCAACAGTTTTCTCTTCAGGTTGCTGCTGTACTTTCACTTCCAACAGCTTAACGTTTACTCAAGAGTCAACATGTCACATTTTATCAAAAACCCTTTTGAAACTTTCTTCATATGACATTCATCTGATCTTCATCAGCCCTCTCTGAAATATATGGGGTGATCTGATTAATTGTACGGGATACAGAAAAATCAGAGAACGAGGAAATCTGGCATCCCATTCTGTGCCTACAAGTACTATTTAATCCGATTTCCACAATTTTCAGCTGCCAGGAGGATGACTCTGTTCCATAAAATCACAAGAAATCAGAGCAGGAATATACCATTTGGTCACTTGAGTCTGCTGTGTCAGTTGATTGGATCGCAGCTGATCTGACCTTCTTCACTTCAGCATTTATACCCTTTCCCCTTATCTCTTGGTGCTGTTCATGGACAAACTGAATATGATTGAAGCACATTACCAGCTATGTCATTATGGGATCTGAGCATTTTCCATGTGAAATAAGGTGGCATCCTGGAACTGTGTAAAACAATTCTTAGTCCACAGATACAGACTTGTGTGCATTTCTGTATCATACATCATTGTAAGGTGTGATAGCACTGGGCGCCTTTGGAGACCATGTATCACGGCCGTGTCTGGGCTTTATTCATGTGGAGGGATCAATGTTCGAGGTTTGTTTTTCAATGGACCCGAGTTTACAGGGGAAGTGATTGAGAAGTACAAGATCCTGTGTGGCATACGGAACTTTTCCAATTGGTGAAGAGATCAGTAACTGTGGTAGGGATTAGGGTGATGATGCAGTTAAGGTGAGGGGCAGGAGGTCTATGGGACATGTGAGTACAAAAGAATCAACCAGTTGATGCTGGGAATCATGAAGTCATATGATTTAAGAAGAATTTAGATGGGTACTTACGATGACAATGCATACAAAGCATGGGACCAAATACTTGAAAATGGAGTTCAAATACTTCAGTGGTTTGCCTTTGACTGGTGGAGACTCGATGGACCGGAATGCCTTTTCCTGTGCTTTTGACGTTTCGGGTCAGGAACCTTCTTCAGAAATCAGCACTTAGCATACATCAGAGGAATAGTTCCTGAAGGCTGACTGGAATTCAAGTCTTGTTATTCCGAGTTAAGATTTTACACATTGCACCATGTGATGATCAATGAAAAGCTGCCAAAAATAAAGACTTGTTTGAGACATTTCCGACAATATCTTTCTCTGCTCCTGAGAATAAATTCCGATCAAAAGCGCAACAAAACGCCCTCCATAGTTGCTGTTAATTCAAACACAGTGGTGTTTATTCAGTATAAAATGTTGGCAGCTTGGCCTGCTTGCACAACCTCATCATGTGCCACAGAAGCTGTAAACTCCCTAAACAACAACAAGAACAAAGTTGCTGGAAAAGCTCAGCAACTCTGGCAGAATCTGTGAAGGAAAAACACAGAGTTAACATTATGGGTTCAGTGAACTTTCCTCAGAACTGATGGTGCCTAGAAATGTCAGTTCAGTTGCAGATAAAAGGGAAGGGGAGGGAGTAAATGACAGGATAGACCCTAAAGAGAGAGAAGAGCACTTGGATTGACAAAGAATTGATAATGATCAGGCTGTGAGGAAGAAGAGTTGGTTATAGGGAATATTAGTGGCTAACAACAGGTGGTGAATAATGGCAGGCTTTGTGAAAACTAGGCCCAGTGCGTGGGATAGAGGGCTCAGGCATGGGAGAGTTTAGGCCTTAAATGATTGAACTCAATATTGAGTCCGGAGAGCTTCTGGGTGCCCAAATGGAAAACAAGGTGTTGGTCTTCCAGCTTGCATTGAGCTTCCCTGGAACACTGCAGAAAGCGAGAGATATAGATGTTGACCAGGGAACAAGGTGGTGTGTTTAAGTGACAGGCAACAGGTAGCTCCGCATCATTTTTGCAAGTAGAACACAGATATTCCGCAAATTGGTCACTCAATCTAAGATTGGTTAGCCTGATGTAGAGGAGGCTACGTGGTGAGCAGCGAATGCAGTAGATTAGATTCTGGGAAGAGCAGGTGAAATGATTCTTCAAAGAGAAGGTATGTTGAAGCTCTTGGATACTGGGGAACAAGGAGGTAAGTGGGCATGTATTGCCCCTTCACTGGCTGCAGGGGAAGGTGCTGTAGGGCTGCACGAGGTGTTAGGGCTGAAGGAAGTGTGGACAAGGGTATCCCAGAGGTAACAGTCCCAGCAGAAGGCGGACAAGGGAACATAGAACATAGAACAATACAGCGCAGAACAGGCCCTTCGGCCTTCGATGTTGCACTGACCTGTGAACTAATCTAAGCCCCCCCCCACCCTACTGTATCCCATCATTATCCATATGGAAGGGAGAGGAATATGTGTCTGGTGACAGCATATCGGTGGAGATGGTGAAAATTGTGTCTGATGAACTTCTGAATGTGGATGCAGGTGGGGTGGTAGATAAGGACAAGGGGAACGCTATTGCTGTTGTGGCACGGAAGAGAAGGGGTGAGGGCAGAAGTATGGGAGATCAGTCAGAACTAGTCGAGGGCCTTGTCGACAATGGATCTGGGGAATCCTCAGTTGAAGAAGAAGGTGAATATTTCAGAAGCTCACTTTTTGAATTTAGTGTCATTTAAAGATTTCCAATGGAGACAGATGAGCTGAGAGAATGGGGTGGAGTCTTTACAGGAAGTGGGGTGTGATGATGTATAGTCCAGGAAGCTGTGGGAGTCAGTGGGTTAGAAGTGGATAATAGTGGCCGGTCTATCCTCCAGAATGGAAACAGAAATGTCAAGGAAGGTAAGGGAGGAGTCACAATAAACCAGGTGAAAGTGACGGCAGGGTGGAAATTGAAGGCAAAATTGAAGGAGGGAAGCAGCACCGGTGATATCATCAGTGTATTGGAGCAAGAGTTGTGGGTGTGGGCTGGAGTAGGACTATGACAAGGAATGTTCCACGTACCTCATGAAGCGACAGGCATAACTAAGCCCCATGCCAAGAGACCTATGGCCAACCATCTTACCTGAATAAAATAAGGTGCGGTGAAAGAGAAGTGTGGGGGGTGGGGATGAGATCGACCAAGCCGAGGAGGGTGGTGGTGAGTGAGGATTTTAAGTCTTTGCTCCACGGAGAAGCCCTTAGACCGTCCTGGTAGGGAATGGGCATGTAAAGGGATTGCAAGTTCGTGGGAAAGAGAAGGTGGCTGGAACCAGCTCACTGTGTGGGGCTGGAGCTTATCAGCTTGGAAGCAGAGCAGGGAGATTGCCGGATGAAACAAGATCAGTTGCAGGAGCAGATACAATCACCTTATGTACCCTGGTGTGGCCATGGTCCAGAGGAAGTTAGGAGGAGGTATCTGAGAGCTGGTGCTCAGCCTCTGCAACAGACTCCAACAGCACCATTCTTTTTGGCAGGCTTACTGACAATGTCAGGATTAGATCTTCGTGCATGGAGTGCGGGAGATTGGTCGGAATTGGTTGAGAGTCCTGTCAACAATGGGTCTGAGGAATCCTCAATTGAGGAAGAAGGTGAACATTTCAGAAGCTCCCTTGTTGAATTTGGTGTCATCTGAACATTTCCAGATCTGAGGGAGATATGTTGGATTTGGTGAGGGGCGCAGAGAAATTCAGGTGACGAATATCACATCGACAGTTCTCAATGAACAAATTGAGTGCACTTCCATCTCCACTTTCCTGAATTTCGGGCGCAACATGGCACCAAACCCTTCTTCTGCTGTCTTCACTATTTACGACTCCTGAATTTTTATATGTTCCCTCTTAATGTCCTGTACTTCAATGAAAACGAGCCCCCAGCTCCTCAGTCTCTCCTCCAATCTGAAATTTGACTGACCAGGCAACAGTTTGGTATTTTTCGTTTGCGCCCTCCTCAGTGCTCCCACATTCATCCTATAATGTGCAAAACATCTTTCCTCCCTTGTCCTGAAGAAGGAGGTGCTGAGTTACTTCCTTGAAACTCTGCAGTCTGTATGTTGCAGGTCGACAGACAATAATGCTCAGGAGGGAATACTAGGCTATTAACAGCAGTGGTGAAGAGGCAATCCATTTCCAAGTAAGGATGGTGAGCTTCTTGAAGGGGAGCATGTTCCCATGCATCTGCCGCACTTGTTATTAAATCTGGAAGTGGGCGTGGGCTTGGATGCTCTGCTTGAGGATCAGCAATGAATTTCTGTGGTCTGTCCCATAGATAATACACATTGCTTCGGCAGAGCAGCAGTGATGCAGAGGGCATTGATTCATATGTAATGGCTGAGAAGGTAATTGAAAAGTAAATATCTGGAATCTATTTTCCATTATGCACGTGGAGAATGCATTCCTATATGTTAGGATATGCTTTACAAAGGAGGAGAAAATTGCATTGAAAGGATAAGTGTATGACTTCGATATATACCAAATTGCAGTGATGCATCTCCAGGATTGGTTTGGCATTTTAGTTTTTCTTCATACAAATAATCAAATGAACTCTTGAGGGCTGTTATTTTTGTTGAAATAAGCAATAAATTTTAAGTAATTGTTTTAAAATGATTGCAAGATCTCTTAATATGTAGCTGAATTAAAGGCACAGCCTGTCCTCATTTGCCCACAACAGTTGGTGTCCCTCGGTGGGATTCGATAAGTAATGCCCTTAAATTGCTCCAAAGCTGAACTTACAAGCCGTGCATTCTCAAAAATCCAGCTTGAACCTGAAAAAGATGAAGCTGTCACCTGTGACCATCGGGAATGTGCCCCTTGTTCCCAAACTGCAGGCAAGTTAACATCCAATTGCCATCTGTCCTTTCCAGCCTTGGAAGTGCTAAAAACTGTAACATATAACTTCGAAGAAATCCAATGAATCTGCCAAAATCTGTGGACAGACTGACAGACTGAACAGTTTCAGTGCTGATCGATTGAATATTACTGCTGAAAAATTATATATGTGTTATATATATAAATATATATGGCATTGACAGGTGCAGCGGAGGTGTACAGATAGCTGCTGGACAGATCCAGTGAAAAAAAGTGAAAGAGAGAGAGAGAGATATGTCTAGTACAAATTAAGGTATTACAGTGAAAGAATGGGCCCTCTCTACAAAGAGCAAATTAAACATGAAACAAGCGTTGTCCCGCAGTTTAAGCATTGTCGTTTCCTTTGAGATCACCAGTCATTCTTTCAAAGTTTTTAGATTTCAGGCGCAGCTTTATCAATGTCTCCTCATATGGCAGCGCCTCCAACATTAACAGGACAGCCTGGTGAACTTCTATTTGACTTAAGTTAATCAAACATATCACTCGTTGAGCAGCGAGGCCAAAAAAACAAATAAGATAACATTAACACAAATGATCTCTCATGGTTGTTCTATAAAAATGTCATAACAGATTGTTATTGCTGTTGCTCAAAGACTCTTGCTTTCTTTGTTAATTAGTTGAGGGATTAAGTTAACTGGGTACTTCATCATGCTTTGAAGTTGATCTCTGAACTTCGATTGTGTAACAACGTAAATAAATGTGTTTGTGCAGCAACTTAAATTCATCAGTATGTATCCAGCTTGTTGAAGAATATATTCAGAATCATTGTAATCTCTGTGGTCTATTCCTGTTATGTTATAATGAACAAATTCAATAAGATACGTCAACCACAGAAGTAACAAGTTACCTGATATGGTGAAGAGTAAAATTGTTGACTTCTTTCTGCTCTCCATCTCTGGGTCACTGCGATTCTTTCCCTTGCTCTGACCCCTCAACTGCTTACGCACTCGACTGGCTACAAAAATGTGCCTGACTGTCAGAATGTTGAGAATGAGAATTAGAGCAAATGGAAGTAATGGAGTTAAGGCTGTAACAAACCAATCAAAGATGACCCATCCTATCTCTGTATAATAGCTCTGCTTCTCAACACAGAATGTTGGCACATTGTTGATGATAACTCCAGGTTCAACTGCAAAGTCGTGGGGAATGTTTTTTTAAACAGTCAAGAATGGATGTCGTTGATATGACTATCGTGACTGTACTCTCGGTGCAGTATTTTGTCTTCAGATTCTGGCAGCAGATGGCCAGAAATCGGTCAAAGGTGAACGTAACAGTGAACCAGACAGAACCTTCTGTTGCTCTACGGCTTAGAACAAGATTGACACTACAGGAAGCGTGGAAGATCAGGACAGCACCCGGAAAGTAATAGGAACTGATTCACCACACGATGACAGAAGTGACAATAACCAAGACATCTGCTGTTTGCCACGGCAATCAGGTAGTGCGTTGTGCAGACGGAGAGACCACATTTTCCCTGAGATAGGATTACAATCGCCATGGCATTAACTGGAAGAAAAGAAAGAAAGTCACATCTGATTTCTATTGTTTCAGATTCCATGTGGGCTTGAAAAGCATATTTTTTATGAAAGCCTTGTGGGCTGATACCATTTCATAAAATCAACAGTTAATGCTCTCACACAATGCTAATTTTGTGATTGTTTGGAGGTGAATGACATTAGTCCATTATCTAGCACAGTGAAGGGATGCAGCCATTTTATAAGTCATTGGTGAGATGAATAAATAATTTGCTATTCTTACAATTTTAATACTGTAAAAAATTTGTTTGCATTTTGGTCCGAACACACAAAAAGCCAAGTTATCAAATTGATGAAAATATTGAAACAAGTAAATTCATTAAGCCTGGAGTTCATTACGCTGAAATCGGAGATATCTCCTGAACATCATCGTGATCGCAGAGAAACTTCTGAATCAAGCGTTTCAATTTCATAAAAATTACCTTTGACTTTGTGAGCTGCAGAGGCATTATTTAGATTTTTTAAAAAAAATTGAAATGAGCAAAAGATTTACCTGAATTATTTTTAGAATCATGGAATCCCTACAGTGTGGAAAACAGGCCCTTCAGCCCAACCAGCCCACACTGACACTCAAATCATGCCATCCAGAATGAACCCTCCTAATCTACACATCCCTGAACACTCCAGGCAATTTAGCATGGCCAATCCACTGAGCCTGTACATCTTTGGACTGTGGGTGGAAACTGGAGCAAACCCACATAGACACAGGGCGAATGCACAAACTCCACACAGACAGTCATGCGAGGCTGGAACAAAACCTGGTCCCTGGTACTGTGAGTCAGCAGCGCTAACCACTGAGCCACTGTGCCACCGGTTGGGGTTAGTAGTAAAATCGAAGTATTTAAATTAGATCACCTATCATCCTTTGTAAACCTATTGATTAGATTCTGCAACTAATTAACCGTTTTGCTTTAAGACAATCATTCTTTTATTTTATTTTGATTTTGGTTTATTTTGTATCGTATATTTTATAGAAAGAATACAATAAATAAAGTGGAAAGCTTTCATTTGTCACTTAGAAATAGCGCTATTTTGATTAATTTAAACATGAGGGAACAAAAAGAAATATATAGCTTGACGAGTCCCCTTCAGACTTTCTCCAGGCCATCACCTGAACTACACCTGTTCTGTTATTCCACCGCTAACACTTCGCTGAATTCTACATCAGATGCAACCATCATCAAAGCCACCGTACCTCAGGTGCCACCTTTGCTACTGGGCCAATACCTCTCCTACACTGCCTTGTCACCGACTGCATTGCGCCAAACAATGCCAGGGCTGCATCTCTGGCCGATGGGCGCACCTCATCAATGCTGCTGTAATGCTCTTCCACCACCGCTTTGCCACAAACTGTGCAGGATCCGGCCAACAACAGCAATGATGACACTCAGGCGGATGTTTTGCCGATGTGCTAACCCCGTCTCTGCAGTGTCACAGCTGCTGACTACTGTTCCTGTCCTCGTTTGGGAAAAGTCAGTCAGGGCTCACTATTTTCCATGCTGTGTCACTCAGTGCCCATGCTCTGGGCTGCCTGGGTTTCATGCTCTGGGCCTGCTTCAGATCAGCATCCTAGATTCATATCAAGGCTGCTCGATGTCCGCTCGCTGGGATCTCACCACTGCTGATACCATCCATGCACAGGACAAGGTAATTCAGTTGAAAATAAAGGGACAGAAAGAAATAGATGAACATTGGCATGGGACACCTACTCTACAGCAATCTTCACAGGTCATTACAGAGTGTAACCAGGCCCTTTGGTCCAACAAGTCCACACCAACCCTCAGAGCACCCAGGGACCTGCACCTATAGCTCACCTAACCTACACATCCCTGAACACCATGGGCAATTTAGTGTCACCAATCCACCTAGCCTGCACATCTATGAGAGGAAACCTGAGCACCCAAAGGAAACCCACACAGACACGAAGAGAATGTACAAACTTGAGACGGACAGTCATCCGAAGATAGAATTCAACATGTGTCCTGAGCACTGTGAGGCAGTAGTTCCAACCACCGAGCCACCTTGCAAATCTTACTTTTGCCTTTAAAATAAGAAAAAGCAAGGTTCTCGGCTACTTTCTTCGAACAATTTTGAGTGAGTCTGGTTATTTAGTCGTGGAAATGCGCAATGATTATGAGTTGGTTCGCAAATCAAAGTTTGGCTTCTGAAACCAATTCCATTCAATGAGTGACAGAAATTGGACAAAAATGACATTCTTCGGTGGTAAAGGAAATAAGACCTGACTGAAGATTATAAAGATAGTTTAAACACCAGGGGTGATGGAAACCCATTAGTGGTAACGTGGAGAAAAGAAAATCTCAGCTGTTTTCACTGCAATAAACTGTGAAGTCGCAGTGTTGATGGTTCAGAAAAAGAACTGGTAAAATGAATTAAAAAACAGGTACAGATCAATGAGCTTTGTTGAAGGCTTTTTTTCCCAGGATGGAAGAGTTAATTACGAGGGGACACAGGTTCATGGTGCAAGGGAGGGATGTTTAAAACAGATGAGAGAGGCAAGTTCTCTTTTTCATGCTAAAGGCAGTGAGTTGCTGGAATGTTTCTGGAGGAGACGGTGGAATCACATGGAAGAATATGAGTATATGAAGGGAATAGTGGGATACGATCCTGTAAGTGAAAACAGTTTTATCCTGGAGGGGCAAAATGTATCAGCTCAGGCTTGGAGTGCCGAAAGGCCTGTTCATTGACTGGATTGTTCTTTGTTCATTGAAAGCGCAGTGGAACCTAAATATCTGCAACAGAATGCATCATCTGGTCAAAGTCTGGTTGAGAATAAAGTGTTCAATTTATTTTTAAAAAAATAAAATGATGCTGACTGATGTACATAGGCAGAGCAGGTAATGACATCAAAATTTTAAGAGATACAGGAACAAGCCAATCTTTGACAGTGAGAAAAGAGGATATATGTAATTAATAAGGAATATTTCGAGAAAAGAAAAGGTAATCTCTGCAATTTGCGTGAGAAGGGCAATGTCCGACTAAATAAATTGAGGTTAGAATGTTCTGTCGAAGGTGGTGAAATGGTTGTCAGAGTAATAGGGAAATTCTCGGTTCCAGGACTGCAATTTATGTTTTGTAACGATATAGCTGGATCACGGTTGGGAGTAATACCTTCGGTGGTTGAAAAGCTGATAGAAAATCACGATGTAGTAAGAATGTCACAAAATTTCAGGAGGAGAAAACAAATAACACAGGTAAGGAAGTTCAATTATCAGAGATGTTTGATCAAAGAGTTCAGAAAAGAAAACAAAAATGGAATAGATGAAGGACAAAGTTATTATTTCTAGCTCAGATAAATTAATTGCAACAATGAGAGGAGAAACGAAAGCAATTGTATTGAAAAGCAGACACAGAATACGAATTTTAGCATATCTCAGAATATTGCTGTCTTTAAAAAAAGTGACGTCTGCATGAGGAAACAGAGACCATCAAATATTCAGGCAGATGAGAACTGGACAAAATCTCATCGATTTGTATTTGTGTGTGTGTGTGTGTGTGTGTGTGTGTGTGTGTGTGTGTGTCTGTGTGTGTGTGTGTGTGTGTGTGTGTGTGTGTGTGTGTCTGTGTGTGTGTCTGTGTGTGTGAGCGCGCGAGCCCATGTGTGGTGGTTCCAGAAATGAGGTATTGCGGATAACAAATGAATTACCAATAGGCATTCATTTGTGAATGTGGAAAACTCAAGCCAAAATACAAAGGTGTTTTTACAGGCCTGGGCGACATAAGAATGTGGTTGAATTTTGCTGAACATGAGATATGTGTCAAGTATGTGGAAAATATCAGGCAGCAATAAATCCAGCACCCTTAATACCATTCCTGAACACAAGGCACCTTTTCCAAGGATCTCAACTGATTGACAGGATCCATACCTAAAACAAAAAAAAAATGGATTTCACCATTTGTTGATCACAATGTATGGGAACTAGATTTCTGAATGCTGTATCATGGTTATGGGAATTGGAGATTTTTTTAACTGGATACAGACACACACACATACAATCAGATTGAGGGGAAAAAATTATGTCAAAGGTGTTCAAGGAAGTTATGGATAGCTTTGGAATGAAGCAGTTCAAATCCACTGCTTGATATCCAGAATTACAAGGAGCATTAGAAGGTCATAATAAGCACTAAAGATCACAGTGATGGCTTATATTCAAGGCAACCCAGAGAACTGGGATAAATGGATTCCATTTGTACATTCTGCAATTGGGGCTGCTCAAAATTCAGTCCGTTTGTATTAGTTTTCAGCAAGAGTTGAGAGGATAACTGACAATATTTGGAGTATGCGTCAAATTTCAGAGTATAATTAAGTCGAATGAGTGAATTGTCTCGACAGCATTTACAAGTGGCATAGCATATGAGGAAACAGGAAGCAGTTTGGGAGGCGTTGTTTCTTTCTTAATCAGAACAATAGAAGTAACCGAGATGGGTGTGTGTGGTTCTCACAGAACAGGATTTCTAGGCTGTTTTTGAGATCTTTTATGGATGCTCGAATTTCGTCAAGGTATCATCTATTCTCCCCTCTCTTGATTACAGCTGGAAGCTGGAGTTTCTCTTATTATTGTGGGCATTGTATGTGGGAAAACTTGATTTCTGATTTTTTTTTATTTTTTGCCAAGGCATATATTTATGAATTGTTACTACATTGGGACAGTTGAAACATAGTAATCAATGTATGTATCCTTGTGTTATCTTTTACAATAGAGTTATGCTATTCTTCTTTCTTTGGTTGTATACTAGAGCGTTTGAAGAACTAGGTACGTTTTGCTGAAAACTGAATATGAAATGCATCTGGAACACGTATTTTTGCATTTCTAATCGGAAAAGGAAAACATGTCTATGCAGCCTTCTTAAAATATTTTGAGCGTTCTGGTCCGGCCATTAGAGGGAGCTATCATTGAAAGCGTGAGTAACAGTGTCAGTCGTGCGGGCTGGTTTGTTTAAGATCACGATGAATCTTCTGAAACATCTCGATGCTGCAGATATCCAGGCAATTGCGAAATATTTTACCAGATCTCTGACCTGAACAATGTTGACAAGGAAAGTCTTTCAGATGTTAGTACGAGTTATCTGACCGAGATTTCCCAGATCTTATTTCTACAATCGTTATAAAGTGAGCTCAGTTCATTTTTATGGTTCGTGAGACTCAGCATGTTGATTATTGAGTCTATTATATTGCACATTCTATTACAGTTTCAACTACGCCCCAAAGCCGATGTGATTCTACAGTAACAGACACACGTTCATTCAGATCAGGGACCTGAAATCCAGTTGTGGATTCGTTCTCATTTCATTCTGCAGTGACAGTAAAATTATTTACTTTACATTTAAAGCACAGCCACAAACAAATTGGGGATTTGGAACCAGTTCACCACTCCTGCAACGTCTCTTCATCAAATATAGTAAAGTACATACTTTCAAGAGCTTGGAATTTCCCAAGTACGAGGAGTAATGGAATGCATAATTCAATAAAGCTGCTTCGAACGACAAACGTAAGGTGCAAATATGATGGACAATAAATGTCATTCAATTGAATGATTGAGAAAAAGAATACAAGTGTGCAAAGAGACTGTGCAGCACAGTATTATGCAAAATTTGATCACATAACAGGTCCAGGTAATGATTGCGTAGATTTTCTTTTCAGTCGAAGCATGGAGTCACGAAGTTATAAAAAGACCAAACAGCACAACTCGTCCATACCCACCAGAATTGGTGCCATTTGCCAGCATTTAGCCCGTATCCCTCTGAAAACGTCCTATTCATTTAACCAGTCATATACCTGTCAAATGTTCTAATTATCTGCGCCTCAACCACCTCCTCTGGGAACTGGTTCCATACACACACCACCTTCTGCATGAAGAAAGCTGCCCCTCCTGTCTCTTTTAAACTTTTCCCCTCTCACAATAAATCTATGCCCTATATTTGTGGAATCTGCTACCTTGGCTGCAAAAATAAACCTTGTCTGTTCAACTTTATCCACGTTTCTCATGATTTGATAAACCTCTATAAGGTCACCCTCAGCATCCAACACGTCAGAGAAACACCACCAGACTACTCAGTCTTTCCCTATTATTCCAAAAGAGGACAATAAGCAATTGTCTGAGTTCCAACACATTTAAACAATATCGCCCTTCCCCCATCCCATGTACGACTTACCAGGAATTCAGCAATGGATATAATTCCTGGCAGAATTAAAACAGAAGCCAGTCGATACAAAGATGTACAAGCCACCCGTGATTATATTCACTCACAGGGAACACCAATGAAAGCAATTAGCGTGTAGCATATCTTCATGATACTGTCCACCAGCTCATGCATTTTCACAGTCAAGAGATGTAAGTTTATTCTGAAAGCAACGCTGTTCTATTCAAACGTGTGACAGTGGTATTCTGAGTACTTTAATTTATACCTAATGTATCACCAAGGTAAAGCTGAACTTGCGACATAATTCGCCTTGATGAAAACTAGCTGGCAGTTTGCTGATTGGATTTAACTCACTGATGGAATGCAAGCAGCACAGCAGTCGGATTGGAATAATCATGTCGATTAAACAGGTGAAAAAAATCCACAACAATGTCCTTGTATCACGTAAATTATTCCAGTTCAATTTCTGGATCTGAAGTCTTTTATTCTTCAATGAACCATTTGCATTATTTGCCTCACGGAAATTTATTGCACATTACAAAGAACCCTTAAGAAGTTGTTGCCAAATTTCCTACCAGAACATTTCAGCGGTATATGTGCATGTGTAGTGCTGTAGGGAAGGATGGGTTTTATTTATTCTGTCCCCCTCTCGATTTTGACACGAACAACTTCTAACTATTCCTTTGTTTAATTTCCTACTGCCTTGTCTGTGCCTCTGCTTTGCAGTTCTCAGTATTCAGTAATGAACTGTTTTTTTTAAGGTGAAGCACTTCAGGCTCATTACTGGCATTTAAGCGGCAACCACATTGCTGTCGACCAGGAGGTATGTGTTTAATAGGCTGATATTTACGATAGATTTCCTCCCCTCGAAGATATTCCTGAATCAGATAATTTGAGACAACATTCAATGAAATATTTGGGATCAATATTACTGTTTCTTGATTCAAATCCTAGATTTATGTAACACATTTAAGTTTCCTTTTTGACATGAGTATATTCACAGTCAGTTTTCCTTCAAAACTGATGCAGACTTTAGAAATAATTTACAAGTTGAATTCCAGCTTAGTTGTATCACTCTTTCAAGGGCTAGCAAGTTCTGTTGATTTTCGCAATGTACCTTCCGAGGCAGCAGTGGTCAAACCGGAGAAGACAATTGCACCCCAAACCCATACATTCTCCAAGGGGACACATATAACCCGGCATTCAGTGTAGCATCTGAACCTCATCCAATGGCACCAGCTCATTCAGTATGTTTGCCTTGTGTAATAGTTTTGGCTAATAACACACTTCAAACAAACTTCACCTTCTGAAAACATACGCTGAAAACAGTACAGACTTTCCGACTCTTGGAGCGACTGTAAACAGTTCGATTGCCTCCAACTTGCTTCCAATCAAATTGCCTCATTGCGTGGCCTGTACAACAGTGACAATTAGTTGACAAAGAATGCAGCAACATCAATCTGTCAGATTGTTCGCCGCCAGTCTCCTGTCGGCAACATCACGGGAGGTGTCCTCAAAAGTAATGTGACTTTTCAACTTCTACCATCCTGGCAGTGACGCTCTATTCCTGCAGAATCAAAAGAGGCAAATATGCTAGAATGATCAAATCCTGCCCGACTTAGCCCGAGAATTGATGAGCCAGATCAGGGGATGTGTCTGAGATGACCGAATACACGTGAACTTGGGTGAGCAGAACTGAATAACTATGATATCTAAGGTTTCAAATACATCTGAAATTCATTAGAGCCAGCCAGAAAATCTCAGAACTGTCAGAGCTGGAAGAAAAGAAGATGATTGCGGTTGATGGAAGTTAAAGCTGTCAGTCAAACTGTCCCAATTCAAATATTCCTCAGCCGCATGTGTTTGGCCTAATCATACTCAACTGATGGATCATATTCGCGGTAAACTTGGAAAGATATCATTTATCCACTTCAACTGAGGGCATTCAAATGTTGTCCGAAATGAATGGCATCTCGGATCGTGAATGAACCCATGCCTGTGTGCTTAATGAGCTGCACAATCTCCAGATTTGGACTGGTTCTTTTCAAGCAATTTTCACTCTATAACATTGTCAAGAAATTCCGACAGATCAACCATCCCCTCTTGTCAGACACATAGTGCTATAAATGTTAATTGTCTCACTTTGATCGTTCTCATAGTGAATTAAGAGCATTACTCGAGACGTTTGTCTCCGTGAGCAACTGATTTCCTGAGCCGCTTCAAAGGACATTTCAGATTTGTATTGCTTATATTTCTGGAGTCATATGTAGACCAGGCCAGCTCAAATCAGGCAGATTTCCTTCTCAAAATCATATTCGTGAACAAGATGTCATTTAGATCAGGTTTCACCTGTTATCAAAAACTCATTCAATTAATTTATATCTAATTAATTATGAATTTAATTCCAGACTTTATTGAATTCAATTTGATATTTTGCAAACTTACTTGAGATTTATTTTGATTTGCAATGAGGCACTCAAAGGCGTCCGAAATCAGAGCTCCCCGAAAGTGACAACACAAGGGGATAAGCTGATATGGAAAGGGGATTGCACTCTTGTTTTCATCGTTGGATCATTGATTAAAGCATTGAACCAGTTAATACTTGACACATAACTTGACACATCACTTATTCCAGGAAAGAATCATGAAATACAGATCTATTTCGGAAATCATTTTATCATCCATATAATTTCCGTGTCATTCCCCCCTTTTCCACATGAAACCCCGTGTCTCTTCGACCCTATCAGGGCTGTTGTTTTGTCCTTCCCATCGTTTGTCTAGCTTCCTTGTGTTTGCAATTCCACACAAAAACTGGAACATCTCAAAGCTTTGCAACTTGTGTTGTGTTTTGATGCAGCTGAAATGCAAGTAATATTTTTTAGCCACAGTGTCCATGAGATTTACTTTGTTGGTCCAGCATGTTCAATTTGTTTTTAAATGCTCTACATCATCTTTAACTGACCTTCTCCTCAACCTTTGTGATGCAAGCCTCGAAATATGAATTTCATGTTAAAGAATGCATTTTATACATTGAATATGAAATATTGAACACATTGGTAAAAACAAGGGTCCCTATGAGTTCAGTGAGCAACATTTTGATTTTCTGTGTCTCTGAGATGATAACTAAAACGTCATTTTCCTTTTTCTAATTGTGGTGATTACATGTAATCACAGAATGTTCCACTACAGCTTAAGCACTTTGGTTTTTCGAGTTTGCACCAGCAAAACTAAGGTTAGTAACTCTCAATATACTTTACTGTACTGTGTGCATAGGCTTCGATGCTCTGATGTTCATTTAAATATTGTGTCCAAAAATATGGGGTTACCAACCTCTGTTACCTTACCATGAAATGCATTTTCATCCCGTCTACCCTCGCAATGAAAAATAACCCCTACTCCCCTCTTCTTGGTACATTGTTCCTTTAAATATTTGTGCATTATGAAAGAATTTTATTTACGTTTATTTCAGACAAACAGTAATATGCATCTCAAGAGTCAAAAGTTTGCACATAATTCTAAATCGCCCTTTTGAGTTGAGCTTACACAATGCACCTACTACTCAGGAATGAAGTATTTAAGGACCAATTGCACTTTGAGCTGGACCTTCAATTATGTGTTCCTGAGTTGTAGTTGCATTGAGCTGTCTCATGAAGTATCTGCATGGAAACAGTTGCTTACACCCACGCTCATTCGAAAGGAAGAACATAGGGAAAATAGCGTACCGTATGATTCTCTTATTTTATCATATTACGATTCTAAAAAACCGCTAAGTCCTGCACTTGACACTTCAACCAATAGTGCGACTGCTATTCAACACCAGTTGATATGGAATAAACCCGCTCAAAATTTCCCAGACACCGCATACATCACACATTATTTCAGTCAATCCATGTTAGACTTACTCCAGCACATTTTATTCTTCTGTAAATAGGGAAACTAAAGTGGTTGTTTGATTTCCCTGCGGCAAAAGCATAGCTAAATTAATTTGCTTCAAATTTTCTTCTTAATATACAATAACAATGCATTCGTATTTCAAATGAGTTGTTATACCGAGACACGAGGGTGCTGCAGATAACAAGGTGTAGAGCTGGATGAACACAGCAGGCCCAGCAGCATCAGAGGAGCAGGAAAGCTGACGTTTTGGGCCTAGACCCTTCTTCAGATTGTCTGGCGTGCAATGCATCTTTATAAAGCAGAATGAAAGATTATTTCGATACATTTTTTTTTACATTCAGTAGCTGGTATGGTTAGGTTTATGTAATCCAGGAGAAGGGGAGATGAAGAGATTTAAAGCTACAGATCATAGGCATAAAAGTCTCATCACAAAGGTGGAAGTATAATTTTAATCCATATTATCAGCTACCTCCAACCCATGCAATTCCTACAGTGCTCAAAACGGCCATTTGATCCATCACTGACCCGCTGAAGTGCATTGCTCCTTGTCTCAGGCTCCCAACTTCCCCTCAATTCACCTAACTAGTACATCTCTGAACAATGCTGGGTAATTTATTCCCTTGTGCTGTGAGACAGCAGTGCTAAACTCTGAACCACCATGCCATCCCTCAATGACATACTCATTCACAGGGAAAATATAACTCTGATACAATGATTGCATCCCTATGTTACCGACTTGCACCGTTACTATTCTTTCATTTAAAGAAAAAGTTCTTTGTTTCTGAGTCATTTGCATGAAACTCACAATTCTAATGGCCTGCAATTTCTCAGTACTGGGTCATTGCGACTGTTGGCAGGATTGGTGGGGAATCCAGGGCGAGCTTTACTCGTGCTGTTGAAAAGGGATGAAGCTAACAGGGGAAGGAGGTGGGATCCTGAGAGAAGTGTCAGCAGCAGAGCTGCACTTGAAGTACTAGAAGTAACGATAAGTGAATCAGGAAGACAGATAAAGTACATTCATTGAAAGTAAAATCGCGATTGAGATTGGCAAGGCTGAATGGTACCTTCAGTGCTCGGTGTTGGAGTTAGGACATGATGTGGCGCTTGCACAAGACGTTGCTGGAACAAGTTCTTGAATATCGTGTACAGTTCTGGTCACTGAGCTAAAGAAAGGACATTATCAATCTGTAGAGGATCCAGAGAAAATTTACAAGGATGTTACTGGAACTGGAGAGTTTGAGTTAAAAGTAAAATGTGGATAGTCTGGGACATTTTTCTCTGGATCATAAGGTGTTGAGTAAAGGCCTTACAGCATTTATAGAACAATGAGGGACGTCCTTCGCTAAAATAACAAAGATCATTTCCCTACTGTAGGCAGGGCGTGGGAGAGGTGGGGGCGTTCAAAACCAGAGGGATTTAGTTTTTTCTTTCAATTGATAGTCAAAAGATTTGAAAGGGACCTGCTCAGCAACTTCTTTTTTCACACAGAGAATGGTTCTTGTGTGGAATGAACCGCCAGAGGAAGTGCTAGATGCAGGAACAGTTACAATATTTATAAGGCATTTGCATAGATAGATGAACACCAAGGATTTAGAGGGCTATGGGCCATCTGCAGGCAAGTGGGACTAGTTTAGTTTAGAAAACTCGGTCACCATGGGGGATAACAAGGTGTGGAGCTGGAAGACCACAGCCGGCCAAGCAGCATCATAGGAGCAGGGTGAGTTGGACCGAAGGGCCTCCATGGCGCTCTGTGACTCTGAGTCTATTTTATTGCACCCAGTCTGAGCCTGAAACATCAGCTTTTGTGCTGCTGAGATGTTGCTTAGCCTGCTGTGTTCATCCAGGTTCACACTTCATTATCTTGAAAAACAAGGCAGATGCGTTGATGACACAAGAGAGCACTTGGGAATATATTCTATCACTCAGATGCGGTCAAGGTAGGAGAAGGATTGACAGATCAATATTGTAGAATATTGGGTCCGAGGCAAAGCAAGGAAGCAGTCGCAAGAACAGACGGCACCACGTTTTTGAGCAGTTTATCAGTTTGGGCAATGAGAAAGGATGACATCCTGGAGATTTCCTCAAATAAACCCACATGGGCAGAGCTGAGAAAAATGTCAGAATAAAAGAACAATTCTTCAACGGAAAATCCTGGTCTTGTTCGTTTTCCATTTTGTTTTTGAAAGGAGTTTAAATGGTTGGAGTTTAATATCGGCTCCTGACTCATCTGGGTGAAATAGAGGAGCAGATGCAGAGGCAAACTTCAGAGTGTAAAAATCATATGCACGATAGTGGTGATTTCAACTTCCCAACATTCATTGAAGTAATCAAATTATAAGTAATTTAGAGGGAGGGAATTCTTGAACACATCCAGGACAGTTTAGTTTCTAACCTTGCATGTGACATGCCTTACAAGGGAGGTGGCGAATCCGGGCTTGAATTTAGGTGATGATGTCATGCCATTGGTCAAAGTATCAGTGCGGAAGAATTTTGCAGAGAGCAAGTTAACTCAGTTAAATGCAAGACTTTTATGGAGGAGGAATGGGATGAGTCTGAAATCAAAGTCTGAATCAGGAGCAAAGTCAGGTATGATATGACGAGAATAGACAGCGACAAAACAGTTTTTTTTTTAAGAAAAGCCTGTGTCAGACAGTGAGACACATTCAGGAATTAAATAGGAAAGAGACCAAGGCCAGTGTGTTGGCGACAGTAAGTATTGCAGGTATTAGAAACCAGAGTCAATAGATGCGAGGCTGGAAAAGCACAGCAGATCAGACAGTATCCAAGGAGGAGGAAAGTCATTTTTTCGGCCGAGACCTTCAGGACTGGGGATGAGGAGGGGAGAACAGACGTAAGTAGAGTGAGAGGCGTGGTGCTGAGGGAAAGGGAGGTGAAATGTCAATGACTGCATGCAGGTGAGGCATTATTGTGATTGGTCAGTGGGAAGGGTGGACAGGTTGGGTCAGGTCAGGGAGGCGGCGAGGAAGGAGGCTGGGCATGGGATAAGGCTGGGGGAGGAGGGATTTTGAAGTCGTTGAAGTCAATATTTAGGAACAGGAAAACCTCGCTTTTCATCCTGTATTCTATTTTAAAAATGCTTAAAAGAAAGAAAATCCCTGTTCTGCCCTTTACAAGCTACAAGAATCAATTTATTTATTTAATAGAACATAGAACAGTACAGCACAGAACAGGCCCTTCAGCCCACAATGTTGTGCCGACCATTGATCCTCATGTATGCACCCTCAATTTTCTGTGACCATATGCATGTCCAGCAGTCTCTTAAATGACCCCAATGACCTTGCTTCCACAACTGCCGCTGGCAATACATTCGATGCTCTCACAACTCTCTGTGTAAAGAACCCGCCTCTGACGTCCCCTCTATACTTTCCACCAACCAGCTTAAAACTATGACCCCTCGTGCTAGCCATTTCTGCCCTGGGAAATAGTCTCTGGCTATCAACTCTATCTATGCCTCTCATTATCTTGTATACCTCAATTAGGTCCCCTCTCCTCCTCCTTTTCTCCAATGAAAAGAGGCCGAGCTCAGTCAACCTCTCTTCATAAGATAAGCCCTCCAGTCCAGGCAGCATCCTGGTAAACCTCCTCTGAACCCTCTCCAAAGCATCCACATCTTTCCTATAATAGGGCGACCAGAACTGGACGCAGTATTCCAAGTGCGGTCTAACCAAAGTTTTATAGAGCTGCAACAAGATCTCATGACTCTTAAACTCAACCCCCCTGTTAATGAAAGCCAAAACACCATATGCTGTCTTAACAACCCTGTTCACTTGGGTGGCCATTTTAAGGGATCTATGTATCTGCACACCAAGATCCCTCTGTTCCTCCACACTGCCAAGAATCCTATCCTTAATCCTGTACTCAGCTTTAAAATTCGACCTTCCAAAATGCGTCACCTCGCATTTATCCAGGTTGAACTCCATCTGCCACCTCTCAGCCCATCTCTGCATCCTGTCAATGTCCCGCTGCAGCCTACAACAGCCCTCTATACTGTCAACGACACCTCCGACCTTTGTGTCGTCTGCAAACTTGCTGACCCATCCTTCAATCCCCTCATCCAAGTCATTAATAAAAATTACAAACAGTAGAGGCCCAAGGACAGAGCCCTGTGGAACCCCACTCACCACTGACTTCCAGGCAGAATATATTCCTTCTACGACCACTCGCTGTCTTCTGTTGGCCAGCCAATTCTGTATCCAAGCAGCTGAGCTCCCCTGTATCCCATTCCTCCTGACCTTCTGAATGACCCTGCCATGGGGAACCTTATCAAATGCCTTACTGAAGTCCATATACACCACATCCACAGCTCGACCCTCATCAACTTTTCTAGTCACATCCTCAAAAAACTCGATAAAGCTTGTGAGGCATGACCTACCCCTCACAAAGCCGTGTTGACTGTATTTGATCAAGCCATGCTCTTCCAGATGGTCATAGATCCTATCCCTCAGAATCCTTTCTAACACCTTGCAGATGACAGACGTGAGACTTACTGGTCTGTAATTGCCAGGGATTTCCCTATTTCCTTTCTTGAAGAGAGGAATTACATTTGCCTCTCTCCAGTCCTCAGGTACGACTCCAGTGGAGAGTGAGGATGCAAAGATCTTCGCAAGTGGCGAAGCAATTGCATTTCTCGCTTCCCAAAGCAGCCGAGGACAAATCTGATCCAGGCCTGGTGACTTGTCAATCTGAATGCTTGACAAAATTTTCAGCACATCAGCTTCCTCTATCTCTCTCCATTCCAGCATGCTCACCTGCTCTTCAGAGGTTTCATTCACTAGTTCCAACAATGAACAAATTAACAAATTATCATCAAATCGAAAATCCACTCACCCCCGACCTCCGCACCACTTCCCACCAACAGAGTCCTGCTTTGTATGCAGTTTTATCTATTTTCCTACCTCTTTAAAGAAAAGTCCTGTCTCTGCTTATCGAATTTTGTTCCCCTACTACTGCAAAATTACGGCATATATCATGTATTGCCTGTCCTTAAACTTTCTCCCAAATGTAGGCTCCATAGCATTTTGCAGTAAATTTCCTTGGCCATTGTCTCCTCTTTCACTGACTTGTCTACAAGGTGGTGAATCCAAGTACTAACTTCTTGTTGCTACGTTTTGCATTCATATAAGAGTGTAAGTTTTCTATCATTAACTAGTTCATCAGATGTTAGAATTTCCAACTCACAACTATTTCATATCAACAATGTCACTATATTTTCTCTGTTGCAGTTGTTACATTTCCTCTTACACGATTGAAGTTTGACAGTAATGGGAAATGATCTGACAAACAAACATGCCGTATTGCCCGGTATAATTTTCAACCTAAGTTTTTCATGAGTCGTCTTTTTGCTTCGCTTCTTTTATATTCAGTCTTAATAGAATCTGGCTCGACTTGCGCACTTTTCTGAACTTAACACGTTTAACATCATCCCATGTCCCCTGTATGAGGCACGTAAATACGGGCAGAATATGTAAACCCCAATCAGACTGGGCAGAATGGAGCCGAGGTCAAGAGCAGTGTTAGCTGGCAGTGCTAAACTTAGGGGCAACGAGCTCCTGTCTCTTTGTGGTCTTTATACACACACTGTCTAACACAGATAAACATGAAGTGGTGTATGTTGGAAGAAGGGAATTTTTAGGGTAGTATTGAGTGAGTGACAAGACATAGTAAGCTCAGGGGATCTGTAAAGTGAGCTGGAAAGGATAATCGGGTAGTTTAGAAGGCAGACCAGACTATTGTACTTATCAGTCGTAGCATAGATTATAGGAACAAGGATCTTATGCTGGAGCTGCAGTTGAAACTATAAACTTTGGTTCAATTATAGCTGGACTCTGGAGCCCTGGCCAGCACACTACAGGAACTAGATGACAGCACTTTGAGGGAGTACACAGGAGCTTCAGCAGGATGTTGCCTGGGAAGGAATATTTTAGATATGAAGCGAGTTTGGATAAGGTCGGTTTGTTTTCATTAAATTCGCAGAATATTGAGGCAGACGTGATGCAGGTATAATACATTATGAGGGTTACGCACACAATGAATGGACAACAGCATTTTCCACAGTTGAATTATCAAAAACAATGGGTATTCAATCAAATGGGAAAGGTTGAATGTTGAGTGTGGAATTGAGAAAACAATCCTTTTCACTGAAAGGGCGGTGGCTGTCCGGAATGCACTGCCGATGAGGAAAGCTGAGTCGAGAATCCTCATAACCTTTAAGAAGAACTTGGGCATGTACTTGTAGTGAGGCAATGGGTGGAAAGTGGCCCTAATGTCTGCCATCGTATGTATTATTCTTCAGCTGTTCAGACTTGATGGGTCTCCGTTGCAGTGTATGATCTGCAATTCTACACACAGCTTTCTCCAGATTGACCTAATATAAATATTGACAACTTGTACCTGACGCAATTTAATTTCGACACAATAGCGAGGCATTACCATTCACCCTAATATTGTCATTTGGGGTTTCTGTGTAAGTATTGATGTATTCAGCTGGATCCAGCTTAATTATTGCCAAAATCCACTGGGGTTCCTGTAAATACAGACACATAATCTGTCAACCGAAGAAAACATTGATACATCTCCTGGTAAGCGGGTCCTGGAAATCTCTGCATTTACAAACACACAACACTACATGAGAATCTAACTCATACACTGACAAGTTGACTGTACAGGATCTCAAATAAATAACAAAATCACATTCAGTAACAATATTCAACTGGACGCCTGCTGAAAGTAAATGGTCTGGGTAAGTCCTGAAAAATACCTGAAGCTGAAGAAATACAGAAACATTCCCAAAGCCCCATAATGACTGAAACATACCACACTGCCTGTTAAATAGCCAGCAGAATGGAAGGCAGTGGCCGAATGATATTATCGCTGCAGTATTAATCCAGCAACCTGGGTAACATTCTGGGAATGCATCGAATCCCACCACGGCAGATGGTGGAAATTGAATTGAATAAAACATCTGGAATTAAAATATCTGCAGCCAGAAGATTGTCAGGGAATTCCCATTTGGTTCACTAATGTCGTGCAGAGAAGGAATCTGTCATCTTTACCTGGTCTGGCCTACATGTGACTCCAGACCTGCAGCAATGTTAAACCACTCTGAACAATTTCGGATGGACAGTAAATGCTGCCGAGCCAGTGACACCCTCATCCTGTGAATGAAAGAAGGAAGTCTACGACAATGGACACATTCTTCACAGGTCCCTATGAGCGCTGCTCCATTGTCACCTGAAAGTATTGACGGGTTCGTCTATTGCATGTCCCTTGAGATTGCTTGGGATTCTCTGCAAGCAGTCATGCAACACAAAGAGGTTTTACTTGAATATTACTGAGGCTGGTAGCTTATTCTAAAATTAACGCTCTCATCTAATAACCCTTGTGCTGTGATAAAGCAGACAAAGTCGCCAGGGAATCTGCTCTGAGAAGAGACAAATAGCTGAGGCAAAGTTGTCAGTATTCACGATTGGAGTTGGGGGCAAGGGATGAGGGAGTGGGCTTTGGCCGAATGTTCAAAATCTCAACAAAGTGCATCCGTAAAGCCAAACCTCTGTTCTTGGAGCCCAGGGTCAGGTGCTGATTTGTCAGATGCTGGAATAAGAATTCAATGAACATCTGGAATGAAGACTGTAATGACGATTTAAAAACCATCATCGATTCATTGAAAAAAAAACTTTCAACAATATGATCGAAAGTTTCCCAGCACGTGACTCCAGACCGAGCCTGACCTGTGAGACCGAAATTGCCATGTCAATTCATCTGCAAGCTGTCAAAAAATACGTTACATGGGTCACTGCCCTGGAATCACGCATTTAGAATCCCTCACAGTTTTGGACTCTGTATAAAACTATCAAACCCGCTGCGTAAATGTGAGCACTGTCAACCCCTTGCATCATCGTACAGGGTTAAATGTGCAGTTGCCTCATGGAGATGCGGATACATTTCCAGTTGGATAGACAAGATAATATGTTGGCCCTGCCTTACTGTTCGCAGCTTGTCTGCTTTGTCAAGGGTTGTTCACAAAATATCAGAACCTCCAATAACAGCCTCTGACAATCACAAAACGTTAGCACACCCTCAATCCACTCCAACATCCTGTGTGTTCTCATTCTTTTTATTCTCAGCAATGATCCTCTGATTATTTTTGTCTGTATTACAGAACAATGGGTATGGAGGCAAAGACAGCAGATGAAGAGTGCAATGTAATGTCATTCCAAAAACTTGTTAACATGGGGTTGCAGAGCGATAACTTACAGAGTACAGAATGTTCAACATTGGAGAGTGAAAGGTTAGGAGGAATGGTGAATACTCAATGGGATGCAGGGTTGCAGAGGGGATAAATTCCAAGGAAGGTGATGTGAGGAAGGTTCCAGATATCTGGATACCTCTGAGTTGTTGCATCTAATGGACCTTGATGCCTGAATCGAAAAAGAAAATGGTTCTGGTTAGCCCAGTGAATGAGTCAGATGATGAAGCCAAACTGTGGAGTGGTGGAGCCCTGATCCAGTATGATGCGGTGCTGTTGGCGGGAGAGGTGAAAGTATGCATATGATGCTGTATGGCACTGAGTGCAGATCTCAGGAAGTAGTGGGCGCAGCCGTCTGTGGAAGGTTGAACATCAGGGATCCAAGTTGGATTCAAAGCAAGATGGATGGAACTTGAGTTGGGTGTCTGAACCAGAGGCAGTCACTGAGGAATGTGATATGTCTGTGGAAATAAGTTTTGGCAAGGAAAGCATTTGATAAACTGTTATTGGTTAATCCATTGAACTGTAAATGTGAACAAGTTGTGAACTTGAAGTGACTTCATCAAAACTGGAATGTTAAATTCTCATGGAATGTCTCGAAGGTGGGACAAATTTAAGAACTGCCCAATACAACACGATCAATTTCCTTAAGGGTCAATTATCTAATCATTTCAAACTTAAAGAGACACAAGGAGTCTGAACTATAACTTTCTGTGACAAGTTGTTCCAAAGGCAAATTCTCCTCGAGAAGAAATTCCACTGATCTCAGTCTGAAATTGACTTGCCTTTATTCTGTTACTGTCCAATGAAGATAAATATCTTCTCAATGTTAACCCTGTCAATTCCCTTCAGAATCTTACATGTTTCAATGAGATGACCTCTCAGAATTTTAAACTCCAGTGAGTAGATTCCCAATCTCTTTAGCTTTTTCTCACATGGCAGTCCCTCCACACGAGGGTTCATGTGCCTGAAGCTTCTCTGAATTGTTTCTCAAGGAATCATATATTTCCCTCAGTGAGGAAACACCAACTGCTGACAACACTCCGAATGTGTTCTCACCAGCACTCTGCAGTAATTGTTCTGTAGTCTTCTGAACCTACCTCTTTGAAATATCGGCCAAAATTCAAGTAGACTTCTTATTTCATGTAGCGCCTTCTTGCCCATTTTCTGTGTTTCGTCCACAACACCACCGTTGCCTTTTTTGATGCAGCTTTCTGCGTGTGTTCATCATTCTAATAATATTTTGTTTCCTTGCTCTCCCTTCCAAAATGAACAACTTCTCATATTTTGCACTTTGTTTAGCAATTGCTTGCCCATTTACTAAATCCATCAATACAACTGTCTGTGAACCAGGTGCATCCTTCTTGCATTCCGCCTTCCCACCTGTTATTTTGTCAGCTATAAAATTGACAAAAGTATATTTGCTTCCTTCAATTGAATCATCAATGTAGATTATGAACATTTGTGGTTCCAGCACTGAGCCCTGTTGAGCCACTTTTCTTACAGATCGTCAACCGTTTGCTCCTTCCTGTCAATTATCAAAGTCACAATCCATGCCAATGTGCTACCTCCAGCAACATGGGTTCTTACGTCTTAACCTTTTGTAAGGCACTTTGAGAAAAGTCTTTTGGAAGTCTAAGTATAACATTTTGACTGTTTTGTTCTCAGTTCAGGCTTCCTCTAAAATGTATTAGTAATTTTTCAGAAATGACTTCACTTCATGAAGACATGCCAATTCTGTTTGATTGAATTATGATTTTCCCGTGTGCTGCTAATGCCTCCTTAACAATTGCTTCTGATTCTTTTTTTTCTTCAAATAGAGCTGTTCAGCTAATAAGCTCAAAATAAACTTCTCTTTTTGCCTCACTGCCTTTCCTTTAACTGTATGATGCTTTGGCATTTCTAGAATCCACTGATACTTCTCCTGAATTCACTCCTTTTTTCAGTAAAATTAATACCAATACATCTACTATCACTGTCGTTACTTTTTGCAAGCCCTCGAATGCAAATCATCAGGACCCTGACGATCAGGATCTTCAAGTCACAGCTTCTATTAGCTAAATTAGGGTTTTTTTTTCAATTCTACTTCTCGAGTGTTGATACTTAATTCCTCTCTTATATTCGTCAGCATTAAAGCCTTTATTTTAAGATAGTACAAGCTGCTTTGTGTTCTCTGGAAGAAACACATAAGTTTATTCAGTACTCTGTGTTCACACCCAGGCCCTCAGAGGAACAAATTTCCAGGGTGTCTAGAAAGTGCCAATGTCTGGAAGGATGGCATTCACCAAGACAATCTGTTAGAGTTCCCTCGTCCATCATTTGTGAATAAGGATGTAATTTCAGAAAGTGAACAACTGTTAGAATGTGAGGAACTCCCATACACGTGACGGATGTAACTTTTGGCAATTAGGTGGAGTAGAGTAGAGTAGCTCCAGAGATCAGTGACAAACAAACAAAAAAACAAAACTGATTCACCATCCAGGATTGTTCAGTACAAACCACAACTGTCTAAATTCAGAAATAATGTAAGATGCATGGCAGTAAGATCCAGTGAATAGAGAAAACAATGAAAGTCTCTGGTGCCAGGGTCAGACCTTATTTTATTTAGTGCATTGTGCTAAAAAACACCTCTAAATCATCCTGCCTAATTATCAGAAGTAATCATTTGACATAATTAGCTCTCTGGAGGTCTGATGCATGTACTAATACAGATTACCTTTCCTTAACTGAATCATACATCAGTCACAAACCTTCAGAACCTACAGAAGTCACGTTCCTCAGAAATGGTGAAACCACTGATTTTGCTGTTGAAAGAGATTTATTATCCACTTCTATTATCCACTTCTTGCAGCTTTTTGTCTTCCTGGTGAGCCATCCAACCGACTTGTAGTTGGTTATAATTTCTCTTTGTGAACGCGACACACTGTATATTTCCCAATGTCGGTGTTACCAGAACGATATGAAGAATATTGTCTGGACACTTTGCGTTTTTCCTTTTACTTAGAAGTACTGTCGTTGTAATAATCATAATATTCTGTGAGTTTCCTCTGAAAACATTTCTCTTGATTGTCTGACAGTCTGACAGTACCATTTGGAATGATAACCGCAGTAGCATGTTAAACGTTTGGTAAATTTCCTGCTTTGTAAATTACTCAGAATGTATTCAAATGCTTTAATAAGTATTTTCACCTCTATTTCAATTATGCATTGCAATATTACTGACCTTTTCTGTCTCTTTTTCAGCAAACCTGGTGACTGTTTTAATTATCTTACGAGGAAACTGTGGTCTTTCCAGGTGCATCTCTGCTTACATGGTGGCGATGGCAACTTCGGATTTTTTGGTCATTGTCAACAATAGTATAGTATATCGTATTTTGAGTTATTACCTTCCATTTTCCTTCCTGCCGCACACACCTGTGTGCAAGCTCATTGTATATACGATGGCCATGAGTCTCGATTTAACTGTTTGGTTCACCGTTTCATTCACGTTTGACAGATTTGTTGTGATCTGCTGCCAGAAGTTTAAAACAAAATATTGTACCAAAAGGACGGCGACCACAGTGCTAATAACCATCTCAGTCTTGATCTTGTTAAAGAATATCCCAGTTTTGTTTGCATATGTGCCAGAGCAAATCATTAACAAAATTCAGTGGGGCTGCCAATCCAGTGTAACTTTCTTTACTTCAACTCCAGGGATCGCGTTTGTCTGGTTTTACAGTGTCTGGATTGCTTGGCTTCCATTTCTCCTCATTTTTCTGTTTAATTCTTTAACCATTCACCGTATTGTAATGGCAAATAGAACTCGTGTTGGACTCCAGGGTCACAGAATTGGGAATCAAAGCAATTCAGAGTTGGAGAATCGGAGAAAGTCTATCATTTTATTGTTCTCGGTATCAGTCAGTTTCATAATGCTTTGGTTGACATATTCCACGAGTTTGGTCATTACCAGACTGTCAAACCTTAATTATTACCGAGGTGATTTCAACAACCCTGAATATGTCGCAATTGAAATAGGAAATATACTCAAGTTGTTGAGTTGTTTCCTGAACCCATGCATTTATGCAGTCACCCAGAACAAATTCAGAGAAGAGCTTAGGAATATGTTGAACTGTCTATGGAAATAAATTCTCAGATTAGTTGAAAAACAGATTCACAAAACAAATCTATTTTCGGTGAAATTCTTGATGGCTGAGAGGTAATTTCACATCATTTTCCACAAAGGAATTCGCTTCATTCCCTGAGCTGCAAATAAAAAAAATGATTTTTACAGATATTGCTGATATTTTCCATTGGACATTTTATGTGTGCGATACTTTCCGTTATTTATGATCATTTGTTTAAATTTTGCAGAAAACGAATCCATTCAAAGGTAACATTTTCAAAATCAGGGACTAATTTTAAAAGAAGAGGCTTTAGTACTGGCATTTTACACGAAAATAAATGAACTTATTAGAGATACTGAGATCAAATGCGCCAATTTATATTTGTGATCAAGTTTATTGCTGTCTGGAAACCATTCAAAAGTCACCACTGGTTCAAACTTGGAAACTGCATGTTGTGTGTTCATATTGCATAAGAGACCCGAGTCTCTCCGACAAAATTACACATTGAAACGTCATACCCAAACTTCAAGAAAGGTTAAACAAAATGTCGTTTCTTGCTAAGAGACAGCAAGAATTGCAGGTGCTGGAGTTAGAGACAACAGTGTGGAGCTGGAGGAACACAGCAAGCCAGGCAGCATTAGAGGCCCAGGGGAGTTAATGCTTCGGGTTGGGACCGTTCTTCAGAACTTTCTTGGAATCCTGGTTGCTGCATGATGCTGAATAAAAGTTAGTTCATTGAACAGTCACAGCCAGCAACATTTGTACATTCTGCTAAAGTGCACACAGTTATGGTGGCTAGAACATTCATTTATGGCTGCACTTATGAACCATAGATTGATGGAAATATCTCAAATTGGAGTGATCAGATCATCACAATACTTCTTTTCTCGCTTTCTCCCAAAACCCTTTAATCACTGCACCCCTCAGAAATGCTTACATCTACTTCATGAATGCATTTAAAGTTTTGAATTCAACTGCTTTCTGCGCTAGAAACTCAACAGTCGCTGTTTGAAAACACTGTCATCATCTAAGTCCCACACATCCAACCCGATGTTGTAAGCCTGTGAACCATAATTCCAGTTCGCAGTAACATGGCTGGACAAACTCACCAGCTTGTTATGTTCTCACACAGAAAACAAAACCTTCGGCTCTACATCCTAACATTTCTATTTGATTCAATGGGACGAATTTTTAGTCAGGTACTAAAAAAATATTGAATGCCCACTCATTGTTACTCCACTGAAATTATCGTGTGCTATTTTATTTAATGGTTGGTGTTCTTGTGGAAACACCAAATGTGCTAATGCAGGGACTGGTGTTGGAGAAAGGTCGTTGGGGTTGCTCACTCACGTTTTCATGCAGATGCATTATCTGTGCACGCTTTCTCTCAGTTGATTAGAGCAGGATCACGTGTGTACACCATGGAGCCATGGAATCATACCACACAGAAACAGCCTCTTCTGTCCAACCAATCCATGTAGAACATAATCCAAACCTAAACTAGTCCTACCTGTCTGTCGGTTGCCTGTTATCCTCCAAAAATGTATTTTTCAAGTAATTATGTCAATGCCTTTTAAACCTTTATTGAACAGATGTAGCCGACAATATCTGTAAATTATCCTAAAGATCACATAGGTATGATGCCTAAAACATTCAGTGATGACAGCACTTATGAACTGCAGTTTCATGGAATCTTGTAATGTCGGACTGATTAGATCACCGCAGGACTACTTTTCCCCATTCGTCCCATGCCCTTTCATCCTATTAGCCCTCAGCAATACATTCAACTACTTCTTAAACGCATTCAATGTTTTGACCTCAACGAACTCAACATGAGCTGTTTGAAAATGCTCTTGTCATCTCAGTCCTAAACATCCTAGCCATAGTTCCAATTCACAGAAACATGATCAGCTTGTTATGTCCTCACCCCTTGTTGCAGACAGAAAGTGATATGTGTTGACTTCTTTTATGGCTGCCATTCACGTTATCTATGTCCCTCATCATTTTATAAACCTCTGTAAGGTCACCATTCGGCCTTCCACGCTCCAGCGAAAAAGATTCCCAGCCAATCCGCTCTCTTCTTA
Organism: Stegostoma tigrinum; assembly: GCF_030684315.1. Classification (NCBI taxonomy): domain Eukaryota; kingdom Metazoa; phylum Chordata; class Chondrichthyes; order Orectolobiformes; family Stegostomatidae; genus Stegostoma; species Stegostoma tigrinum. The sequence goes on along the minus strand of NC_081397.1, from coordinate 1,841,546 downwards.
CAACTCAAATACTCCACTCACCGCAGCATCCTGGTAAATTTCAAACCTCTCCAGTTTGGTAATGTCCTTCCTTTAACTGGACACGGTATACTGTTCTCCAGGAGAGGCCTCAGCAAATCCTGCCCAACCTCATGATAACGTCCCAGCTCCTTTACTCAATGTTATGAGCAATGAAGGCAAGACTGCTAAATGCATTCCCAAACAACTTCTTTTTATGTGATACAAACTGCAAGGAATTATGTACCTCATAGTTTAAGAGTCTTTGTTCTACACTACCCAAGGCCCAACTTTTAATGGCAATTTCCTTGCTGTTGTTTGTTTTACAAAAATGCAAACCTTGCGTGGATCCTAATGAAACTCAATCTGCCACTCTTCAGAAATTTGACATGATTAATCAATCTTTGGAATCTGAACAAACCTTCTTCAATGTCCACATTAATTGCAATCAGGGTGTCATCCTCAAACTCACAAACCGCTCCTCTTATTAAAATCATTTAAATAAACGACAAACAAAAGTGGTCTGTCACCACACAGCTGGTCATCGGTCCAAGTGTAAAAATGAAACTGTCTGCAATTCTAAATACGTTATCACTGACTGAGTAAATCCTGACCAAATCATAGTTTGGGATAGTTTGTAATGCAGCTATTAAAAGTGGGAGGTTACATATATTATCATCTCTCATGATAATCTTTCTTCCAGAAAATATATGATTCCAAAGAGGGTTTAGGTACGCTCTGTTACTTTCAATTATGAGGTTACTTTGAAAGAAGTGGGAGATGCCCAGCATGAAAGACCCAAAGAATGTTGGGTTTTTGTATCCCTTAAAAAAGACAGAATTTTTCTCTGATAGTGTTGTGGCACGTCATCTCATTTATCACTGATTACCGTCGGGTTTAAATTTGTAAAAAATCTGAGCATGAGCAAAAGAATAGAAGAACCAAGAGAATCACAGTGGTCACAATGCACATTTAAGTGCTGTCAAGAATTTATGCAGTGGTAAATGTTTCCTCTTATCAGTTTGTCGGTTTCAAGAAAAAAATAATTTGCTCCACAAATGAGTGAAAATAAACCTTCAAATGGAGGTAGCAAGGGGGAAATGGTTCTCCGATTTTACGGGTGGTGGCCCTACTGTCACTGACTAAAATGTTCAGACAATGAATTGACACAGAGAAAGAAAAAGCACCGAGAATTATGGGACTGCATTATATGCTCATGCAAATAGGCATTTTGTCGGGTCGGGAGGAGGGGGCGGGAAATTTATCATTGTGAGGATCTTGTACCATCAGCTCTTCTCAAATATCTCGAGAACACATCATCGAGTCGTGCTGATCAGACAAATGGAAGTCAGAACATGAGAAGTGAAGGACGACCCAGGCAAGCGTTATCTCATTAGACAACAATGAGCACATAAGATATAGGAACAGAATTGGAAATGTTTGGCACATCCAATCTCCTCCATTAATCGATCATGACTGATGTGTTTCTCTATTCCATTCATCTACCTTCTCCCGGTTAGGCCTGAATCAATGTCTGGTGTGCAAATTAACATAAGCAACTTTTACTTTGAAAGAAATCTCACAGATAATCAAACATTGAAACATTTAATTCAACTTTAGTTACACAGAATAAACGAAATAAGGCCTCTCAAGTCAGCAAGTTAAGCCTGACCACGCAATTTGGCTCTGAAGAAATTGGTTGAAATCAATAGTGTTCACTTCTGAATGTGCCTCCTATTAGATTCTTGTCCAGTGTGTTTTTTCTCTGAAACCCTGCAACTGAAGAATCCTGAAGTTGAATTCTAAAACAAAATTCTGACCTCAGAGCTTATGGTGTCAAAAACTTTATGGTTTATGGTAATGATCCCTTCAAAACTTCCGTCCACTTTTCTGATGTCTCCAGATGAGACAGCAAGTCTGGCGCCTGCTTTCATGTCAGAAGTAGCTCCCCTGCTTTATTTTACATTCGGCACGAAGTGTGTGTTTGAAGCAGCTTTTGCTGAAATTAACCCCTTTACCTCAGGACTTTCCTTCTACAGATTATCTTTTCAGTATCTGTCATGAGGCAGCATGGTATCAAAACGAGGAAGGGTCACCGGACTCAAAAATGTTATTTTTTTTCCTTTCCAGGTGTTGCCAGATCCGTTGAGGTTTTCCAGCCACTTTGTTTTTGTTCTGTTATTAAGTATTATCCCCTCTCTCCCAGCAAACAGCATGCCTGTGCTCATCACAGAAATAGCCAATTGTTTTCAACACCTGTACAACACTTTGTCCTTTTCCCTTAACTCTTTTGAAAAAAAAAGCACAGAGGCTGGGTTCCATCATCAGGCACCCTTCATTTACCAGAGCACACTTTCGGCCAGCCCGGAGACAATTCTCGAGATTCTAATCTTCCGGTTATTTTGTTTAGCCAATACTCTCCTGATTGGCCCGGGCCAATAACCCCTCACGACCTTCATAGTTCAAGTGCTCGACCTGGTCCCAATTATGACAGGTTTACCTTGAAAGGAGTTGCTTTAGAAATTTACCACAATTTGTCTTTAATTTGGCTGTATATTTAGAAATTTCACACGCAGTCAATTACTGAGACAATTAACTTAAATTCTATTGCATATCACAACAAAGTTGAGACTACTCAAGTCACCAAGTTCGGCTCACAACCCCATGTGGCTTTGAACTAATTCATAGTGAATCTTAGCTATGATTCCAACCAACAGTGTCTGTCTATAGATAGATGCTTGTGAAGTGCTGTTCTCCAGGGTTCTGCTGTCAAAAAGTTCTCAATTGAACTATCACACAGATTTCTGTCCTTCACGTTTATGGAGGTATGTTATTGACGGTCATGTTAAGTATGTCGTTCAAACTTTTAATTACTATTTCAGCCTTCTCAAGTCTGCAATTAAGTACCTCATTAGACAAAATGTCCTGTCTCCTTTACACTTTTCTTTTGTTCATTTGTAGTATGCGGACGTTATTTATTTGTGACCCATCCCAAGCTGCCCTTGGTAAAGTGATGGTGTGCTACCTTCTTGAGCAGCTGCTCTCCCGACAATGGCATTGGGAAGGGCATTCTAGGATTCTGATGCAGTGAACGTGAAGGATCGGTGAAATATTTCCACGTCAGGATGCCGTGTGTCTTGGTGAGGAACTTGAAGATGGTGGTGTTCGATTGCATTTGCTGCCCTTGTCCCACAAATGTGAAAATGGTCATGGGTTTGGAACATTCTGGCTGAGGATCTTTGGTGAATTTCTGAAGTGCATCTTGTAGATGGTATTCAGTGCTGCGGCTCAGTGTTGGTGGGGGAGGCCGGGGCTGCATGTGGATGTAGTGCCAGGTAAAGAGAAGCTTTGTCCTGAATGCTGTCTCGCTTCCTGAGTGCCTGTGGAGCCTCACCCAGAAAAGAGGTGTTCCCCATCTGAATCCTGACTTGTGCATTGCAGGCAATGGAGAGGGAGTGAGGAATCAGGAGGTGATTTCGTCGTCACAGTATTCCAAACCTCTTGCTTGATCCTGTGGCCATCCTATTTATATGACGATTCCAGTTCAGTTTCTGTTCAATGGTGAACACAAGGTGTCGATAAGAGGTGATTCAGTGATAGTAACAACGTGGAATGTCAATGAGTGATACTTAAATATTCTCTCATTGATTATAATCATTGCTTATCATTTGTGTCGTGCGAACATAAATTGTCATTTGTCAGCTCAAGCCTGGATGTTGCCCGAAACTTGTTGCATTTGAACATGGACAGCTTTCGTATCTGAGCCGTCGTGAATGAGGTTGAACATTGTGCAGTCATCGGTGAGCATCCCCACTTATAATGGAGGGAAGGCCATTGATAAAGCCGCTGAAGATACAGGGCACTACCCTGAGGAACTCCAGCAGAAATTCCCTGGAGCTGAAATGACTGATTTATAACAACCACGGTCAACTTCCAATTTAACAGATAAGATTCCGACGAGCGGAGAGTTTGCACCCTGTTACCCATTGATTCCAGTTTTGCCAGATCTTCTTGATGCCACTCTCGGTGGAACGCAGCCTGATGTCAAGAGCTGTCACTCTCACTTCAGGTCACATTCGCAATAAGACTGTGTGCTGAAGTCACAGCTTCTTGCAACTCCTTACTTTTCTTTTCAGGCCAACCATTTCTTCTCGTTGCATAAGGCTACCAGCTATCAAGCAAGTGTCGAGGTAAGTTTGCTCATGTATCTTGTACTCATTATTTGCAATATATGCTAATTATTCTTAATCCCCACTGCAAATTCCTGGCTTTGTTCCTTTACAGGTTATTCCAGACAATTAGTTCAATCCATAAACACTTAGTACGTCTTTGAATTTTCTAGTACGACAGACTCTCCTCTTAACTCACGGTTTAAATATGGTAAATAGATTTGAGTATAACTGGACATTTTACAGAATCTTGGTTTATTTCTGAGTTGATTTAACGTGAACTACATTGTCAAAGCGCACCATTTCAGTATCTGTTACTGATATACATGAACTGTAATGAATCAATGAATGAGAGAAAAGTGGTCAATAAATAAAACACAAAAGTAGTAATCATGTACAAAGTAATAAACATGGTCGGAATGTAAACAGATTAATAATCATGTCGATAAAGACATTCAACTATCACTGTGAAATAAGTCACATTTCCAGATATAAAATGATCATGTCTGAACAGAATTAATTCCCATTTCAAGTGCTGCACGTGTTGCTGATGTCAAAGTGAAAAGTGACAGAAATACACATCAAATCTACCAAAAAGAGAGAAAACACAAAACCTTCCGACCGAGCATATATTACCTCCCCAATTCCAGATGTCATTGCACCAAGAACATGACTGCATTTTTGACAGATCTGTCTTTATTCAATGACTATCAAACTGAAATTTAACATGTAATCTGTATGCCTGTGTGAAAATCCCTTTTATTTATTTCAAATATTCCTTCAACGTGGAGTTTCTGGACCTCATAGTTTTGCGAATTGTGAGAAAACAGAATCATTTCTCTCCAGAAGTCAGTGTCAACAAAAATCTTTTTTTTTTCCTGTGGTTCACCAATTCCATTATTCCTCGGCACATGGGCATTTGAGAGTCAAAGTGAAATGTCGGTTCAGTGATGGGACAAGACATGTTATGAAAACAATTATCCATTAAATCTTTTGACATACATTATATTCCTTCACCTCTATATTCAACTCCACATTCTTTTTTTCTCTCTCCAGTGATATGTGAAACGTCGAGGGTACAGTTAAATGTCTCATTACCGCTGGAATCGAAACTACATCGAGATCGACAAATTCTTGATCACAAAAGGAATCAAGGGATATGGGGAGGTTGCAGGGAAGTGGAGTTGAAATGCCCATCAGCCACGATTTAAATGGCGGAGTGGACTTGATGGCCCAAATGGTCTTACTTCCACTCGTATGTCATATGGTCTTATGGTCTTACATCTGGTTTGTCCAATTGTGTACAGTGGTTTGGGAAAATAATAGTTTTATCAATCTATTGGGATTCTCTAATGGCTGTCCCGACAAAGTGTCCCCTTGTTCTAATGCATAAGGAACCCTCCCTCACTCTCACACCGGTTGTATTTTGGATCACCCAAAAAATTTCAGCGATTGTAATATTTAATGGTTTGTCATCTGTACACATCAAATGTATCCCTAACCCATTCCATTCCTGCCAAAACACAGATTTTTAGTCTTCGCTTTTGTTAATCGCCTGAAATCACATACATTTTATTTAATGCTCTGACCCGACCACAAACCTCAGTATGATCATTTAGTCTGTTGAATATCCCTTTAAATTGTGAAGTTAGTTGAGTTAATTGATCACGTGTCGCATCATTGTCTATCCTATTCATGCAGGAACGGTGAACCGTATGTGTCTGCAGCATCTCCGATCAATCTTCTACATTCTCTGTTACTTTCTTTCCCCTCTGATTGTGTAAACCTCTTCATTGAACAATATCTTGATCAATTCATTGTAAATGTTAGGTAAACGTTCTGGATACCACGTTGGTAACTGAATACCTGAGAGATTCAAAACCAATTCGTGCTGAACTTTCCAAACAATATGTTACCCGCGCTTCAAATAGCCATCCATCCTTCGGGTCCTTCTTTTTCTGACAGGGCACTCCACAGGGTTTTCAGGCTCTTCCCATGTAATAATGAGCGTGATTTAAAACTCTGTGCAATTGTCAGCGAATTTGGACTTGATTTCCATGTTGCAAGTAAAATTAAACCACGAGATTGTGGTGGCTGGGAGCGGGGCAGGGAGGCTTCTTCCAACTCCTCAGATCTGAACGCATCAACGTTTGATGAGTTCTGGAATTAGACACCTCATGATATACACAAGTACACAGGCTACAACTGGCTCTGCTGAAGGACTGGCTGAATACTTTGGCTCCTGTGCCCCTCCCGAGGCTGAGAGCGTCACGTCTGTATTAATATTGTGAACCCCCAACAAGCCACGGAGAGACATTTGCTGATGTGTGACACATCATGCCAAGTGCCACCTGCGGATCTTTGTATTTTTTCGAGTTCCCAGTCTGAATTGCTGACCTGCTGTCAATGCCCTGCTGCAACCTACAACAGCTCCCCTCATCGTGCAAGTGCTCACCCGAACTAAAGACCGACTCCCCGCCATGGACAGGACCAGTGTCATCTACAAGATCCCCTGCAGAGACAGCGAGAAACACCACATCAGACAAACAGGAAGGAAACTAATGACAAGAGTGCATGAACACCAACTGGCTACAAAAGGCACGATCAATATGCACTGATCTCAATCCACATGGACAAGGAGAACCACGACTTTAATTGGGACAACACCAAGATCCTGGGACAGGTTTGGCAGAGAAAAGCACCAGAATTCCTGGAAGCATGGCACTCCACAAAGCAGGCTACGAATAAACACATTGAACTCGATCCCACATGCATTCCACTACAGAGGAAACCCGGATGTGAGGCGATCCATTGCAACGGACCCCAGAGTTTAAAAGCCAGGCAGGAAATCAAACACTTCATCAGAGGCTGCATTGAGGATGCTTCTTTCATTTACTGTACACAAAAATTACTTCCTCTGCATGTCATGGAACAGACACCTCAGCACCTCTTTCACAACCCCCTCGTGAAGAGAAACCAAGCAGAGCAAATCACTCTTAAAGGCACATATTTTCATACATCTCTCTCTCTCTCTTTGAACTCTATCTCCACCACGTCTCATCCCTCCCCTTCCCCACCATACCACCCCAAATCCACTCTTCAGTATAAATACCATTTATTCCCTGCTGATATCAGTTGTGATGAAGAGTCACCAGACTCGAAGCAGTAACTGTTTTCTTCCTACAGATGCTGCCAGACCTGCTAAGTTTCGAGGGTTTACTGTAACAATTTCAAAGATAATTAGTGATGAATAATGACTGATGGTTGATTTCGCCAGCAAATACACCAAAATGCAAAAGCTGAACTTTCTGCACTGCTACCTCAGGGAGTCTGTATCACTCCCTGCTCTTCTGTCTAGACACCGTACTATCTCTCAGCACAGACAGAATCCAAAGTGCAGAACCAAGCTGACACTTCTGCCTCCTGGAACACAATTGCCAGATAATCACCCCCTGATTGAGACACTGGCCTGCACAGTTCAGACTTTATTACTTCATCACTGAGCTGCTGTTTCTTGACCTGCAGGCATTTGACATGAACTTGTCAACCCAGGTAGCCAGAAATATGATGTCATGAATTCAGCAAGCTACTTCAGAAAGAGAGGGAGACAGTAAGATGGAGAGGGCTGACCGACAGAGTGAGTAAGAGAGAGAGAGAGAGAGAGAGAGAGCAAAAAATAAGCAAAAAAGATGCAGAGTCAAAGACACACAGAGAGACAATGAGAGAGTAGGGAAACAAACGGTGAAAGAAACAGTGTGTGTGAGAGACAGAGACAGACAGGTAGAAGCAGAGTGTGAGAGACAGAGAGGGAAAGTGAGAGATACAGAGAGGAACAGAAACGCAGAGAGAGAGACAGAGAGAGGCACAGAGTGAGTGAAAGAGAGGGAGACAGGGTCTGAGACAGAGACAATGATGTGTATGTGAGAGGCAAACACAGAGAAAGAGGGAGAAATATATTTGTGAGGGAGAGGGAGTCAGTGAGTGAGAAACAGGTAGTGTGAGAGAGACACAATGGGGAAGAAAGATAGAGAAAGAAAGAGAGAGTTTGAGGTAGGGCGAGACAGAAGGAAAGAGTCAGAGAGACAGTGAGACAGACATAGAGAGGGAAAGAATGAGAGACAGAAACAATGAGAGAGCAATTGTGATAAAGACGGTGAGAAAGAGGAGAGCGATACTGTGACAGACAGAAAGAGACACAGTGAGTCAGAGAGAGACACAAAGCGGGGGGGGGGACACAAGGAGAGAGAGATAGATAGAGAAACATGACAGAGAGGGGGAAAGAGCAAAAGGAACGGTGAGAGAGAGAAAGGGAGTTTAACAGAGACAATGAAAGACACAGAAAGAGGGAGAATGACAGTGAGCGAGAGAGATAGAGAGGGGAAGAGCGAGAAGTAGGACAGAGAGTGAGACAGTTGGAAAATGTGTGAGTGAGTGAGTCACTAAATGAAAGAGACACAGAGAGGGAGGCACTGAGACAGAAAGAATGAGAGAGAGACACAAGTGCAAGCCAGAGGGAGGGAGAGTGTGAGACGGACAGAGGAAGTCATCAAACTGAATGGAGAAAAACAGCCAGAGAGAGGCACAAGAAAGATTCACTGACCTGAAACATTTCTTCTCTGAGCTAATTAATGACTCTGCCCTTGAGTCTTCAATTTATGTCACTATTCATGTTGGGCCACCCCTACTTTTCGTTTGGCCAGGCATTTACATCTTCTTGATCAATAAAATGCAGCATGTCCATCCATCTCTGAGGCCAACAGGCCAAGAATGCAAAGTGTAAACCAAAATTCAATTGCATTTGCATGTACATTTGCTTCATGCCCATTTGATGATGAAACTCTGGAGGCTGGTTCCAGACTGTCCTCAAGTTGAGACATTTATTCAGTATTCAACATTTCAAAATGTGTGATCAATTATATAACCTCTACTTTTAAAAAAAAGGAAATATTTTCATATGCAATGCTGCTGCCATCTGACAAAATACTGTTAGGTTGAACTCTCCTCTGGAAGCGTATCCTTCCCTCATAAGATCAGCAATACCATGCACTTTACTGAAAGGCACAAACCATTTGAAATCTGGCAAGTGGACAACATGACAGTGAAGTATTGCCTCACCACTGCTCCTGGTAATGCGACAGTCTGTGTACTCTGTGGTTTGGATATCTTGCGTTTAATAGATTTTAACTATTTCAACATTTGTGATAAATTTAAGTTCCAGTCATGAGTAGAAGTCCAACAAGATCTAACCATAGGGAAGGGAAAGATTGTTGTCAATCAAAGGAAAAGATGTGTAAAGCTGAATTTGGGGATGAGGGGGGACACCTTGCCCTGCAGTGGGAATGAACAGGTGATTTGAAAAGTAGGTTACTTGAAAACAATTTGTAGAAAGCTGACGTTACACTTCAGGCCTGGAGATTCCGAACACTTTTGAATTCAGTAAAGTGAAATGAAGAATATAATGCATTACGAGAGAAAACAGCATGAAATTAAACTAAGAGACATAAAAGCTTTCCCCGTCTTCTATGATTAGATCTTGTCGGACTTCTGCTCATGATCAGGACTTAAATTTGTCACAAATGGGGAAACAATTAAAACCTTTGATTTAAAAGCAAGCTGAGCAGACACAGAATATACAAACTGTCACATTACCAGGAGCAGTGGTGAGGCAACGCCTCACTGTCTGGTTGTCCACATCGCAGATTTCAGGTGGCATGAGCCAAATGCACATGACTGGTGATCTTATGAGGGAAGGACATCGCTTCAAGTGGAGAGATCAATATAAGAGTATTTCTTCAGATGACATGCTTCCAGCAGTTGCATTCCACGTGAAATTATTCACCTTGTTCAGAAAAAACAAAGTTGAGTTTTTTGAAAACATATTGAATTGTTAGATGCTGAAGTAATGTCTTACCTTGAGGAAAGTCTGGATCCAGCCACCGGCAAATCGTCATCAAATTAGTCCGAAGCAAAACAACATCCAAATGCAATCAAATGTTTTGTTTTGCATTTTGCATTCTACCCCTGTTGGTGTAGGAGATGGATGGATGTGCTTTGATGAAGATCGTTTGGCCAAGAGACTGTTTTGCAAGATGTACGAAATTGGACGAAGGCAAATTTTGAAAATGTTAAGCAAGAACTTTCAAAAGTTGGCGGTGTTTATTTGCAGGTAAAGGGACAGCTGGACAATGGGAAGGCTTCAAAAGTGAGATAGTGAGAATCCAGGAACAGTATGTTGCTGTGAGGGTGAAGGGCAAGGATGGCAGGTAGAGGCAATGTTGGATGACTGCAGAAATTGTGGCTATTTCTGAAACAAAGAAGTATACATCCGTCAGGAATAGACAGCAGGGATCAAATGAATCCCGAGGAGAGTGTGAAGCCACCAGAAGGCTATGTAAGGAGGAAAGCAGGGGGGCACAAAGGGGGCATGGGTTTTGGTAAATGTGAGTAAGGAGAATCCTAAGGGATTCTACAAATGCATAGGGATAAAAGAAGTAACTAGGGAGAGAATACAGCTCATGAAGATCTACGTACGTGTGGAATCACCAGAGAGGGGAGTAAATATGAAATGAGCAGTTTGCATCAATTTTATTGTGGAGAAGGATATGGAAGTAATATGGTAATATGGTGAAGTAAATAGTGATGTCTTTTTAAAAATGTCCACATTACAGAGGAGGAGATGTTGCATTCCTTAAATTACATCAGGGTGGATAAATCCCCGGGACCTGATCAGGTGTCCCCTGGAACTCTGTGGGAAGCTCGGGAAGTGATTGTTGCGCCTCTTACTGAGGTATTTGTATCATCGATGCCACAGAGTTTGGCTAAAGTGGTCTCACTGTTTAAGAAACATGGTAAAGGAAAGCCAGGGAACTATAGAAGATTGAGCCTGACATCAGTGGTGGGCACGCCATTGGAGGAAATCCTGAGGGACAGAATTTGGATGTATTTAGAAAGGCCAGGACTGATTAGGGTTGGTCAGTATGGCTTTGTGCGTGGGAAATCAACCCTCACTAACTTGATTGAATATTTTGAAGAAGAAACAAAGAGGATTGATGAAGGCAGAGCGGTCGGTGTGATCTATATGGAGTTCAGTAAGGCATTCAACAAGGTCCTGCAGGGTAGACTGGTTGGTGAGGTTAGATGACGTGGAATACTGAGGGAACTAGCCATTTGGATACAGAACTGGCTTGAAGGTCAAAGACAGAGAGAGGTGGTGGAAGGTTTCATTTCAGATTAGAGACCTGTGACCAGTGGTGTCCCACAGGGATTGGTGCTGGGTCCACCGCTTTTCGTCGTTCGGATGTGAGAGTCTGACATGAAAATGAGTCGTGCTTTGGACATAGAAACATAGAAAATAGGACCAAGGAGAGACCGTTTGGCCTTTCAAACCTGTAGGATGTTTTATTTGTTTAAAAACCACAAGAAATCTGGTGAGGATTCTAGACAGGAGAGAGGGAGAGAAAGACCCTCCTCCCAGATACTCAGTGAACTGAATTAAAATGGCCAAGCTGTGTCTTGTGGATGTCATTCTCAAATTATATTGTCCTGCCCCACAAACATCACACATTACTCTGACATGAACAAGTCTTTTGGGAAAGTTTCACACGTAGGGAGTTCATTTTCTCTTCTGGGGAACTCCTGTTTGTTGGAGCTGCAGGTTTATGTGTTTATGTCAAATCCGAAGGTCCCAGTTACCTTAACCCCAGCCTTCAAACTTGTTTTAAAATGACAAGGCCACAACCCAACAGGGCCCTGTTAACCAGTGGCCCATAGCAAAAAAAAAGGGCTCACGAAAAAAATCAATCAAACCTCGGGGTAATAACCAGAAACAGCTCACACGGACACAAAGGAGTGTTGCCTGTTGTGCAGGCCTCAGGCCTGAGAGCTATGGCCCCCCTCTTGGAGGATGCTCTTGTACAAAGATCACCCTGTCCCAAAGTCACTCTCTCTCTCTTTGGATCTTCTGAGCGAACAACAATTCCCTGGGAGGCACGAGACAGGATTAGTTAAAGGAGACAGTATGAACAGCAGATGCTGGAGACAGAATCAATACAGGGTGGGGCTGGAGGAACACAGCGGGTCTGGCAGCATCAGAGAAGCAGGAATGTCAATATTTCAGGTCAACAGCCCCCAATCAGGACTGGGGAGGGTGAAAGGAGCTGGGAAATAGATAGAGGGAGAAGGGGTTGGGCTGGGGAAGGTATGTGGGATTGTGATTGGTGAATGCAGGTAGGGGGCAGTGGGGATTGTGTCAGTGGGAAAGGAAGGACAGATACATGGGAATGAAGATGGACGGGTTGTGTCAGGTCAAGGAGGGAGGGATGAGAGGGAGGGTTGGACAGGGGTGGGGAGATTTACAACTAGTGAATTCTACGTGAGGCCATTGGGCTGCCGGCTCCCGAGGTGGAATTTGAGGTGTTGTTCCTCCAGTTTGCGTGTGCTGTCATTGCGGTAATGGAGGAGGCCTGAGATGGACATGTCACCAGGGGAGTGGTAGGGGGGAGTTAAAATGGTTGGCAACTGGAAGCTGTTGATGATAGCGTTCAGAGCGCAGATGCTCCATGAATTGGTCACAGAGTCTGCGCTTGGTCTCACTGGTCACATCGGGGGTACGGATACAGTAGACCAGTTTGGAGGATGTACTGGTAAACCCCTGTCAGAGAATGGAAAGTTTGTCTGGGGCCTTGGAAAGAGGTGAGAGGGGAGGTGTAGGGGCAGGTGTAGCACCTTCCGCAGTTGTAGGGAAAGGTGTTGGGTGTGTTGGGGTTAGTGGGGAGTGTGGAGTGGACGAAGGGGTCATGCAGTGAGTGGTCCCTATGAAAGGCAAATGAGGAAATATCTCTTTGGTGGTGGAGTCAGATTGCAGATTCTGGCGGTGACAGAGGGTGGTGCACTGGTTGTGAATGTTGGTCGGACGGGATGTGAGGGCCAGGGGGAATTCTGTCCTTATTTTTGTTGGGGGGAGTGGGTTTGAGGGCAGAATTGTGGAAATGCAAGTGATACATTTAAGGGCATTGTGAATCTTTGGGAGAGATGGCACAGCAAGATCCCAGCGATTCCAGTCTCAACAGGACACCGACAGTCACTCAGCAACATATCAGTTACAGTTTGAATATTGACTTGAGTCCTTTCACAAACGTCACAAGCCCCACAAAGTTGCTCAGTAGAACACTCCCTTCCTGCAGCAATGGCATTGCAGCATTTGTTGCAAAGCAAGATCCCACTCCAACAAGATAACAGCTGCCAGCCCAATTGTCTGATTCCTTTATGCTTTGCGATGCTGCTTACATGTTAACTGCTTACTGTAACTCCAGAAACAAACTCATCTCGAATGCCTCTCTCTGTCTCTCCCTCCCACTCACTTGCCCTCTTTCTCTCTGTTTCTGCCTCTGTCTCTCTCTGTCTCTCGGCCCCTCAATCTCTCTCTCTGTTCCCCCACATTCACCACACACGCGCACAGAGGGACAGCTGCTCACTCCCTCGATACAGAGAGGGAAAACAGGATTTATAAATGAATCTGAAGCATTCGTCTCCAGATTTATTCTCAGTGAGGGTTTTATTGTCTCCTTGCCCACCGAGAGCTCTCTATCCCTTTGAGATGTTAATGTCAGGACAGGATCCTTGTTGAATCTCCCTCAACATTGACATGTTAATTCTGGGGCAGAAAAATTGATCATTCCTTGTTTTCTTTGACATTTTTTTCAGCTTTGTTATTGTTATCAGTGCAGTTTGAAATGTTGAAAATGGATCCCACACTCGCCTCTAAAATCCCTGACCCTAAAACCCCCAACATACACAGAAGTGACCAGACTATGGGGCTATTTGCTGAGGTCCTCACTCTGAGGGTTTTAATGCTGTCAGTGTGATTCCTAGATATGGCTCTCTCTCTCTCTCTTTCTGTTTCTGACTTTGTCTTTGTCCATCTCTCTTCCTGTACTGCACTCATTGCAGCCATTTCAAGCCTGAATTTCCAACTTCCCCAGGCAAAAGACCAGGTGATCTGTCTCACTGCAGCATCAGCAATTCCTACTGTCACTGACATGACTGATATTTGATCATCTCAAATGCACCTCTCTCTCTTTCTCATTTTCTCTCCCTCTCTTTCTACTGCCCCTCTCCCTTTTTCAAGTCTCCCTCTCTCTCTCTCTCTCTCTCTCTCTCTCACACTCTCAATGTCAATTTTAATTTTCTCACATTATTATCCTGAAATTATAGCAAGTCTTTAAGAGACAGTTTGACATTTCGGGTTTTAATTCCCTCTTTGGGGAGTCCTGTCTGTCAGACACTCACTGGGGATGGTTGGGGTGAATGAGTTTGTGCCAAATTCCAAGGCCATGGTTTTTTAACCCCAGGCTGCAATCCTGTTTTAAAATGACAGGGCCACAATCTGACAGGACCTAGTGGTGACGAATGCATCAGATTCATTTATAAATCCTGTTTTCCCTCTCTGTATCGAGGGAGTGAACAGCTGTCCCTCTGTGCGCGTGTGTGGTGAATGTGGGGGAACAGAGAGAGAGATTGAGGGGCCGAGAGACAGAGAGCCCCTTTAAAAAAAAACCAGGGTCCAACAGACAAAATCAAACTTTGGGGGAATAAAGAGACTAAACTCATTTGGGCCACAGGGAGTGCAACCTGTCGAATAGGCCTCAGGACTGTGTGCCCTTCTTAGAGGATGCTCTTGTTCAAAGATTACTTTGCCCCAAACTCTCTGACTCTCTTCAGATCTTCTGAGTGAGTAACAATTCCCTGGGAGAATACAGACAGGACTAGAAAATCTGCAGAGAGATAGCACAACAAGGTCCCAGGGATTTCCTCTCTCAGCAACATTGAAATATTAAACATGTCAGCGGGAAGTTGGGTTTTCAGACCAGATCCTTTTGAAAAATTTACAAAACAAATGAGTTCTCTTATTAGAAGACTCACTGCTTGCTAAGATGGCACGGTAGCAAATGATGCAGAGCAAGATCCCACATGGAACTACCAGATCATTTGATTCCTTTCTCCCCTGCAATGCTGCTTCAGTGTTAATCATTTTCCCTAATGACAGAACCCATCACTACTGCTGATTCTCAATCTCAAATATCTCTCCATCTCTCTCCTCCTGTGGAAAGGGTATTCACATTCCCTCCAGGGAAGAAATAATGAGCAAACTCATGGAGCTGCAGTTTTTCAGTGTTTCCATCCTGGAACAAAGAGAAGAAGAGAACAAAGACCAAATAGTAATGTAGCACAGAAACTGGTCCTTTGGCTTTTACACGTCCCCCCTTCCCCTTCACATTCAACCTGTGGCCCCCAGTAATTGACATCTCCACCCTGGGAAAAAGCCTCACAGTTTACCACAGTAGCCATGCTATTCACAATCTTATAAAAATCTGTTTATTTAGCCCTCAACCTCCTGCATTCCAGTGAAATCAAACCCAGTCTATCCAACTTTTCTTCATAGCTAAAATACTCGACACGAGGCAACATCCTGGTAAACCCTTTCTGTACCCTCTCAAAAGCATCCAAACCCTTCTGGTAGTGTGGTGACCAGAATTGTGTACAATATTCCAAGTGTGGCCTGGTTAAATTTCTCTAAAGCTGCAGCATAACTTGACCTTCGTTATACTCAGTGCCCCGTCCAATGAAGGTAAGCATGCCATATACCTTTTTTACGACCTCACCTGCCTGTACTGACACCTTCAGTGATCTGTGGACCTGCACACCCAGATCTCTGTGCATATCAACATTTTTTTTTTCCTTGATTCATTCACGGGACGAGGGCGTCATTAGCCCATTTATGGCCCATACTTAATTACCCAGAGGGCAGTTAAGAGTCAACCACATTGCTGTGGGTTTGGAGTCACAAGTAGGCAAGACCAGGTGAGGATGGAAATTTCCTTCCCTAAGGGACATGAGTGAACCAGATGAGTTTTTCTGACAATCGGCAATGGATTCACTGTCATCATTAGATTGTTAATTCCAGATATTTATTGAATATAAATCCCAACATTTGTCGTGGTGATCTGAGTCCCTCAGTGCTGAACACCACTGACTGCAGCACTCCCTCAGTGAAGCATTCCCTCAGCCAGGAGTGCTGCAGTAGGGGTGCTGCGCGGAGGGAGTGCAGCACTGAGGGAATGCTGCAGTAGCGGTGCTGCGCTGAGGGAGTGCTGCAGTTAGTGAGGTTTAGCACTGACGGACTCAGCACTGATGGCGGGGTCTCAGCACTCAGGGAATGATGCACTGAGGGGTATCAGCACTGAAGGGAGTGCTGCACAGTGTGGGGTCAGCACTGACAATGGATCAGCACAGAGGGATGTCAGCACAGATGGAGTGCTGCACTGAGCGAGCGCTGCTCTGAGGTGCGGGTCAACACTGAGGGGATTCTACAGAAAGGGTGCTGCACTGAGGTGATGCTGCTCTCGAGGGGCTGGTGGAGTCAGCATTGTGGGGGTGGTCAACACTGAGCGAGGGCAGAACTGAGGGAGGGTCAGCACTGAGGTGGGAGAGCTGAGCACTAAGGGAATGCTGCACTCAGTGGGGTCAGAACTGGGGGCATGTTGCACAGATTGGGGTAGCACTCAGTGGTGGGTCAGCACTGAGGGAGTGCTGTACTGTAGTGGGTCAGCTTTGGGGAGGTCAGCACAGCGGGAGTGCTGCACTGAGCGAGTGCGGCAATGAAGGAAAGCCAATTTTCAGGGAGTGCCGCACTGTCAGAGCATCAATAATAAGGGTGTGCTATGCTGTAGAAGGGTCAATAATAAAGGAATTCTGCACTGTCAGGGGGTTAATATTAAGGGAGTGCCACAGTTTCAGAAAGTTAATGTTCATGGTGGGGGCAGCATAGCGTGAAGTGGCAATGGCTAAGTGGTAAGTCAAGCGGCGCTACTGAAGGGTCAGGACTGAGAGAAAGCTACCCTCTCAGAGGGTCAGTATTAACAAACAGCTTCACTATCAGGAGGTCAATCTACACAGTGCTCCATCATTGAGGCTCAATATTAAGTGGCTGCTATAGTGTCAGAGGGTCAATGATGAGCCTGTGTAGAAGTGTTGCAGAATAAGTACTGAGGGAGTGCTGCATTGTCAGTGTCACTGAGTGAGATCCACACCGTCAGGAGGCCAATTTTTAAGGAGTGCTGCACTGTCAGAGGGTCATTACTGAGGGAGGACTGCACTGTCAGAACTGTCAGTCATCACAGAGGACTGCACTGTCAGAGGGTGAATGTTAATGGTATGCTAGACAGAGTGGGGTCAGCAGTGAGGGAGTGCCACACTGAGGGGAGTCATTACTGAGGGAAACTGCCATCTCAGAGGGTCAACAGTTAGAGTGTGCCAGAGGGTCAGTGCTGAGGAATTACAGCACTGAGAGACGGTCAGCACACCCTCAGTCCTGACTCTGACGGTTTAGCTACTGCCTCAGAACTAACCATCTGGCAACAAGGTACCAACTCAGAATTGACCCTCTCTTTGTTTTGACAATTTAAACATGAGGGTCTTCCTTTAATCATGAGGACGTTCGGCACTTCCTCAGTACTACTGCTCCCTCAATTCTTATCCCATTACAATGAGGCACTACATTAGTACAGCCCTCTGACAAAGTAGCACAGCCTCACATCTGACCCATTGATAATGAAGCTTTCCTCAGTACTGACCCTCAGAGTGTTGCTCTAACACAGCACTGACACTCCAATCCTGTGGCACTGTCTCAATTCCGACGCCTTTACAAGGAGGCAACATCTCTGTACTGACCCTCTGATAATTATGTGTGCCCACAGAGCTGACACTCTGACAGTGCTGCAAGACCTCAGTCCTGTCCCTCTCATGGTGAGGCATTTATTCAGATCTGACCCTGTTACATTGATCTTCCTCACTGTTGACCCTGTCGTGGTGCAGAATTCACTGACACTTACCCACTCCCAGTGTGGCACACCTTTAATAATGAATGTCTGACAGTGCAGCATTCTCTCAGTATTGACCCTCTGACAGTATTTAGGGGAGTGCTGCACTGTCAGAGAGTATGGACTGAGGATGACCTGCACTGTCAGAGGGCAAATATTAATGGAGTGCTCGGGTCAATTTTAATGGAGTTGTGCAGTGTCACAAATTCAATATTAAGAGAGTGCTGCACTGTGAGAGGGCCAATATGAAGTAAATGCTCCAGTCTCAGAGGGTCAATTTGAAGGGGGCATATCTCTCTGACACTGTCTTATTGGAGGGTCAGTACTAACGTAGTGCTGCTCCGTCCGAGTGTTCGTATAAAGGGAGTGACGCACTATCAGATATTCAGGGAGTGCTGAAATGAGGGGGGCGTCAGCACTAAGTGGGTGAGCACTGATTGTGTGCTGCAGAGAGTGTGCTCAGCACTGAAGGAGTCCTGCACTGAGAGGCGGGGGGAGTCTGCACTGAGGGAAGACAGCAATGAGAAAGTGCTGCATGGAGTAGGGTCTCACTGAGCAGGTGCTGCAGTGAGGGGGGTCAGCACTGAGAGAAAGCTGTACTTTTAGATGTTCAACATTAGTGTGTCCTGCACTGTGAATGGGTCAATATGAAGGCAGACTGCAATATCAGAGAAGCAATGATGAGTGTATGCTGCACTGCTGAAGTGTTACATTTGAAGGGGTGTTCCATGGTCAGTGTCAACGGTAAGGGACCGTGGCATTCTCAGTGTTATTGCTGAGAGAATACCAGGATGTTGGAGGGTTAATACTGTGGCAGAGATGCACTGTCAGAGAATCAATCATCAGAGAGTACGCACTGATGGAGGGTCAGTACTGAGGGAGTGCCTCATAATCAGAGGGTCGGTTGCCTGGCAGTGCTGGAAAAGCTCAGCAGGTCTGGCAGCATCTGTGGAGGCAAAAACAGCATTACCGTTTCCTTCCTCAGAACTGTTCTGAGGAAGCTCCCTGGCACAAAATGTTAACTCTGTTTAACTCTGCACAGATGCTGCTGGGCCCGCTGAGCTTTACCAGCAACTTTGTTTTTGTTACTGATTTACAGCATCCACAGTTCTTTTGTTTTTTTTTGTCTGACAGTGCTTGTTTGTTTGTGCACCAATCTCTCAATGTGGATTGGATGAACCGTCTCACGGGACATAACCTCAGTTCATCAACCCCCACAAAATGGACCTCTCAAAGTCTGCCATATCCTTTGTAGTGATCGTCGCAGCAGCTGCACTCCCTCAGTGTGGTCCCTCTGATAGTGCAGTGCTCCTTTAATATTGACCTTCTGAAAGCACAGCACGCTCTTAATATTGGCCCTGTGACAGTGCAGCACTCCCTCAGTACTGATCCTCCAACAATGGAGCATTCCCTCAATACTGAACCCCAGTGTAGCACTCCATCAATAGTGACACTGCAGTACACCCTTAATATTACCCCCTATCAGTGTGGAACTCCCTCAGTGATGACACTCTGACAGTACATCACTCCCTCCGACAGTGTTGCACACTCTGAGCATCAACCCATTGACAGTTTCAGCGTTCCCTTAATATTGACCAACTCACAGTGCAGCACTCCCCTAATGTGAAACCCCTGAAAGTAAAGCACTCCATCAATCTTGGCTATTGACAGTACAGCCAACCTCAGTGCTGACCCTCCGACAGTGCAGCACTCCCTCATTACTCACCCCTGATACTGTAACATGCCTTTAATAATGGCACTCTGACAGTGTTACACTCCCTTAATATTGACCCTTCAACAGTGCAGCACTCCCTCAATGATGACACTGTGACAACGCAGGATTCCGTCAGTACTGGTTCTGCACGCTAAGATTGACCCTGTAACAGTGCAGCATTCCCTGAATAGTGGTCATCCAAGAGAGTGGCAATTCCTCGATGGAGACAGTCTGACAATACAGTTTTCCCTCACTACTGATCTTCTGGCAGTGCAGCATTCTGTCATCACTGACTCCTTGATAGTGCAGGAACATACTTCAAATTGATCCCACCGCCACCCGCCACCACCCGAAAGTACAGGGCAGCACTCCCTCTGTACTGACTCAACATTAATATTGATCTCCTGACGGGCGGTTCCCTTTCATATTCACCCCCTCAAAGAGAAGCTCTCTCTCATCTTTAACCTTCTGACAATGCAGCACTCCTTTAATATTAACCCACGACCAGTGGGTCACTGCCTTACAGCTGATCTTCTGACAGTGCACAGCTCCAACAAAAAAATGCTCCTGGTGTTGCACACACTCAATATTGGCCCTCCAACAGTGCAGCACTCCCTCAATATTGGATTTCTGACAATACTGCACTACTGATCTTTTGACAGTGCACCTTGATATCAATCTTCTGACGTTATAGCACTCTTTCAGTACTAACTCTCTGTAGGTGCAGCACCTTCTCAGGACTGCTTCTGTGATATTTCAGCATTCCCACATCACTAACCCACTGACAGTGCAGCCCTCCCTTTATATCAACCCTCCAACAGTGCATTATTTCCTTAATATTGGACCTCTCATTGTGTGATACTCCCTCAGTGTCAAACTTGACAATGCAACACTCCCTCAGAAATAACTCTCTGATTGAGCACATCCTCTGTGCTAAACCTCTGAAAATGGAGCACTCTCTCATTACTGACCCTGACAATGCTGCACTGCCTCAGTGCTCACTCACCACAAGTGCAGCACTCCATTAATAGTGGCCCTCCGACAGCGTGGTACTCCCCTAATATTGGTCCACTGACAGTACGGCACTCCCTTCATACTGACCTGCTCGTGGTGCAGCACTGCCCTAATATCAAGCCTGCAGCTCTATCAGGGTGAGCAAGTGCCCCATTTTCAGCATGTCAATTCTGAGGCAGTGCACAATGCCCTTGAATGTACGGGTCATCATCAATACATAGGTGTCAGATTCTGCGCTGTTGATACGGATGTAGTTATCAAACTGTACCTGTCAGTTCATGGTGTGACAGTGGGAGGGTTATTACCAAGCTGATCCTGTCAGTTTCTGCTATATGGATATGTGAAGTTAGTAATCAAAATGAACCTGTGAGAATCTGCTTGTGAAAATTGGAGTGTAGTTATCACACTGCACCTCAGAATTAAAAAAAAAACTGTTCACTTGAATGCAGTGAGAAAATTGGACCTGTGAAGTTACGCTGTGAAACTGGAGTGTTATTAACAATCTGATCTACGATGTGGATACGCAAGTGTAGTTATCATTCAGGTCCTGGTAGTTTGATATGTGAGCATAGATATTAATTTGTACATATCAGTTTTCATAATGTGAATTTGAGAATGTTTTTAGCAAACTATACGTCAATATGTGAGCGTCAATCTGTTTTTGCCTGTTTCTACAGGGTGAATGATTGAGCAGAGATAGCAACACATGCTTGTCAGTTTCTATTTGTCAATGTGGCTGAACTTTGGCAGCCAGTGACATTCTCTGAGAGGGTGCAATTTGTTATGTGGTAGCTGTTATTAGAATGATTTAATGCAGATTAGATTCAGTTCCTGAGTATATATTTTGGATGAGTGTTCAGTTTCTCCATCTTCAAAATAAATGGCGTAAACGCCAACAGGCTATGAATGCCAAAATGTGACATTATTGACTTGGTCACCGAGCTGGCTTGTTTTTGTTCACACGTTTTGCCACCGTGCTAGGTGACATCATCTGTGGAGCCTCTGATGATGCAACACTATTCTCCTCTGCTTGGAATTTACACTGTCAGGCCTGTTATGCTGAGTACTGCCATTTCAGTTTTCATTTGTACGGGTTTATGCATGGGGTCATACATGGGATCCAATTCTGTGTTTGTGTGGAGAACCATCTAGGAATTCCTGTACGTGTTTGTTAGGCTTAGGCTGCTACGGTTTCTTTATCCAAGAAAAACAAAAAGGTGCTGGAAAAGCTCAGCAGGTCTGGCCACATCAGTGAAGGGAAAAACAATTCGCCTTTCAGGTTCAGTGATCTATCCACGGAACCAGTTACTGCTGAGCTGCAGACTTTGTTTTTTTGTTCCTGATTTACAGCATCCACAGTTCTTTGGTTTTATTTGGTTACTTTGTCCCATTTCAACTGATGGCCTTCGTTGACTGAATGTATCACATATTCAGACAATAAAGGCCATCAGGTCAATATGGGGACAAAGTAACCATGGTAGCCCAAGTCAAACACAGACACACAGGAATTCCTAGAGGCATGGTTTTCCATCCATTCTTCAATCAACAAGCATATAGAATCGGTCCCCATATATGAAAACTCAGATCAAAACCAGAAATGACAGTACTCACCATAGTGGACCAAAATAGCATAAATTCAACTCAAGCGTGGAATAACATTGACTCATTGGAAGCTCCACTGATGATGCCACTGAGCACGGTGTTGAACTGTATGGAAAAAAAAGCAAGCCAGCTCAACAAGCAAGTCAACATTATCCACTACCCGAGCTGCAGATCTGTGCCAAAAACTTTAAATGCTGAAATTTGTTCAAACTGGGCAGGTGTGCAGTGTGAATGTTGAAAAAAAAAACAAAACTTGTATTTCCTCAGTGTTGTTTCAACAAATCTCACTGGAAATTGGCCTCAATGTGTGTCTGACTCAATCTGCTCTGTGACTGTGGAAAGGATGTTCTCTGCTCTGACAGCTGTAACATACCTTCTGTTTGTTAGATGCAGCTAGTCACACTTGGCTTTGTGCCGAGGGAATATTACTCTCTCTTAGTCACTGAAGTATTTGCCTGGAGGAAGACAGAAGAGAGCCCTCCTGTAAATCAACATCAGCCAACTTTGTTAATATTTCATTGATCAATGCAATGTTCAGTTAATAATCATGACAATATTTCATTTCGAGTCAGGAATCTGAACAGAATTAGGTGTTTGATGACACTCTTGCTCTGAGCTGCTTCTTTGTCTTGTGATTTTTCTTTTTATTAATTCCATACCAATTGAGTGAAGTGCAGACACTAAGTGTCCAGATCCACGAAAGGGACTACACAATGCGAGTGTGTCTGTGGATATGAGTTTTTGTTGATCTATTCATGTCTCACACAAGCTGAGCCTTTGTTAAATTACTTATGTATTCACACAGCAGAGACTGACAGGGGCCTATGAGATTCTGCCCTGTGTTTATTTGAGAAGTCATCGAACTGTACTTGACCGTGGTTTTCTTCCCCCTTTGTGAATATGAGAATGTCGTTGTCAGTTTTTACCTGATTGTGAGAGATGTGGGAATGTTTGTGTCAGTGTCTGCAAGGTGAGTATACTTAACCATCTGTGCCAGTCGTTTTCTGCTATCTGAATGTAGGTGAGTAGGCTTCAATCTTTGCTTCTCAGTTTCTGTTATGTCAACAAGTGAGCTTGGTTTTTCATCTTTACCTGCAAGTTCCGAGCTTTGAACGTGTGGGTGCAATTGTTAACATAATCCTGAATGTTTCTGCTTGTAAAAATGCAACCACATTCATTCAATCGTACGTGTCATTTTCAGACAAGTGAATATGAAAATCAGACTGATAACTACGTTGTCAGTTTCTGTTCTGTAATTGAGTGTGCTTTTCAGTGTTTAATTAGTTATTAATTTGTATTATTAATTTGTTAATTTATTAATTTAGTTAAATTTATGAATCATTAATTATTTTATTAATAATATAATAATTATTATCCAGTTACTAATTTGTACCAATTTTTCTTGGTTTACAATGTCACTAGAGAGCTGATCTGTACCTGTCAGTTTCTGCTGTGAGTGTATTTATCAAATTGTTCCTGTCAGTTTTTGCTCTGTCAATCTGAGAGTGCAGTTATTAATCTACACCTGTCAGTTTCTGCAAGGTGAATGAGGGGGTTCTGTTATGAACATACATCATCAGATTCTGCTCAGAGAAGTGAGAGCAGTTATCATGCTGTCACCATCAACTTCTGCTCTGTAAATCTGAGTGCAGATAGTCATCTGCACTTGTCAGTTTCACGTTTGTGAATGTGAGTAATTAGTATTCTCTCCCCAACTGTTTCTTTTCCTCGAATATCAGTTTAGTTATCATCCTGTCCTTGTGGAGGCTAGGGAACTTGGGGAAATAAATATGGATGTCTTGAAAATAGTCTGCATGACATTAACAGGAGTTGTTAGAGGCAGCAAGAGTCAAAACACAAAGGGGCTAAATCGACAGGACCCAAACTAGTTTTTGTAGATTATCAGGATTTTGTGGGAAGCTGTGTTGATAATTTGAACAAATGACATTGTTTTCTTGCTTTCTTGTAATATTTCGAGGGAAGGATCATCCCATCCCTGTCACATATTGCAATACGAAGTGTGACTATGGTCATCAAATGTGTACACTCAGTTTCTGTTATGTGAATGTGACAGTGCAGTTATAAATCTCAGTTTCTGCAGTGATAATGAGAGTGTAATTATCAGTCTGTCAGTTTCTGCTATATCCATATGGGTTTAGTTATTATCAGTACATGTTAGTTTCTGTCATATAAATGTGACAGTGTCACCAGCCTGCCTCTGACAGTTACTGTACTGAAGGTGCGTGACTGTAGTTACCAAGCTGTAGCTCTCCATTACTGCCATGTGAATGAGGGTAGTTGTGCACCTACACCTTGGCTTTCTAATGATCAATGTGTGAGTGTCGTTGTCATTTATATACCTGTTTGGATTTGCTTGTCAATCTGAGTTTAGTTATCGATCTGTACTTGTCAGATTCTGCTGAGAAAGTGTATGATTAGTTATCAAACTGTACCTGTCAGTGTAAACAATGTGAAATCGGGAGTTTTATTATTAATCTGTTCCTGTCAGTTTTTGCTGTGTGGATAGGATAGATGTGTTATCAAAAGTTCTGTCAGTAACTACCATGTGAGCATCTGAGTCTATTTACCGGTCAGTCCCTGTCCGTTTCAGCTCTGTATCCGAGTGTGCAGTTATTAGTCTGCAACTGGTAGTCTCTGCTACATGACTATTTCAGGGCATTTATCAAACTTTCCCTATCAGGGAGTGAGGGTGCTGTGAATGTGCTTAGCAATTTGGACTTGCCAGTTACGGTATAGAAATGTAAATAACAATTTCTCCTTGTCAGTTTCTGCTGTATGTGTTAATGAGTGGAGTTAGAAATCTGTACACATGTTTGTACCACACAAATACAGGTACAGATGTGACTCTTTCTCTGTATGTTTCTGCTACGTGAATATCTAAGCATGGTTACCAATCGGTACATGCCAGCTGCTGCTTTGTGAATCTGTGAATTTAGTTGTCAGTCCATGCCGATCAGTTTCTGCTTTAAGAATGTATGAGTGCAGTTATCAACCTGTACCTGTCAGTTATTGCTCCATGTATTTGTTTTGAGCAATGGATTGTGTAGAAGCAAAAGGTTTTGTAACTCCAACAGTGCAGAGTCTAACTGGGAGAAGTTATCAAGGGCTGTTCATAACATCAGATTTTCTGACTGCATAGTAACATAATTCTGTGAATAATGCTGTGGAATAGACAGATGTGGCATTCCTTTCTTCGAGTCTAAAGGAAAAAGGGCAATGAACAAATCAACTGTATTCAGCTGAATGACCACAATGTTCCTTCTACAGGGAAGGGTATTGGCCAATTCACTTCATTATTCTCATGAATATTACATAACCCTGCTCTGTGGCGTGACGGTGCACGGCAGCAGCAATACTCTTATGATGTGCTGTTGTGGGGATGAAGAAAGCAAAAGGACTTGTATTTTCTGTCTTACAGTGGAGAAGATTTAAACTTATTGAACATGGTCAAACTCTTTGCCAAAAATAATTGACAAATACAAGATTTAGTTACGTGGATCATTCTTGGTGGCTTTAAATGGTGATTACATCATTAATGTGAAGAAACAGCATTCTGTTTTCTGGCTTTTTTTTTGTAATTTCATTTGGAGGGGCAAGTGACACAAGGCTGTTTAACCTAGTCGCCAAATTCACTTCCATGCTTCCCCACCGACGCCACCCTGCCCCCGATCCAAAAAGAAGTTTTGCAAGCCAGATGGAAAATATGGTTTCTGTTCCTGAAGGTGAACATGTTGAGGATCACATTGTAATGAAGTTGGGGTTGGCAAATCGTATACTGCCATGGCACACTTATTGAAATGGAATGCTAGCTGAATGGGATCAGAATTGTCAGGTGCTTGTTTTGGTCTACAATCAACCTGATGGGCTGAAAGGTCTTTTTTCTGTCCTGTAGACTCCTCCTCCGCTTATATAAAAAAGCCGTAAACATTTTGTATGTATTCACTTGTTACCTGTAGTGTGTATGGGTATATATTGTTGTTAGTCTTTGTATGTTATGTGTTCATACAGACAGCATATTTGGGACTCAATGTGAATCAGTCAGCAGCTTTGTGTGTGTGTCTGCATGTGCTCAGTAGTGATTTGCTACTTGCCAGTAACACTACTTGTCACATGTGGTTGTTGAAACTATGTAACATGATGTCTTTCTTTGAGGGGGTAACAAGGTGTAGAGCTCGATGAACAAAGCAGGTCAGGCAGCAGAGGAACAGGAAAGCTGACATTTTGGGACTGTTAGAAATGGGTGAAGAGAAAGGGACTCTGCAATAAATAGAGAGAAGTGAGGAGATGATAATGAAAGGTGGATAAGTACCAGATAGGTGGAGAGAAGATGGACAGGTCAAGGAGGCAGGGCTGGAGCCAGTAAAGGTAAGTGTAGGGAGGGAGTTTGGATGTGGATTGGTCAGTTGAGGGAAGATGGAGTGGTCAGGGAGGTAGGGATAACACGAGTAGGCCAGAAGTGCAGGTTTGGGTTGGTCAGTGAAGTGGAAGGAGCAGATTGGTCAGAGAAAAGATGTACAGGTCATGGAGGCAGGGACCTACTGGACGGGTTTGGGGTGGAGAGATTTTGAAGCTCACATTGAGAACATTGGGTTGCAGGGCTCTCAAGCGCAATATGAGGTGCTGTTTGTGCAGCCTTCTGGTGCAACATTGTGGCAGTAGAGGTAGCGTGGGATGGATATGTTGTCCAAGGAGTGGGAGGGGGTACTGAAGTGGTTCGCAACTGGGAGTTGCATTTATTTGTCAAGATCAGAGCGTAGGTGTTCAACAAAGCAGTCTCCAAGCCACCGCTTGGTTTGCCCGATGTCGAGGGGGGCACATCGGGAACAGCGGATACAATGCACCCCATTACCGGACATGTAGATGAACATCTGTTTAATGTGGAAGGTTTTCATGGGGCTTGGGATGGGGATAAGGGGAGAGATGTTGGGGCAAGTGTTGCACTTCCTGCTGATGCAGTGAAAAGTGCCAGGGTGGTGGGGCTAGTGGGAGTGTGGAGTGGACAAGGGAGTCAGAGAGAACAGTACCTCTGGGAGGCAGATAAGGGTCGGGAGGGGAAAAAAGTGTCCTTGGGAGTGGAGTGAGATTGAAGGTGGCAGAAGTGGTGGAGGTTCATGCCTTGAGTGCAGAGTTTGATGGAGTGATACTTGATGATAAGAGGATATTGTCTTTGTCTTTGAGAGATAATGGGAACTGCAGATGCTGGAGAATCCAAGATAAAAGTGTGAAGCTGGAAGAACACAGCAGGCCAAGCAGCATCTCAGGAGCACAAAAGCTGACGTTTTGGGCCGAGACCCTTCAGACAGGAATGTGGAATAAATAGGGAGCAAGGGGGAGGCAGACCAAAGATGGAGAGAAAAGATGATAGGTGGAGAGGAGAGTATAGGTGGGGAGGTAGGGAGGGGATAGGTCAGTCCAGGGAAGACGGACAGGTCAAGGAGATGGGATGAGGTTAGTAGATAGGAAATGGAGGTGCGGCTTGAGGAGGGGGTAAGGGATGGGTGAGAGGAAGAACAGGTTAGGGAGGCAGAGATAGGGTGGGCTGGTTTGGGGAGGCAGTGGGCGAAGGGGAAGACCTGGGCTGCTTTATGGATGCGGTGGGAGAAGGGGAGATTTTTAAGCTGGTGAATTCCACATTGGGAACCCTGCATCCCAATGGTGTCAAGAGGAATAGGAGTTGCTGTTCCTGCAACCCTCAGGTGGCATCATTCTGGCACTGCATGAGGCCCATGATGGACATGTCATCTAAAGAATGGGAGGGGGAGTTAAAATGGTTCATGGCTGGGAGGTGCAGTTGTTTGTTGCGAACTGAGCAGAGGTGTTCTGCAAAGCAGTCCCCAAGCCTCCGCTTGGTTTCCCCAATGTACCGGAAGCTACACTGGGTACAATGCATACAGTATACCACATTGGCAGATGTGCAGGTGAACATCTGCTTAATATGGAAGGTCATCTTGGGGCCTGGGATCGGGGTGAGGGAGGTGTGTGGGCAAGTGTGGCACTTCCTGCGGTTGCAGGGCAAGGTGCCAGGTGTGGTGGGGTTGGAGGGGAGTGTGGAGCGAACAAGGGAGTCATGGAGACAATGGTCTCTCCGGAACGCAGAGAAGGGTGGGGATGGAAAAAGGTCTTGGGTGGTGGGGTCGGATTGTAGGTGGTGGAAGTGTTGGAGGATGATACGTTGTGTCCGGAGCTAGGAGGGTGGTGTGAGACAACGAGGGGGATCCTCTTGAGGCGGTTGTGGTGGGGGCAGGGTGTGAGGGATGTGTTGCAGGAAATGTAGGAGACGCGGTCAAGGGCATTCTCAACCACTGTGGGGGAAGTTTCGGTCCTTGAAGAACTTGGACATCTGGGACGTGCGGGAGTGGAATGCCTTATCCTGGGAGCAGATGCGGCAGAGGCAGAGGAAATGGGAGTAGGGGATGAAATTTTTGCAGGAGGGTGGGTGGGAGGAGGTGTGTTCTAGGTAGCTGTAGGAGTCGGTGGGCTTGAAATGAACATCAGTTTCTCGCTGGTTACCTGAGGGGTCCAGGAAGGTGAGGGATGTGTTGGAGATGGCCCAGGTGAACTTGAGGTTCGGGGTGGAAGGTGTTAGTAGAGTGGATGAACTGTTTGAGCTCCGTGTGGGAGCAGAAGGCAGCATCGATGCAGTCAGTCATCGATATAATGGTGGAAGTGGGGTGGCGCCAGTGTAGCTGTAAAAGATAGGCTGGTCCATGTATCCTACAAAGAGACAGGAATAGCTTGGGTCCATGCGGGTACCCATGGTCACCCACTTTGACTGTAGGGAGTTGGGGGGGGGGGGGGTTGAAGGAGAAGATGTGGGTGGTGTCACAGACATCGGTGGGAGTTCCTGGCCTTGGGGAGTGGGGTGGGTGGGTGTAGAAAAGGGAGTTGAGATAATTGGAGATAAGTTTGATGGGGCAGGGTCATGCAGAGGCAATGGGTCAACAGGGGCAGTCGGGTTTGTGGATTTTGGGAATGAGGCAGAAACAGTTAACATGGCGTTGGGGAAAGATGAGGCTGAAGGCTGTTGGCAGGAGGTTACCTGAGGGGTTGAGGTTGTGGATGGTCTGGGAGATGATGTTTTGGTGATCACGGCAGGGTCATGATCAAGGGGGTGGTAGGAGGAGTCTCTCTCTGTCCAGTTTGAGGCAAAGTACATTTCCTAAATGTAAACTGGATACAGTTCCTGTTTGAGTACTTTCAACAAAGAGTCACCCGTTAACATTTCAAAGATGTGAATGTTGATGGACTATGAATGATGTTAATTGGAACTAGCGGGATGTCAATTGGCAATGGAAACATTACAAAGAGAAACTTGCCTTTTCTCAGTTGGGATTGGGTGGTTGTTTCCTTGGTCAAGTCTCTGGAAATTGACCTCAATGTAAGTCTGATTCAATCCGCTCTGACTATGGGAAAGATATTCTCCATTTTGATCACAGGAACGTGCCTGCTGTTAGTTGGAAGCAACTGCACACACTCGGCTTTGTACCGAGGAAATATTGCATCAACTGGTTTCTTCAAGTATTTTGCCTGGAGGAAGACAGAAGAGATATCTCTCGTAAATCAACATCAGCCAACTTTGACAATATCAAACAGATTAACATATTCAGGTACCAGTTATTAGGATGTTTCTTTTCTTGAACTTCACCTCTCAAAGCAGCAGAACTCCAAAAGCTTGTGATTTAAAATAAACCTGTTGGACCACAACATTGTGTCATGAGAGTTGTGTCTGTTCTTTAAAAGGCATCAATTTAAACACAAGTCTGATTCAATTCTTACATCGAGCGGCTCCTTGGCTGAGGATTGTGTTTTTAAATATGTAATTCGATACCAAGTGAGTGAGATTCAGAAACTGAGCAATAATTGCACAGCTCCATCTACGGTGCTACCTGAAGATGCTACACTGTTGTCACAGCTCATGTTACCAGATCCCAACACACTGACTGTTGAAAGAACAACAGCCGCTATTCCAAATATTTTTCCCGAGACGTATGATCTGTTAACTCCAATCTGCGTCCTTTACAGGTCTTCCACTCCACGTCCCACCGCCCAAACCCCGCTCCCGGCAACTCGCAACGAACAGCGTGAAACAGCAGCCAAACAGTGAATTTGCAGTGTTTAGAAGTCTAAAAGCTACAAGACTGACCCCCAGCAGCTTCTTGCCGCTGTGTCTCCCTCAGCAGGCAAACACACAGCCCGAGAAAGGCCTCTCTCTCCCCGCCCCCAGGCCGCTCTCTCTCCAAGTTCCGGGACCAGTTCCTGCCCCGCTCGGCCTCTTACCAACAGCCCCCGGTTCTCCCTGAACTGAGCCCGAATCAATGCCGGTCTCGGAGCCCCCCTCTGTGTCCCGGACTCACATCTCGATGCGCGGCCGGAAGGAGCCTACTGCTCCCTCGCTTCCGTGGGCGCTGGTCTCTCCATTGCGGTCTGTTTCAAACAAACCTCTTCCACTCACTGAGTAAATGCCCCTCAATGACAGCGCAGGGGGAGGGCCTCACGCATGCGCTCCCATGGTCATCAAAAAGCAACATTGGGGGCCGGGCCAGCCTCACGCATGCGCTGTTAACCCCATTTTTTTAAAACAGAGTTTGCAGGCAGCGCGGACCGGACACGGGATCATTGCCTGATCTGTCTGTCCCAGTCAGGAGGGAAGCGCGGGGTTTAATACAGCCCAGGCAAACTGATCAACCGGCTGGGTAACCGTGGTTAATCAATCTTATCAAACCCGCCAATTTAAACAACTTCAAAGCGATTAATTACAGAATCCCTTTTTTTTTCGGGGCATGTTTAATTTGTAATTGCAGTTGCTGCCTGAAATGTATTTCGCAGGCAAATGGAAGGAATAACCGTTAAAACATCGCCAGAGATCGTAGCATCAAAGTTAGATAAAATATCATTCCTGGAAGGGTTATACTGCAATGTGCGACATTAGTGCCTGGGCAGAATTACAATCCGTGGGAGGAAATAACCAGATGCAGTTCCAGTGACCCTCCCGACATGATACCATCCTCATTTTCAGTCTCCGCTCTCGGAAATGTGATATTTGAGTTACTAGAATCAATTCAAATTTATGCTCTGTCTGCACTCGGAACCGGGACAGGGATAATTTGACTTATAGACGGAGCTGCAGATGCTGGACAATGTGACATAAGGTGTAGAGTTGGATGGACAGAGCGAGCCGAGCAGCATCAGAGGAGCAGGAAGAAGGATCTAGGTCCGAAACGTCAGCTTTCCTGCTCCTCTGATGCTGCTTGACCTGTTATGTCCAGCCAGCTCTCCACCTTGTTCTCTCAGGGATCATTTGATCCGGGCTCAGCTCTTTCCTGGAGAGATGTGGGTGGCTCTGAGAAGAGCCTTTGGGTTCAGGTGGTGACACATTACAACGACTGCTTCATTTCTTTGCTGCTTTCTTGGTCACTTTCGCTTTGGCCTTCGCCTTCGTTCTCACCGATTTCGGGGCCGGTTTTGCGGCCTTGGGGCTCTTGGTCTTTTTCACCTTCTTCACGGGAGTCTTTTTCTGAGGCGCTGCTTTCTTCGCCGCTTTCTTTGGCGTTGCTGCCTTCTTGCCGGCCGCTTTCTTTCCTGTTGCTTTCTTGGCTGGGGATTTCTTCGCTGCCACCTTCTTGGCCGTTGTTTTCTTCACGGCTGCTTTCTTGGCGGCTGCTGCGGGTCTCGCCTTCTTTCCCACTTTTGCCTTGACCTGATTCTTTGGGAGTTTGAAGGAGCCGGAGACGCCCTGGCCCTTCACCAGAACCAGGGAGCCTTTCGCCAGGCACCTCTTGGTAGCCATCCTGATCTGTGCATTCTGCTTCTCCACATTGACCCCGCTTCTCTGCAGCGCCTTCTTTATAGCGGCCAGAGACGTCCCCTTCCGATCGCTGTTCTCCCCGACAATCTTCACAATCCGCTCGCCCAACCCGGGACCGGCTGGTTTTTTCCTGGGGGCCGCCGCCTTCTTCTTCTTGGGAGCCTTGGGTTTGGTGCTGGCGGAGGCTGGAGGAGCCGTTTCGGCGGCTGCACTGTCGCTCATGTCGGGAACTCTGCGCTGAATCTCTCTCTGTCAGACTGAACTGGGTCAGCAATGAAGCTGCTGGTGGCGGCACTGAGCAACTTAAAGGCAGCGAGCGGACGGCGCGGAGACAACCTGCCCTCAGCTCCCTGCTCCTGCTGCCTCTCTGTGTTTCTCTCTCGGCAGAAACTCTCCAATTCCTCTGCAATTCCGCATCTCCAGAGAGCCAGGTTCGATCGTTCCTGACCATGACACGGGAAGGTTTGCGGCCAAAAAGTTTTCACTCGAATTGACGGCTCCGTTGTCGAGTTACACGCATTTTGCTGTTGCACTGATCGCGCTCTCTGAGCTGAGCGCTGGCATTATCCTCACTTTTGGACTGAAATCTTGAAATCAACAAATACACAGCTTTGAATTCTAGCTTTCGGGTTTAGTGGGGGAGCAGGTGGACAAATGGAATTGAAAATATTTTCGATCTGCACAAGAGAGATTCGGAAATATCATGATATGAGCGGACAGACAAACACAGTGACGTTAGACTAACCCGCCCGCCCGTCTCCCACAGTCTCTCTGATTCAATATTCACATTCACACAGTCACAGGCCAGAAATATGGCCAGATGTAAATGTGGAAGGATATAATTTGTTTTCCTTTCAGCTTTTGCTCGGATATCAGGGAGTTGTTGGAGATTTTCCCCTCAGTAACTCTTAAACTCTCTGAGGCCGGTTTGCCGGAGATTCGCTCTTCTCCACATTCAGCTGCAAAAGCCAATCATCTGGTTTGAAGTTATATTGATCACCCAGATCAGTTTTTATTTAATTTTCATTCCGGTGACAATACTCAACATCGGTTCTGGGAGTAATCAGACATAGAAACACATATAATGGCAACTTGGCCTGACCAATCGGCCCTTCAAACCACTCCTCCAACTCATGAAAATGGCAGGTCATCTAACTCAATAGCCTGTGTCCGTTCTTCTCTCATATGGAGTCGTTCAGCAAGGATGCATAACCTTCAGTCCAACCATAACATGCCGAATATAATGCCAAACTGAACTAGTTCCACCTGCCTGTCCCTTACCTGTTTCCTTTCAAACCTGTCATATTTACCTACTTATCCAAACGCCGTTTCAAGGCTGTATTTGTAGGCACATGGGCCGTTTCCTCAGGAAGTTCATTCCACTTGCAGCCGGCTCTGTGACAATAAAACCCTCGTGTCTTTTGTTTTAATGTCTCTCCTGTCACTGTAAAAATGTTCACGCCGCTCCTCAATTACCCCCATCCCAGGCAAAAGACAGCTGCCACTAACTCCGTCTCACCCCCTCATTATTTTATGAACTTCTATAAGCTGACTTTCAACATGCTACACTCGAGTGAAAAATAAACTCCCAGCCTTTCCATCCTCCCTTTATAACTCGAAAACTACATACTCGGCAATTACTGGTGAGCCTCTTTTGAACCGTCTCCACCTTAACACTGTCCTTCCTCTAACTGGCCCAGTGGCCTCACCCAATGCCCTGTGTAACGTCAATGTGATTGTCACCTCCTAAACTCAAAGGACTCAGCAGTGAAGGAAAGCGTGCCAAACACCTTCTTCGCCTTCCTGTTGAGGTGTGATGCAGACTGAAAAGAATTCTCGGCCCTTCTGTTCTGCAACACTACCCATTAATTGTACAAGGCCTACACTTGTATGTTGCACCAAAATGCAAAACCTCACAGTTATCCAGTTGAGCGCCATTTTGCAGCCCAACCGATTGGATCAGGATCCCTTTGCAATCTCAGAAAACCTTCTCCACTCACTGTGCTACTAACTTTGCCAGCATTCACAAACGTGCTTACCATGCCTTCTATATTCTGATTCCAATCATTTTTATAAATGGCAAACAAAAACAGAGCCAGTACCAATCCCTGTGGAAACCACTGGTGACAGGCCCCCAGGGTTAAAAACAAACAGACCTCCACCTCACTCTCTCTCTATTGCCATTAAGCCAATTATAACTAGATTCCCTTTAGTCACAATTGCTACACCCTATAACATTTTGAAATCATATATACTGTGTTGGATGTAGCTGATTTCTGCAGTTGAGAATTCCAGAGGCATACCGCACTCTGTATGAAGAAATCTCTCACTTTCTCAGCCCTAAATGCCCTATCCCATCTCTGAAAAATGTCATTCACACCTTCAGGAATATTTTTCCAGCATTTACATTGTTTATGTCTGCCAGTTTCTTACAGATTTCGAGAAAATCCCTCATTATTCAGAATCTAAGTATGTAAGTTC
Organism: Stegostoma tigrinum; assembly: GCF_030684315.1. Taxonomy (NCBI): domain Eukaryota; kingdom Metazoa; phylum Chordata; class Chondrichthyes; order Orectolobiformes; family Stegostomatidae; genus Stegostoma; species Stegostoma tigrinum. Next base: position 1,806,866 of record NC_081397.1, on the reverse strand, counting down.
ACAAACAATTCAATCTCTCCTTCCATCCCAGCAATCTGCCCACTAATGCTACCTTTATAGTAACACCATCCTTCCACAGATAAGGAGGCCACACCTGCTGTCAGTATTCTCGATGTTGTCTCACAGATGCTCTGTTAAATTGTTCCAATTTCTACTTTTCTCCTGTACTCTAATTCTCTCTCCATGAAGGAAAACATACCTGTTGCCTTTCTCACTGCCTTCTACACCGACATGCTTAATTTCAGTGATTGATTTGTGAGGGCACCCTGGTCTCATTGCAAATTCCACTGTGTTCATTTATCGACGTCCAGAAAATAAAGTGCCTTCCTTTTATTTTGCAACCAATGTGTATAACCTTACATTTATGCACATTACACAGTGCCTTCCTGGGTGAAATTGAGGACACAGTAATGAGAAGGGGAGTTGAACTGGTCGCGACTGGGAGGTGCAGTTGTTTACTGCGAGCGTAGATGTTCTGCAAAGCAGTTCCCAAGCCTTCGCTTGGTTTCCCCAATGTACAGAAAGCCACACCGTGTACAGCGGATGCAGTACACCACATTGGCGGACATGCAGGTGAACATCTGCTTGATGTGAAAAGTCAACTTGGGGCCTGGGATGGGAGTGAAGGAAGAGGTGTGGGGGCAAGTGTAGCTTGTGTAGCAAGTGTAGCAAGTGCAACCACTTCCTGTGGTTGCAGGGCGTGGTGGGATTGGACAAGCAAGTCATGGAGAGAGTGGTCTCTCCAGAAGGCATGCAAGGGTAGGGTGGGAAAAATGTCTTTGGTGGCTGAGTCGGATTGTAGATGGCAGAAGTGTCGCATTGTATTGGAGGTTGGTGGGGTGGTAATGAACATAGAACAATACAGCGTAGAACAGGCCCTTCGGCCCTCAATATTGCTCCGAACTGCAAACTGATCTAAACCCCTCCCCCTACACTATCCCATCATTATTCATATGCTTATTCAAGGACTGTTTAAATGCCCCTAATGTGGCTGAGTTAACTACATTGACAGGCAGGGTGTTCCACGCCCTTACCACTCTGAGTAAAGAGACTACCTCTGGCATCTGTCTTAAATCTATCACTCTTCAATTTGTAGCTATGCCCCCTTGTACAAACTGAAGTCATCATCCTCGGAAAAAGACTCTCACTATCTAATCCACTGATCATCTTGTATGTCCGTATTAAATCACCTCTTAGCCTCCTTCTCTCCAATGAGAACTGACCCAAGTCCCTCAGCCTTTCTTCATAGGGCCTGCGCTCCAGACCAGGCATCATCCTGGTAAATCTCCTTTTCACCTTTTCCAATGCTTCCACATCCTTCCTGTAATGGGGAGGGGGGACCAGAACTGCATGCAATATTCCAAATGAGGCCGCACGAGCGTTTTGTAAAATTACATCATGTCATCACAGCTCCGGAACTCAATCCCTCTACCAATAAAACCTATCACACCATAAGCTTTCTTAACAGCACTATCAACCTGGGTGGCAACTTGCATGGATCTATGTACACGGACAACATGATCCAAAGCACATCCGCACTACCAAGAATCTTTCCATTGATCCAGTATTCTACCTTCCTGTTATTCCTCCCAAAGTGAATCACCTCACATTTATCCATATTAAACTCCATTTGCCAACTTTTGGCCCAATTCTGCAGTTTATCCAAGTGGAGGTGGTCGCCTGAGATGGAGACAGAAAGGTCCAGGAAGGTAAGGGATGTGTTGGAGATGGTCCAGGTGAACTTGACGTTGGGATGGAAGATGTTGGTGAAATGGATGGACTGTTTGAGCTCCTCTTGGGAGCATGAGGCAGCGCCGATACATTCATCAATGTGACGGAAGAAGACGTGGGGTTTGAGGCCAGTGTCGGTGCGGAAGAGGGACTGTTCCACATAAGCCACAAAGAGGCAGGCATAGCTTGGGCCCATTCCTCAGACGACATGACCATCCTGGGCATCTTGCAGTGCCATAATGATGCCACCGGTAGGTTGCATGAACATCAATTCATATTCCGCTGCGGAACCCTGCAGTCCAATAGCATCAATGTGGATTTGACCAGCTTCAAAATCTCCGCTCCCACCACTGCATCTAAAAACAAGCCCAGCTCGTACCAGCCTGCCTAACCTGTTCTTCCTCTCACCTATCCCCTCCTCCCACCTCAAGCTGCACCTCCGTTTCGGACCTGCTAACCTCGTCCCGCCCACTTGACCTGTCCGTCCTCCCCGGACTGACCTATCCCTTCCCTACCTCCCAACCCATACTCTCCTCTGCACCTATCTTCTCCTCTGTCCACCTACGGTCCGCCTCTCCCTCTCTCCGTATTTATTTCAAAATCCTCTCCCCCTCCCCTTTTCTGTTGAAGCGCCTCGGCCCGAAACGCCATCTTTTTGTGTTCGTAAGATGCTGCTTGTCAGCTGTGCCCATTCAGCCCCACACTTTGTTATCATAAGATTAGGCGTGATGTTTTGAATTAGGGAGCACATCTAACGGGCCGAATGGCCGTTAGCTACTCCACTTGCCCACCAGATTGTGAGAGCCGGAGGGAGGGAATTATTAACATGGTCCGGGAAACGATCGAAACTCATCGTTCAGCTTCTGTTTCACGCTCTTTTTTTTGCGAATTTGTATTGAATCGTGGGAAAGAAAAGTCATTATATACAAACGGTCTCTGCTCTTTCCCCCACAGCCCCCAGTTGCTTTGCTGAAACTGGGTGGAAAGTGAATTGGGGAAATGATCAATTGATCACTGTTTCTGGGAATTACTTGGAAAAGTAGCGCATGCGCGATATTCCCCCCGAAAAAGAGGTGCAATTGGCTGTTGAGAGGAGCGCATGCGTGAGGCCCTCCCCCTGCGCTGCCATTGAGGGGCATTTACTCAGTGAGTGGAAGAGGTTTGTTTGAAACAGACCGCAATGGAGAGACCAGCGCCCAGGGAAGCGAGGGAGCAGCAGGCTCCTTCCGGCAGCGCATCGAGATGTGAGTCTGGGACACAGAGGGGGGCTCCGAGACCGGCATTGATTCGGGCTCAGTTCAGGGAGAACCGGGGGCTGTTGGTAAGTGGCCGAGCGGGGCAGGAACTGGTCCCGGAACTTGGAGAGAGAGCGGCCTGGGGGCGGGGAGAGAGAGGCCTTTCTCGGGCTGTGTGTGGGCCTGCTGAGGGAGACACAGCGGCAAGAAGCTGCTGGGGGTCAGTCTTGTGGTTTTCAAATCCCCAACCACTGATGGAAATTCCTTGTTTGGCTTCTGTTTCATGCTGTTTGTTGACATTGTGCAGTCAAAGTCGAAACACAGACAAGACTGGAAATATAAGAACCCTGTAAAGGACATGGATTAGAGTCAATATATTCTACAGTCAGTGCATTGGGATTTGGTAACATGAGCTGCGCAGACATTGCAGTGGCTCTGGGTAGCACCTTACGTGGAGCTGTACAATTATCGTTCCATTTCTAGATTTTACCCAATTGCTATCGAAGCAGATATATTTTTTAAAAAATCCTCAGACAAGGCGCAGCTGAAAGTTAAAATGGAATCAGACCTGCATTTGAATTGATGACTTTAAAGAAAAGGTAGATGTCTCATGACACTGTCATCATCTCTCAGGTACTTTTGAAATGACAGGCTTTTGGAGCACCGTTCTTCAGAAGAAGTTAAAGAAAAGAAACATCCTAATAATTATTACCTGAGTATTACAGTAATCTTTTTGACATTTTAAAACTTAACTGATGTTGATTTACAGGAGTAAACTCTGCTGTCTTTCCCCAGGAAAACGCTTGCAGGAACAAGACGATGTAATGTGTGCTTGGTACGAAGCCAAGGGTGACCAGCTGCTTTGAACAACCAACAGGTATGTTACCATGTCCAAGCAGAGAACATCCTTTCCACAGGCACAGAGCAAATTGAGTCAGAGATACATTAAACTCAATTTCTGGTGACATGCGTGCAAGCCAACAGTCAAGCACAAACAACAAAATAAAAATAGTTTTTTTTCCCCCTCTGTTTTCTCAATACACCACCCTGCTTCAAAAAAGATCATTTGTAGCCTATTGGCATTTATGGCATTTTTGAAAGTGAATAGACTGAATTTTCATCTGAAATAGACACAAAAGAATGGCAGTAAACCTACATTTAGTAAGCATGTTTTCAAATTTACTGTCAAGGTGAAGAAATCTTTCATGCTGTTACATAGTTACACCAACCAAACATATAGCAGATAATGAGGACAGATATGGAAGAAAACATTGACGTTATCATCAGTAACTGAGCAGGACAGCATTCATCTTTTGTCAAATAGATGTCCCAGGCACAGCCAGAACAGTTAATTAATGTGCCTTCCAAATGCACATCCTGTCCCAAAGCCTGACGTAGAATGCCAGCAGAGTGTATGCACACACTTTCTGGCACACACGCACTCCACTGAGTTGTAAATATATACACTATCCCCATCACACGTGTCACACCATCTAACAGCCATGAAGATCATGTATATTGCAAACCTCACAGTGTAACAATGAAGATGATTTCCACTCACGGATTTCAGGTCAGAGAGCTAGCCTTTCATGATAAGTGACAAATAGAAAAGAATGTGAGCTAAATACTTCAATCCTCGTGTGGACATGCACTCCCGTGTTCATAATGTCAATATCACTCATTCACTGTATTTGGGGAAAAAAGGACAAATTTTGAGGAGTTCAGTTCAGGCAAATGCGAGGTGATGCATTTTGAAAGATCCACTTCAAGAGCGAATTATGTGGTAAATGGCAAAGCCCCAGCAAAAGTTGATGCCCAGAGAGATCTGGGTGTTCAGGTCCATTGCACCCTGAAGGTGGCAACGCATGTCGATAGAGTGGTCAAGAAGACATAGTGCATTCTTTCCTTCATCAGATGTGTCATTTAGTGCAAGAGTTGGCAGGTCATGTTACAGTTGTCTAGGGCTTTGATTTGAACACATTTGGAATATTGTTTTCGGTTCAGGTCACCACATTACCAAAAGGATGTTGATGCTTTGGAGAAGGTGCAGAGGAGGTTCACCAGGATGTTGCCTGGTATGGAGGGTGCTAGCTATGAAGAGAGTTTGAGTAGATTAGGATTATTTATATTGGAAAGATGGAGGTTGAGGGGGAACTTGATTGAGGCCTACACAGTCATGAGATGAATTGACGGGGTGGATAGCAAGAAGCTTTTTCCAAGAGTGTGGAACTCTCTGACTACGCGTCATGATTTCAAGGTGAGGGGCAAAAGTTTAAGGATGATATGCATGGAAAATTCTTTACACAGAAGGCTTTGGGTGCCTGGAATGCGTTGCCAGCGGAGGTGGTAGAGGCGTGCGTTATAGTGTCCCTTAGTATGTATGTAGACAGATAGGTGACTGGACAGGGAGCAGAGGGATACAGATCCTTGGAAAATAGGTGACAGGTTAAGATAGGGGATATGGATCAGCACAGGCTTGGAGGGCCAAAGAGCCTGTTCCTCTGCTGAAATGTTTTTTTTTGTTCTTTGACACACTGAATTCCCAAGAAGTAGTCCAAGAAATATATCGAACAAGAGATTAATTTCACCTCTCTGTGTCACCATCTCATCGACTTAGAGATAATTAAAGTATCATTTCCTTTTGTACAAACTGGAGAAATTGCACATCAGGATAACTTTCAGATTGAAATTGAAATTGATATTGTCATTGCATTTGTTTGCATAAAACTACAAACTGAATAGTGAAAACCATCTGATACACTTCCAATGAATATAAACTTTGCTATTAAATGGACCAGAAGGAAATCAAGTAGTGACCTGAAATGATACAGAGAATAACCTACACTCAAGCAGATAACCTAGATTGTTGACTGTACAATTAAGAATGTCTCATACAGTGAGCTTGCAACAACAAATGGACATTAAACTCTATATGTATCCAGACCAGAGACAGAGCAAGCCGAAATAAAAGACAGAAACCCTACCCTAGAAATTATACAGGGAGAGAATGATAAATGCATTCACAAACCAGATAATGTCAGGCATAGCCTAAAAACTCACCTCTCAGATTTAAAGGACAGGATCTGACAGGGCCAAATGGTTAAATACACTTGCACAGCCAGAGAGAAGAAACTGACAGGCACGTATTGATAACGGCATACTCATATTCACATATCAGAAAATGACAGGGACAGAAAGATAATTACACACACATTCAGACTACAAAAACTGACAGGTACAGGCTGATAAATACATGCATACATGACAGGACAGCAAATGCATAAGCATATGTAGATTGATAACTACATTTGCGTATTCACAGACAAATTTGACAGGGACATATTTGTAACACTTTGACATTCACGCAAGAGGAATTGATGGATATAGGTTGATAACGAAACTCACATATTTCACAGCAGAAACTGAGAGGGACAGTTTGATGATTACGCTCATATCTTCACGTGACAGCTACCGACAAGTACGAAGCGATGATTACCACTCTCACACACACAAATTCATAGACGTCTGCAGCACAGGAAACAGTCCTTTCTCTCACTGAATCTGCACTGTTCAGAAACAACCAGCCGACAATTCTACATCAATTCAGCCAGTAATCAAATTCCATAAATGTGTCATGTTGGCAGAGGAAGTATCATCCTCACCTTTATCAGTTGTCAATTTCTTCACCAAGCATGATCAGATTTTTTTTATTCTATGTTAAGCAAGAGGACTTTATAATCAGAGACCTTTTGTTTTCAAATTAGCTTAAAATTTGTTCAAATAGCTCTGTTCCTCTTGACAATCCACCTGAATTTTTACATAAAACACAAGAAAGCTTCATGCCGTTTTTTTCAAACAAGCAAGATCACAATAGAACCGCCCTCACTTATATTTCGCAAACATTGTTCAACAGTGTTTACTCTTCAGTAAATTCAGTTTGACGGTTCCAGTTGTGCCCAGTGAATGACAGAAAACAAAAGTTCAACACCGAGCATGTTAATGTCCGCGCCATAAAACGAAATCCAAGTAAGAAGGCTAATTTTCTTTCCTGCACAAGCAACATTGTGGTCAGTCAGCCGCAATGCATTTGATTTGTTCATTGCACTTCCTCTTTGGCAATAACATACTAAATTAACATCTATACTTTAGCAGCATTCCAAGACTTGTGTTACTATGCAATGTTGAATAATATTAATCTCATCCTGAAAATATCCTTTGATATCACCACAGCGGTTAGACTCTGCAATGTATCCTTGGCAAAGGTCGATTGCTTCTCTGTCCTCAACTCTAAAGAAAGGCACAGACTCATTTCAGTTGCAATGCCTTGCATTTTCACTTGCTTATAAATGCTGGAGGCACAAACAACTGAAGAATATAGGCTGTTTCACATTTGCGAAAGAAGAAATGAACCGAAAACTCTGTCCTCTGCCATGGTGGTAATTGGCTCTCCACTTTGCAAGAAATACTTAATCTGCTCAGTAACGCAATACAGGAAGATAGAAATAGGATCAATTGAGTGTACCTGTCTGTCTTGTTTCATAACAGCTGCTCTTGTGCCAATACACCGTAGGTACAGAATAACTTAGAAAGCGTGGAGATGCTGCCAGGTTAGTAGATACCCAGGCAAAAACAAAAGAAAATGCCATTTCACTTAAATATCACATGGGTGGGAAAGCTCCCCTTTCATGACGCATTAATAGGACAGGGTAAGAGCGAAGTACTTCAATCCCAGGATGTGAATACTTTCCTTGAGGATTAAGTATGAGGTATAAGCTTGGCATAAAGTAAATTCGTCATGTTCACTACATCAGAAAATACTGAATCGATTGCATGATCAATGATGAATTCTACTGAAACAGCTCAAGAAGTAAATTGAAATCCAGATTAAATATGCTTCCAAATATCACACCATGCCTTTGATTTGGACACGTAACTAGTGCATCAATTTCCTTTGTTGAAACTGAAGGAAATATATAGTAGGCCAAGTTTAAAATGAAATAAACATTACAATTTAATTTGCTTCCAAAGCGGTACAAATTAAAAAGCAGCTCTCATCTCGTGCAGAAGTACTGCATAAAGATGTTGTTAAATGGACCAAAGAAGAAAGCAAATGGGGTCGTGAACAGATACAGATAACTGGAGTTTATTGGAAAAAGATTGAAGAAACGCTGATCTCATGATCTTGTTACAGGAGGAATAAATACACATTCAGTTTCTGAGTGACTGACCAATCCCGAACGAAACTTACTATCATAAACCGGACAGTGACCAAACTGTATCCACAGAGTCGGAGACTGACAAAGGTATTAAAACAGTTTAATTTACATGATCTGATTATTTGGCATTGGGTAAAATCTCATTCATGTTGAGCAGCAGAGATTTGAACAATAGAAGAATGTCAGCAGTTCCTACAAGTAACTTGTTCAATGCAACATTACCCACTTGTTACCCATGTGAAATATGAAGACAACGCATGAGGAATACATTGACACACAATGCCAGAGACTGAATCGATCCCATGCTGACTGTCAGCCCGATGCTGATGAAAACCAGCAGTAACCACGCTTATAATCTGAGTGGGAGACTGACTATTTCAGAAGAATGCCCACACTCTCTTTGTGATTAATGTATTATAAATTAGTGTTATAATGATATAATAATTTATAATACACCTCATAAAGGGAATCCAATCATACATGCAGAGCTGGAAACACAAGCAGAAATTTGGAAAAGGACAGTGTCACTTAGCCCAATACCCATCTTTCATTCAGATTGGCACCTCATTAGAAATCTCCCTCTCATACAACAAACAGATGCTGAAAGGAAAGGAATGAAATTGATACCTTTGGTCGGCATGGACTGTTGGACCAAAGGTCTGTTTCCCAGATGTACTTTGACAATATTTCTGCACTCTCATATTCACAAAGCAGAAACTGATCAGAAGAAACTCACAGTAACACTCCCAAGCCGCATGAGGCATAAAATGGCATAACAAGGCAGTTATATTCACAGAGTAGAATCTGATAGGGGGAAATAACAATTATATTTCCATATTCAAATCACAGAAACTGATTGGAAAAGGTTTACAACTGCACTTCAACATTCACACTGCAGGTAATGACAGGGACAGATTGATAACAATGTCCGTATATGCACATGGCCAAGAATGATAGGTAGAAATAGATAACTGTATTCTCGTATTCATGGAGAGGAAAGCATTACAAATTCATAACTACATTTATATATTCACATCACAAAAACTGATAGTTGCAGATGAATAACTACATTCTCAGGTTCCCAGAGCAGACGTGGGCAGATACAGATGGAAATTTGCACTCAAATATTCACGTTGCATGTTCACACATCATTATCAACAGATTAATTACAAAACTCACATCTGTATAACACAAATAGACACTGATTGCTGTGTGAAGGTGCAATTGTATTTTTCAATCAGTCCCTGTCAGTTTTCACAACGTGGATGTGTGATTTTAGTTATCAATCAATACCTGTCAGTGAATGCCACGTGAATGTGTGAGGATAGTGTAATGCACGTTAACTACAGGGATTTTAGTAAGACATTTGATAAAGTACCATGCAGCAGATGAATCAGAAATGGAAAGGCTTTTGGGATACGGAGCCATGTGCTAAATTGGAAGCAAAGTTTGCTTTGCAACAGGAATCAAATGGTCAATGGCTGCCCTTGTAAACCGAAAGCTGTTTGAAGTGGTGTTTCTCATAGCTCAGTGTTGGGACATCTGCTGTTTGTTTTATGTGATAACAACTTGGACTTGAACATGGGGATACAATTGGGAAATTTTCAGCCAGCACAAAAATTTAACAGTGTACTGGTAGTGCAGAGGATAGCTGACAGCTCCAAAATGATATAGAAGTTTTGGTGGAAGGGGCAGATGAGTGGCATATGGAGTTCAACTCTGATAAATGTGAGGTAATGCATTTCAGGAGGTGCAAGGACACAAAATAGGAATACATGAGGTGGTGTGGAAATAGTACATAAAGTGAGTGATTTGGTGTGCAAGTGTAATGGAGTATGAAAATAGCAGTACAGGTGGATAAGATTGTGAAACTAGGTATATAGAATGCTGCCCTTTTTTGGCAGAGGTATACAACACAAAAGTAGGGCTATAACGATGAAAGTATTTAAGACACTGGTGAGGCTGGAACTGATGTATTGTGCGCCACGATGGTCACCACATTACAGGAAAACGTTATTGCTCTGGATATATTGCAGAGAAGATTTACTGGAATGTTGCCAGGGCTGGAGAGTTACAGCTATGAGGAGTGATTGCAGAGGTTGGAGCTATATTATTTTGAACAGTGAAAGCTGGGAGTGCCATGATTCAGGCAATTGGGATGGGCAGAGATAGAGTCAACAGGGGGAATCTGTTTCCCTTGGCATAGAGTTTAAAAACCATTGGGTGTGGATTAAGTGAAGTGGCAGGACGATGAGAGATGATGGGAGGAAAACCATTTTCATGAGAGGTTGCTTATCTCAAATACGCTGCCTGAGCTGCTGATAGCAGAGATTCTCAACTCTTGTAAGAACATACCTGGACCTCCACATTAAGTCTGCAAGCTGCAGGGCTATGGGATGTATGCAAGAAGATCATATTTTATGATGGCCATTTTGGGGTGTTTGGGTCAGCATGGATATAATGAGCCAAATGGCCACCTTCTGTGCTGCATAATTTAAATGGATCAATAGTTCCTGATCATTCTGTCCCTGTCAGCCTCTGTTGTGTAATACATGAATAATTACCAAAGACCTCGAGGGACACATTGATAACTACACTCACACATTCACCAAGTTGCAACTGACATGAATAGATCAAGAACTAAACTCGGATCCACTGACAAGCTTCCACTGGGTGGTTCCAGTCATGGAGCTGTACAGGTATCATTTACTTTCAGGAGCTCATTCAAATGGTGTTGAAGTTTTTAGAAATGATCAGACAAGGAGCAGCTCGGGCAAGATTGGATCAAAACCCATAGTTATGTAAGAATTCCTAGTAATATTAGTATATCCAAATGATTATTAATGAAATGTTGTGTTGATCAGTTAAACATTGTCAAACCCAATTGATGTTGCTTTACACGAACTATCTCTTCTGTCTTCCCGCAGAAAAAAAGAAAACACTTGAATGACCAAGACAAAGTAAGATTTCTTCAGTGCAGAGGCAAGTGTGACCAGATCCTTCTGATAAACAGCAGGTAGGTTCCCACTGTCAGAGCAGAGAACATCCTTTCCGCAGTCACAGAGCAGATTGAGTCGGACACACAGTGAGCTTAATTTCCAACAGATATGTTCAAATTTTTCCAACAGGAGAACAACGTTGGAGAAATTAAACTTTATTTTTCTTATCTCTCCATTCCAAATACACAGTTCCAACAAACTTCAGCATTCATCACCCATTGACTTTTACACCATTTTTGAAGATGGATAAACTGAAATTATACACTCAGTATCTGAATGAAATCTACGTAAAATTACTCTACTAGCAATTATCACATAATGAATCACACCTCCACTAAGAATATTACTGGCTGCTGACAATTAAGCCACTTTTACAAGCAGAAAATGACCAGTATGGATTGATGCCTAACCTCACTCATTTGTGTTGCAAATGCATACAAAAGAGAAAGGATGACGAGACTCACATATTGACATTGCAGAAACCGACAGCTAAAGATTAATAAAGATATTCACACATTCACATCATAGAAACTGGGATACACAGGTTAGTAAACAACACTCACATTCACATAGCAAACTGACAGCAACTGAACGATAACTACTTTCACATATCCACACAGCAGAAACTGGCAGCTACATATTGATGACAACTCCCAATTTCACAGACCATAAAGTGACAGGTACAGTTTTATAACTGCATACCCACAGATTTAAAAAATACCGACGGGTACAGTTTGATAACTATACTCAAATATTCACAAAGTAGATTCCCACAGGTACATATTGATATCTTTACTTGCAAATTATGAGGTACTGATAGGTACAGGTTGCTCTACATGCATATATCCATACAGAAGAAATTGATAGGAACTGATTGACGATCACTTTAGAGATAGCAAGAGCTGCAGATTCTGGAGTCAGCCTTCCCAGTTTCACAAAGCATTAGCTGACAGATACAGTTTGGTAACTACTCTCATATTCACAGAGCAGAAGCTGACAGGCCGTTATTGATAACTGCACTCACATGGTCACCAAGCAGAAACTCAGAGATTGATGACAGTGACATTCAAATTACAGAAACTGGAGGCTACACAATGATAACTGCTGTCACACTTGCATTGCATGAACCGTTGGGGTCAGATTAATAACTATGCTGTTGTTGAATTGCTCGACAAGCTTGTTGCTTGTTTAGAGACATTTTGTCACCATCTACATAATACCTTCAGTGCACCTCTGGTGATGTGTTGCTGTTGTGTCCTGCTGGCTGTTCATGTGCTGCAGTTTGCTGGCGTGGCTGACATCACTTCTGGATTTGTTTCTCAGTGGTTGGTGTATGGGATCCTGCTCTACGCATTTGTTAATGGCATTCCAGTTTGAATGTCAGGCCTCCAGGAATTCTCGTGCATGTCTTTGGTTGGCTTTTCCTCAGATGACTAAGTTGTCCCAGTCAAATTGGTGTCCCTCTTTGTCCATGCGTATTGAGATGAGTGATAGTTGGCCATGTCTCTTGGTAGCTAGTTTGTGTTTACGAATCATGATGGCTAGTTTCCTGCCAGTTTGGCCTTTGTACTGTTTTTGGCATCTGTGCACGATATCGTGCAAATAACGTTGGTTCTGTCAGTTCTGGTTGTTGGCTCGGGGCAATATGGTGCTCATTTCTGATATGTTTTTCTTGTTTGGTCAGGTGACTAGTGTCTCTGGACGTGCTGTGTAATCCATTTGTCGTCTGTTGTGCAGGTGTCGAAGGACAATGCTTTTCAGGTAACCTTCGTTTCTATAGTCACTGTATCGTGTTCTTCCTCAGCTTTTCGCAGCTCTGGATGCTGCAGTGTGTTGTGGCTCACTTGAACAGTGTTTTGGTGCAGCTCCATGAGTAGATATTGGGATGATTGCTATTGTAGTTGAGTATCTGATCAGAATGTATTAAAACATGTAATAACTACACTCTCAGGCTCTCCTCATTGACATTGATGGAGAGCGATTGATAACTAAACATTCACATAGCAAAACAGTGTCATGGACAGACTGATAATTTCAGACACATGTTCACTGAGTAGAAACTGACTGACAGAGAATGACATCTATACTCAGGTACCCGGATAGCAGAAACTGACAGGAACAGGTTGATGATAACACGGACATGTACATGATACCTACATCCCTCATTCCACTTGCATTAACTGAGTGGTACAGATTGATTCCTGCACTCTCACATTCACACAACAGAAAGTGGCAGAGACAGATATATAACTGCATTCATTCACACGGCACAAACTGTGAGGACGAGGTTGTCAACTACGCTCTCACATTTACAGAGCAGAAACTGACAGGTACAAAGTAAATCTGCACTCATACATCCACAAATCAGAAACTGAAAGGCCCACATAGATACCCACACTCAGTGTTTCACACAGCATAAACGGACAATATAAAAACCGAAAGAACTGCGGATGTTCCCCCCGCAGCGGTCGGCAATGCCCTCAACCGTGTCTTCCACATTTCCAGTGCCTCATCCCTCACACCCTGACCCCGCAATAACCGCCAAAACAGAACCCCCTTGGTCCTCACATCCCACCCTACCAACCTCTGGATACAATGCATCATCCTCCGACACTTGTGCCATCTACAATTCAACCCGACCACCGAAGACATTTTTACTACCCGACCCTTGTCTGCTTTCAGATGAGACCACTCTCTCCACAACTCCCTTGTCCGCTCCACACTGCCCTCCAACCCCAGCACACCCGGCACCTTCCCCTGCAACCGGAGGAAGTGCTACACTTGCCCTCACACCTCCTCCCTAACCCCAATCCTAGGCCCCAAGATGACTTTCCACATCAAGCAGATGTTCCCCTGCACATCCGCCAATGTGGTATACTGCATCCGCTGTACGCGGTGTGGTTTTCTCTCCATTGGCGAAACCAAGCGGAGCCTTGGGGAATGCTTTGCAGAACACCTCCGCATGGTTCGCCATAAACAACTGCACCTCCCAGTCGCGAACCATTTCAACTCTCCCTCCCATTCCTCAGACAACATGTCCATCCTGGGCATCCTGCAGTGTCATAATGATCCCACCCGTAGGTTGCAGGAACAGCAACTCATATTCCGCTTGGGAACCCTGCAGCCTCAAGCTATCGATGTGGATTTCACCAGCTTCAAAATCTCCCTTCCCCCCGCTGCATCCCAAACCAGCCCAGCTCTTCCCCACCTGCCTAACCTGTTTTTCCCCTCACCTATCCCGTCTTCCCACGTCAAGCCGCACCTCCATTTCCTACCTCCTAACCTCAGCCTGCCCCCTTGACCGGTCCATCCTCCCCAGACTGACCTATCCCCTCCCTACCTCCCCACCCATACTCTCCTCTCCACCTATCTTCTCGTCTGTCCATCTTCAGTCCACCTCCCTCTCTCTCCCGATTTATTTCAAAATCCTCTCCCCCTCCCCCTTTTTATGATGAAGGGTCTTGGCCGAAAACGTCAGCTATTATGCTGCTAAGATGCTGTTTGTCCTGCTGTGTTCATCCACCCCCATGCCTTGTTATCTGCGGAAGCTGTAAATCAGGAACAAAAGCAAAGTTGCTGGAAAAGATCAGCAGGTCCAGCAGCATCTGTGAGGGAGAAAACAGAGTTCACATTTCAGGTCCGGTGTACAGATCCATAACTAAACTCACGTATTCACATTGAGGAATCTTTGAGCTGGAGACTGATAATCACAGTCATACATTCAGAGAACAGGAACACACAGGCATAGACTGCTAACTAACTTCTGTATTAACATAGCAGAAGCTGACTCGCATTGACTGGTAACTGCATTCATGTTATCTTGTCAGGTGCAACAAACAGGTACGGATAGATAACTACACTCATACATTCGCACCGTAAATACTGACAATGACAAACAGCTTCAGTCCCACCGATTGCATAGCAGAGACTGTCAAGAACAGATTGATAACAAAGTGTGGAGCTGGACAATCACAGCAGGCCAAGCAGCTCCTGAGACGCTGCTTGGCCTGCTGTGTTCATCCAGCTCCACACTTTGTTATCTTGGATTCTCCAGCATCTGCAGTTCCCGTTATCACAGGAACAGATTGATAACTGCACTCAAATATTGACACATCAGAAGCTGGCAGGCGCTGTTTAATATCCAAACTCTCATATTCACATACCAGAAAATGGCAGGTATAAATTGACAACCACACTCACAGACACACAGTCGCAGAAACTGACAGTGAAAGAACTGATAACAGCGTTCAGACGTTGACATCACAGAGCCTGGCAGAAACAGAGTGATAACTAAACCCTCACATTCTTATAACAGAAACTGCCATGGATAGACTGGAAATTTAATCATCAAGCAGAACCTGACAGATACAGAGTGATGTGATAATGGGAACTGCAGATGCTGGAGAATCCAAGACAACAAAGTGTGGAGGTGGATGAACACAGCAGGCCAAGTAGCATCTCAGGAGCACAAAAGCTGACGTTTCGGGCCGAGACCCTTCATCAGAGGGGGGGATGGGGAGAGGGAACTGGAATAAATAGGGAGAGAGGGGGAGGCGGACCCAAGATGGAGAGAAAACAAGATAGGTAGAGAGGAGCCTACAGGTGGAGAGGTGGGGAGGGGTAGTTCAGTCCAGGGAAGATGGACAGGTCAAGGAGGCGGGATGAGGGGTAGGGAGGAAATGGAGGTGCGGCTTGAGGTGGGAGGAAGGGATTGGTGAGAGGAAGAACAGGTTAGGGAAGCAGAGACAAGCTGGGCTGGTTTTGGGATGCAGTGGGGGGAGGGGAAGAACTGGGCTGGTTTTGGGATGCAGTAGGGTGATTCCAGAGGATCCCCCTCATCCTCACATACCAGCCCACCTACCTCTGGATACAACATATCATCCTCCGACTCTTCCGCCATCTACAATCCGTCCCCACCACCCAAGCCATTTTTCCATTCCCACCCTTGTCTCTTTCCGGAGAGATCACTCTCTCCACGACTCCCTTGTCCACTCCACACTCCCCTCCAACCACACCACAGCAGACACCTTCCCCTGCAACCGCAGGAAGTGCTACACTTGTCCCACACACCTCCCTCACCCCCATCCCAGGCCCCAGGATAACCTTCCATATCAAACAGATGTTCACCTGCACATCTGCCAATGTGGTATATTGTATCCATTGCACCCAGTGTGGCTTGCTCTACATTGGAGAAACCAAGCGGAGGCTTGGGGACTGCTTTGCAGAACACCTCCGCTCGGTTTGCAACAAACAACTGCACCTCCCAGTCGCGCAACATTTCAGCTCCCCCTCCCATTCCTCAGACAACATTGTGCTCCTGCATTGCCACAATGATGCCACCCGAAGGTTGCAGGAACAGCAACTCATATTCCGCTTGGGAACCCTGCAGCCCAGTGGTATCAACGTGGACTTCACAAGCTTCAAAATCTCCCCTTCCCCGACTGCATCCCAAAACCAGCCCAGTTCTTCCTCTCCCACCACTGCATCACAAAACCAGCCCAACCTGTGTCTGCTTCCCTAACCTGTTCGTCCTCTCACCAATCCTTTCCTCCCACCTCAAGCCGCACCTCCATTTCCAACCGATCACGTCATCCCGCCTCCTTGACCTGTCCATCTTCCCTGTACTGACCTATCCACTCCCGACCTCCCCACCTTTACCCTCCTCTCTACCTATCTTCTTTTCTCTCCATCTTCAGCCCGTCTCCCCCTCTCTCCCTATTTATTCCAGTTCCCTCTCCCCATCCCCCTCTCTGATGAAGGGTCTAGGCCCGAAACATCAGATTTTGTGCTCCTGAGATAGTGATAACTGCTGCCAAACATTCGCAGAGCATGGATGAAAATAAACAGATTGATAACTAAACACCCGTTTTCACAAGACAGAAGACTGATGGGGAAAAATTAGTACATCCTCTCATAATTTCACACAGCAAAGACTGATATGGACGGAATGATAACTACAATTACACATTCATGCAACAGAATCTTGCAGGAATGTACTGATAATTGTACAAACAAACTCACTTAGGAGAAACTGACAGTCTCAGATTTAAAACCACACTCTCTTTGTCACAAACTAAAAACTGGGAGGTACAGTGTGACAACTGAACTCAATAGTCACAGAACAAAGTCTCCCAGGTACAGTGTGATAACTACCTTCTCACATCTGCCTAACAGAAACTAAACTCGCATATTGACGGAGCAGAAATTGGCATGTGCAGACTAATGCCTGCACTCTTACATTGATACCACCGAATGGACATGTAGGTACGAGTAACAACACTCATGCATTTTCTTGGAGAAACTGTCAGGCATGGATTGAGAACTACACCCACACATTCACAGAGCACACATTGAAAGGTACAGACTAATAATGTCACACTTTTGGACAACAGAAATGACAGAGGTAGATGACCTGAAATATCAAGCGACGTTGAAGATCTGGTCAGGAAAGGGAAGAAGGCATACATTGGGTTTAAACTATCAGGCTCAAGTGAATCCGTAGATAACTATAAAAAGTGGAGAAGCACACAAGAGGGAAATCAGAAGAGCAAAAAGATGTCATGAAATGGATCTGGCAGAAAAGGTTACAGATAATCCCCAGAGGCTCATTAGTTATAATAAGAGTAAAAGGTTGGCTGCGGAGAGGAGGACCTCTTTAAGATCAGGATGGTGGTCCATGTGTGGAGCCACAGCAGAAGGGGAGGATTTTTAATGGATATTTCTCCTCAGTGTTTGCTGAGGAGAGAATCATGGATGCTAAGGAAATGAGATTAATTCCCTACAGTGTGGAAACAGGCGCCTCGGCTCAACAAGTCCACACCACCCCTTCAAGCTTCCCACCCAGACCCATACCCCTGTAACCCACACACCCCTGAACAGTACAGGCAATTTAGCATGTCCGATCCACCTAACCTGCACATCTTTGGGCTGTGGGAGGAAACCGGAGCACCCGGAGGAAACCCACGCAGACACAGGGAGAATGTGTAAACTCCATACAGACAGTCGCCCGAGGCTGGAATCGAATCTGGGTCCCTGGTGCTGTGAGGCTGCAGTGCTAACCACTGTGCCACCCTATAATCCCTATTAGAAATAAGGGAAGGAAGTAGAGATATTTTGGACTGCATATGTATGAACAGAAAGGGTGTCTTTGCAGCCTTAGATCATACAAAGGTGGATGAATTTCTGAGTTCTGATAGTGTCCATCTCGGATTTTGTGGGAAGCCAGTAAAGAAATTGCAGAGGCCCTTCCTTTGCAGAGATTTTAGCTTCATTTTTAGCCACTGGCGAGATTCCAGAAGACTGGAGGGTGGCTAAAGTTGTTACATTGTTTATGAAAGGGAGGAAAGACAAGCCAGGGAACTTCCAGCCAGTGAGCCTAACACCAGCAGTAAGCAAGTTATTGGAAAGGATGCTGAGTGACAGGATCAATGAACATTTGGATATTCAAGGTATGATTACGGATAGTCGGCATGGATTTGTGTGCGGAAAGGCACATGTGACAAATCTTTGAGTTTTTCAAAGAAGTAACCAAGTGAATAGATGAGGGGAGGGCAGTAGATGCAGTCTGTGTGGACTTTAGTAAGGCCTTTGACAAGGTCCTGCACGCAGACTAGTAATGAAGGTTAGGTTCCAAGGGATCCAGGGAGAGCTAGCTAATTTGATTCAAAAATGGCTCGATGGTAGAAAGCAGAGTGTGATGGTTGAAGCTTGTTTCTCGGACTGGAGGCCTGTGACTCGTGGTGTGTCACAGGGGTTTGTGCTGTGACCTTTGTTGGGCACCTCGGTGTCTCAGTGGCTCGCACCGGGGATCTGGGTTCAATTCCATCCTCAGGCGATTATCTGTGTGGAGTTTGCACATTCTCTCCGTGTCTGAATGATGTTCCTCCGGGTGCTCCGGTTTCCTCCCACAGTTCAAAGATGTGCAGGCGAGGTTGGTTGGCTATGGGAATTTTCCCGTAGTGTTCAGTCATGTGTTGGGTGAGTTATAGCAGGATGGATCTGGGTGGGATGCTCGGAGTGTCAGCATGGACTTGTTGGGCCAAAGGGCCTATTTCCACACAGTAGGGATTCGATGATTGTGTGATAAGTGGCCTTGATGTGAATGCACAAGGCATGATTCGTATGTTTTCCAATAATACAAAATTAAGATGTAGTTTTGAAAGTGCGGAAGGTTTATCAAGAAAATAGAGGGATTTAAGAAGGACCTTGCGGAGTGGTGCACATGTGGAATCAGCTGCCAGAGAAAGTTGTTGAGGCAGGTGCAATTGCACCATTAAAAAAAGGGTAGGTTTTAGAGGGATATGGACCAAATGTGGGCAGTTGGAATTAGCTGAGAGGGCACCATGATCAGCATGAACCAGTTTGAGCTGAAGGGCCTTTGTCCATGCTGCATGACTGCCTGACCTCAGACTACAACAGGACCTTGATCGAGAGGACCAATGGGCTATGGAGTGGCAGCTGGGGTTTAAACTTGACAAATGTGAGGTGCTACATTTTGTCACAGAAAATCGGGGCAAGACTTGCACACTTCATGGTCAATTCTCGGGAAGTGTTGCCAAAGTCAGTGGCCGTGGAATGCAGGCTCATAAGCGTCTTGAAGTTGGAATTCCAGGGAGACAGGGCAGTGAAGAAGGTGTTTGATACAATTCCCTTTATTGGTCAGGGCATTCAGTGTATATTGAGGATTGGGAGGTGATGTTGTGACTGTACAGAAGATTGGTTAGACTACTTCTGAAATACTGCATTCAGTTCTGGTGCCCCCTTGCAATAGGGAATGTAGTTTTAAACTTGCATGAGTCAGGAACATGTTTAAAAGGATGTTGCCACAGTTTGAAAGTTTGAGTTTCAGGGAGAGACTGAATAGACAGGGCTTATTGTGGCTTGTTTTGCAGCTTGTTTTCCATGGAGTGTCAGAGGCTGGGTGGTGACTGTGTAGAAGATATAAAATTAAGAGGGGCATGGATAGCATGAATAATCACGTTCTTATGCACACGGGATAGGAGTCCGAAACGAGAGGGCATGGGTTTTGGATGAGAAAATCACGATTTGAAAGGAACTTAAGGTGGGTAATGTTTGCTCACAGAGTGTAGTGTGGAATTGCAGTGAACTGCCAGAGGAAGTGGTGGAGTTGAGTACAGCTACAACATTTAAATGACATCTGGGCGGGTGTATGAAAAGGAAGGGCTTAGAGTGATGTGGGCCAAATGCTGGCAAATAGGACTAGATTAATTGAGGATATCTGGTTGCCATGGATGAGGTGGACCCACGAGTGTTGTATATCTTTATGACAGTATGACAGGAACAGACTGTGAGAGAGTAATTACCATCCACACTGCATGAAAAGCGTCAGATGGATAACTGCACTCCCATTTTCATATCGCAGAGACTGACAGATATTCGACAAACTATCCCTCATTAAACATCAAGCTCTGGACACAATACTGCTTATAGTGTAATGCAGAAACTACAGAGAATGATGAAACAAAATAATATGTTATACATGAAAGGTTGCTTTGAGCATATAAATACATTGTCGCAATTAAAAACTCTCAGGTACTGTGTTCACAACATCAATAAATGACAATAACGAGTTAAATGTAGAGTGATTCGTGGACAAAATTTCGGCTTGTGTTTCACTTTTCGTTGCTTATCCTGACAGATCCCCGTTGTGTCCCACACTAACCAATCACAGAAAAGCTAATCACATCCTCTGAGATTCTTGTAAACTGTCCAATCATGAACAAGACCTCCCCAATCCCTCATTAGCATTGCTGACGCCAGCAGCCTATAAAAAGCGATCTCCGCGCCCACTTTCCCTTATTCTGTGTCTGACAGTGACCGTCGTTATGGCAGATGAGAAGAAATCGCAGGCAACTTCCAAGAAAGGCGCGAAGAAAATCATCAAGAAGGCGCCGGGGAAAAGCGGCAAGAAAAGGAGCCGACGCAGGAAAGAAAGTTACTCCATCTACATCTACAAAGTGATGAAGCAGGTTCACCCCGACACCGGCATCTCCTCCAAGGCTATGGGCATCATGAACTCGTTCGTCAGCGATATTTTCGAGCGTATCGCAGGGGAGGCTTCCCGCCTGGCCCATTACAACAAGCGCAGCACCATCAGCTCCCGGGAGATCCAGACCGCCGTGCGGCTGCTGCTGCCCGGGGAGCTGGCCAAGCACGCCGTGTCGGAGGGTACAAAGGCGGTGACCAAGTACACCAGCTCCAAGTGAGACACCTCACTGCTGAAAGCAGACACCAATCCAAAACCCAACGGCTCTTTTAAGAGCCACCCACAATTGCACTGAGACAGCTGAACCGTTTTAACTTGGATAGTCGATGCTAGAGAATCTGAGACAACAAGGTGTGGGCCTGGGTGAACACAGCAAGCCGAGCAGCGTCAGAGGAGCAGGAATGTTTACGTTTCGGGGCGAGACCCTTCTTAAGAAATTAGGTTTTAACTTTGTCGTTTATTCTGGGTCTGTATAATTCATGTCCCTAAGCTTTGTGTTTCGTTTTCGATAAACTTTTGTAAAAAAAATTCGTGTGATCCCTGACCCTCTGCCCTTTATTCTCGGTTGCGTAGTTCCCTGACTGTTTTCCCTGCCTATATAGAGAGCATATTTATCGTCCCGGAGTCATTTTTTCTGCAACTTCTATGTTTTTCAGTTACTCTTTAACCCTTGATCAGCGCAAAAGCTACAGTGTCCCCTGGGGTATGAAACACGAGTTTCACCCTCGGAATGAAAAGTAACTGTTCTCGTCCCACGAATAGATTTTGAAATTTACTTGCCCTTTTCTTTCATTAAGTTTTCAAAGGGCCACTGAGACTTCGTCTGATGTTTGCAGAGCACTGCAAATGAGGATCTCAGCTGTCGATAAGAGGCTTTCAAACTGAACTGAGATAAAGCCAGATTAACTGCTGGATTGCCATGTCAAGTGTGAAACTGGCTGAAGTCTGATCAAGGACAACAGGGACGGCAACTTTAAACTAAAGTTTCACCGGCAAGAAGGTCATGTGAGTTTTTCCGAAATATTTCAGGGTGCACTCGCAATATGAAAAATGAATTAAATTCGATGAAAAATTAAATTATTCATTCCTCTTTGTAAAACGTCTTTTTCCCATTTCGGACGTGTTGGAGGGTTTTGTCCCTGTGGGTAATGATCCCGAAGTTTCTCCCGTGGTAACGAAAGCTGATGACCCCGAATTTGAGACCCACGAAGAGTAGTATTGTGCGATTTGTGTTTTGTTTCAATTTCCAAATCTCGACGTGAAGTTCTCGGAATTTATTTTCAGAATGCAGTATGTGGGGCTTGCCGTTCTCGGTCAGAGGCTTTCAAAATGAACCGAGATGAACAGGGAAGTCTGATCGAGCACAATAATTACAAAATTTCCCGAAGCCGGTGTTTCTCACTGAGTGAGAACGAGAGGTTATGTCAAAGATCAATTTGTAATCTGAAAGGAAATTAAATCGTAAGCATTCATGTAAAGCGTCTTCCTCGTATTGCCCATGTTGGCGGGCTTTTCAAATCGGAAAGAAAACGGTGGATGATTTGGCGCCGGTATTTTCCTACGGTTTCCACGCAGAGGAATTTTGTTTTATTTTCAAATCTCCCCGCGGGTTCCATCCAGTTTTGCAGAAAGCTATAAATGAGGCTTTCTGCTGTCGGTGGGAACATTTCAAAGTGAACCGAGATGAAAGCAGAACAGCTGCCGGACTGGCATCGCAAAAGTAGAAATATTGTTGATCTCGTGCAGTAGGGAGCGCGATTGTAAAATGTTGTTTAAAGCAGTAATGCGCTCAACGGGAAAGAAATTGTTGTGTGATACTGTTATCATTATATCCATTATCAGCATTATATGCTGATCTGAAATAAAATAAATCTGGGCAGAGACTTACTTCTGGCGGGCTCTTTTTTCTGCCATCTGCTTATTCTTAAGTATAAAAAAAATCAGAAACACATCGATTCACTGAGGCCTGGGAATCAGAGAGAGATTGTGTGAAGTGTACAGGCGTATTCTAAAAGTAAATTATCTGAAATATGAACGCATTCTTCTTTGTAAAACTTCTTCCAGTTTTGTACATATTGGCGGGCTTTCCGAGTTTGAAAGAAAGCGGTTGATGATTTGGCGCCGGGACGTTCCCGCCTCCTCCCCGGGCCCTCTCCGGATTGGTGAGGGAAGCAGATATCTGATTGGGAATGGAAACGACATTAGGAGATACCGAACAATGTGACCAATCAGCAATGGCCGCACCCCCATTCCTCCCGAAGGTATAAGAGGGCGGGATGGGGCCACATTGCAGCATTCTCTGTGAAAGTGTTTGCGAGGTTGTGGTAATGTCTGGGAGAGGAAAGGGCAGTGGAGGGAAAGCTCGCTCGAAGGCCAAGTCCCGGTCGTCCCGGGCTGGCCTGCAGTTCCCGGTGGGCCGTGTTCACAGGCTCCTGAGAAAGGGTAACTATGCTGAGCGTGTGGGTGCCGGAGCGCCGGTCTATCTGGCTGCGGTGCTCGAGTACCTGACGGCTGAAATCCTCGAGCTGGCCGGTAACGCGGCCCGGGACAACAAGAAGACCCGCATCATCCCCAGGCACCTCCAGCTGGCCGTGCGCAACGACGAGGAGCTCAACAAGCTGCTGGGAGGGGTGACCATCGCTCAGGGCGGGGTGCTGCCTAATATCCAGGCCGTGCTGCTGCCCAAGAAAACCGCCGCAGGGGGCTCCGCGAAAAAGTGAAGAGGCCGTACTTGAATTTGCGAACACAAAGGCTCTTTTAAGAGCCACCCACCACATCAGTGAAAAGCAGCTAGACCGTCAATGCTGGCTAATTAATTTGCATTTTATGTGCGAGCACGGACGTCTAAATGAGCAAAAATAATCCCTTTTGTTTTCTCCTTGAGAGATAACACTAGAACAGCTGCCGGACGGGACGAATAAAGTTGGAGGTTTTGCTACAGGGACAGTGACTCAAAGGGGCATTCCCACCCAGACGCTGACAGGGAAATAGAGACATGGAATAGCTCTGCGCCACAAAGAGGCCATTCGAGACTGACCCGACCCTCCTCAGTTGGTCGAACGAATCCACTAGTGGGAGATTGCGCAAAATTTCGAGTGCACGAACAAAAATATAAACATAGTTTGTATGTTGTGGTGGGTTTTGAAATTGGCGATTATTTTCCACCATCCTCCTCCTCCGCCAAGTTCAGTTACAGCTGGGGAAACGCCAAGGGAAGCAATTCGCACTCAGAGGCGTTTCAATTAGAAATGTATAAATTATAAAACGTGGAGTGCAGTACTTGATTTTGTTGCGATTAGTGAAAGTGTATAAATCTGATTGCCCCGAGTTGCGTCTTGTCTTTAAGATGAATTAGTGCATCTCAGACACATTAAGTTTCTGTAAGAGCTGTTGCATTGAGACGACATCTATAGCATTAACTAAAGTCCATCGTGCCTGACGATTGCTGCTCGCTCTGGATAGTGTAGTGGCTCTGAAAAGAGCCGTTGTTTCTCGGGGTGAATGTGCAGGGTGGGGCACGCTCCTTTTAGGCGCGCTCCCCGCGGATCCGGCGGGCCAGCTGGATGTCTTTGGGCATGATGGTGACCCGCTTGGCGTGGATGGCACACAGGTTGGTGTCCTCAAACAGCCCCACCAGGTAAGCCTCGCTGGCCTCCTGCAGGGCCATCACGGCCGAGCTCTGGAAGCGCAGGTCGGTCTTGAAGTCCTGAGCGATCTCCCGCACCAGGCGCTGGAACGGCAGTTTGCGGATCAGCAGCTCGGTGGATTTCTGGTAGCGGCGGATCTCCCGCAGAGCCACCGTGCCGGGCCTGTAGCGATGAGGCTTCTTTACTCCGCCCGTGGCCGGAGCGCTCTTGCGGGCCGCTTTGGTCGCTAGCTGCTTGCGCGGAGCTTTCCCTCCGGTGGATTTGCGCGCTGTCTGCTTGGTTCTGGCCATTCTCTCTGTAATACACACAGGCCGCTGCTATCAATGCTGAGCCTGCTGCGGCGCTGCCTATTTAAGGGAATGGAGAGCCCGCCCTAGAGCCTGGATTGGATACAGCCCCGTCCCTCAACCCCCTGAGAAACAGCCGTTGAAGGACAGGAAAGGCAGCAAAATAGTTGCCATCCCCCTCTCTGATGAAGGGTCTAGGCCCGAAACGTCAGCTTTTGTGCTCCTGAGATGCTGCTTGGCCTGCTGTGTTCATCCAGCCTCACATTTTATTATCTTGGAATCTCCAGCATCTGCAGTTCCCATTATCTCTGATACTAAAACATCGGCACGGCTCCCAGAATCAAAATGAACAAAGTATCATTCCTGGAAGCGTGAATGAAGTACAAACACTGCAATATGCAATTAGCGCCTGGGCCCAAAATTACGGAGAGAGCAAATTATTATTCATGGTATGGACAACTGGTAGTATTACTGATAGACTGGTATTCACAAGAAAGGGCATAACCAGCTGCAGAACAGTATCGTCTCGAATGGCCGTGAAACCTCTATCTGTAGTGCAGGGATACCTTGGTTATAAAACACTTTTCTGCAGAGTATAATTTCACAATCCGCGCTCTCTCTCCTGCAACGCGGGGCACGAACTTAATATATTTCCTTAAAGGATTGGTTCAAAATTAAAAGTCGCTGCACCAGCCCTATGTGTTGCCTTTCCCCGTCCTCAGGTCTCCGCTCTCAATCGGAGGGTTTGGGTGGCTCTGAAAAGAGCCTTTGGGTTCGCTGGAAAAGGGACGAGTTGCTCAGCCGCCGAATCCATAGAGAGTGCGGCCCTGGCGTTTCAGAGCGTACACCACGTCCATGGCAGTGACCGTCTTGCGCTTGGCGTGCTCAGTGTAGGTCACCGCATCCCTGATCACATTCTCCAGGAAAACCTTCAGCACCCCGCGGGTCTCCTCGTAGATCAAGCCCGAGATGCGCTTGACACCGCCACGGCGAGCCAGGCGCCGGATGGCTGGTTTCGTGATGCCCTGGATGTTATCACGGAGCACTTTGCGGTGCCGCTTCGCCCCGCCTTTTCCCAGGCCTTTGCCTCGCCCAGACATCACGCTTCTTCACTGCAATCGCTGCCGAGTGAGAGCCGAGCTGCCTCACCTTCCTTCTTTCTACAGCCCGCCCCGACCTGACTGAGAAAGAGCTGACAGAGAGGGAGAGGCGGCCCGGGCAGGAAACTGAGTGACAGACAGAGAAATGTCCAGCTCCGCCTCCAGCTGCGACTCAAGCTTCATGTTCGAAGATAATAAAACCTGGAACTTTTAAAAGCAGTTGTGATACAATTAAACGCCCATGTGCCGGCCTTTCTTTCAGGAGACAGCATGTCAGCTTCCATTTCAAAGATAGCAGAAACTGCAGATGCTGTAGAATACGACAGTGTCAGTTTCCATTGCTCCAGCTGAATCACACAAAATCAATTCTTGAGGGCTGTGTTATGAAGCGGGGTTTCTGCGCCAGTGTTACTCTCTCCCTAAATGTGTAAAATAGAAACGGACAGGAACTGAAACTGACTTTTCCACAGCCATGATAAGAAAGTGTGGGGCTGGATGAACACAGCTGGCCAAGCAGCATCTTAGGAGCACAAAAGCTTATATTTCGGGCCGAGACTCTTCATCCAGCCAATATCACTTTCCACAGCCATATCACATTCCTCAGTGACTGCCTCCGGCTCAGACTCACACCACGTGGATTCCAACTCAAGTTTCATCCCTCATGTTTTGAATCCTCCCAGGATCATAGATACCACCATGATGTTCAACGTTCCACGGACAGCAGCTCTGGCCACATTCTGAGATCCACCCTCAATGCGATGCGGCTGCACATGCATAGTCTCAACCTCTCTCTCCAACAGCATCGTAACACACTGGCTCAGAGCTGTACCAGTCCTCAGTTCCACTTCATGCTCCGGCTCATTCGTCAGACTAACAAGGAATTTTTTTTTCTCTTCTGATCAGGCAATCAGGCCCACAAGATGCATCAACTCAAAAATACCAATGGCTGTCTGGAACCTACCGCTCCTTCCCTTCCCTCTGACTCTATCCCCTCCCACAAACACCCCACATCATGTTGGGTATTGGCCATCCCTCCTAACCTTCTGCTCTCTGATGCTGAACGCTCTGTACTCAGCAAAGGCCTCAGCTTCATCTCTCTGCATCCAGTTCTGAGGAAGGGTCATCGGACCTGAAATGTTCACTTTTTCCCCTCCATAGATGCTGCCAAATCTGCTGAGCATTTCCAGTAACTTTGTTTTTGTTCCTGAACTGCAAGTGCACCCGAACTGATGGTCAGTAAAAATGAGAGGGTGTGTCCTCACACTGATTCATTGTAGAATGTGTGAGAGGAACTGGGTGTAAATGGAGCCAAGAAAGCATGCTTTGAGTGATTCAAATTAATTAATGTCTATGTCTCCAATCGGAACCAGGACAGGGACCCTTTGAGCCGGGCTCAGCTCTTTCCTGAGAGATATCGGTGTCTCTGACAGGAACCTTTGGTTTCAGATGGTTACATGTTGCACCTATGGGTTCATTTCTTTTCTGCTTTCTTGGTCACTTTCACTATCGGCTTGGCCTTCACTTTAGTGAACCTTTCCAATGTTTTCAATTGTATTTGCTCCTCCTGCTCTGACAGTGAACATTACAAAATCAATCCCAGCGGAGATCAGCTGTTCTCCACTAAACATAGACACACAGACCGTGAAGTTTCTCAGCATGGGGAGATGTAGCTAACCTCTAGTCAAGCTGAGTGTGTGCCTGGGCAGACTTTCCGAGAGGAGAAGGAACATTGACTGCTTTGCTGTAATACAGGAGTATTGTTCTCAGGGTCAGTGCAACATGTCCAATTCTGTTCACTATCACTCACATTAATCGATACAATACCATAGAGATTTGGGATTGTAGTGGGGATTGTTGTGATGGAACTTGCTGTTAGGGTGGATGGAGGCTATATCAAGTCTGATCAGTGTGTGAGTGTAAAACTGCATCACAGAGACGTGCAGTAAGGCATCCTTTGACTTGGGCCTCAGCATCATTGTATCCTCCACTATCAACATCCTGAAAGCTACCATGAACCACAAGCTGTACTGGACTCACCCAATAAATGCAGTGGCAACAAGAGCAGGTCTAAGGCTATGGATACTGCAGCAAGGAACTTACCTCCTGATTTCTCAAACCTGTCCAAAATCTCCAACATTTAAGTCATGTGTTAGTGCTGCTCCAACTGCACACGGCAAGCGAGATACTATCCATGAAAAAGCTGCTCCTGTTTAATTGGCACCACATTCACAAACATCCACTCTCTCAAACATAAAATTAGACAGCACCTTCCAAACCCACAACTACTTCCATCTTGAAAGACAACAGCAGCAGGTTCACGGGAACAGCATGATCTGCAAGATCTTCTCCAAGCCACTCACCATCCTGACTTGGAAATATATTGGCCATTCAGCCTGTGTCAATCCGTGAAAATCCTGAAATTCCCTTACTACCGGCAATGTGGGTCGACCTACAGCTCAGAGATTGCAATGGTTCAGGAAGGCAGTTCACTACCACCTTCTCACGCGCATTTCAGGAGGGCCAATCAATGCTCAGACCAGTCAGTGATGCCCACACCCGGGATTCTTTTTTCTTTGAAAAGTCTGCATCATTCTTGCCCAGTAACAAAGACTGTCCAAATTCTCTTAAAACATCCAGTTGTGAAACAAAGCATAGACTGGCTCATCATTTTGAAGAGCATCGATGTACTGCTTGCAAAAAAGACCTTGAAATTCCTGTTGCCTGACACTTTAATACACCACCTCGTTCCCAGTCCAACATCTCTGTCTCTGTCTTGCTGTAGAGTTCCATTGAAGCTCAACACAAGCTAGAAGGACAACACCTCATCTTCCACTTGGGGACCCTGCAGCCCTCCAGACTTAATATCGAGATGAATAATTTTTGTGCCTAAACTCTACCCCTCACAAGGCCTTGTTACCACATACCCTGCCATTATCCACCACCTACTGTCAGCCACTAATAGTCCCCATTAACTACTATTCAACCTCCCAGCCTGATCGTCAACAGCTCTGACCAAATGTTCTTCTCTCTGTTAGGCTCTATCCTATCATTTATTCCAAACCCCATCACACTCTCCTTTTGCTTCTGTATATAAACTGACGTTTCCCCGGCCACCATCAGTTTTGCGTAAAGGTCACGGGATCCAGAATGTTAATTTTGTTTCCTTTTCCTTTGAAGATGCTGCCACACACAAAACCCCTCCAGGCCATTTGGTCCAACAAGTCCCCATCGCCCCTCTGAAGAGCAGACCCAGACCTATTCCTCTACCCTTTATATCTCGTGCTTAACCCACCTAACCTAAACATCCCTGGGCACCACGGGCAATTTAGCACAGCCAACCCGCCTAGTTTGCACACCTTTGGACTGTGGGAGGAAACCGGAGCATTCAAAATTATAGTCTAACGTTTATTCTATATGAAAACAGGAAAGTAGTTTATATGAGCAGTTCAAAACATTAGCATATAGTTCACATTTATGCACCTAATTTGCAGCAAACTTCATAGAATCATCATACAATCCCTAGAGTGTGGAAACAGACAATTCAGACCAACTAAAAGCCCACACCGACCCTCTGAACAGCATCCCCACCAGACACATTGCACTGCCCTGTCCCTTTGTCACACACAACCCAGAGCAGCGCATGCGTGAGGCCCTCCCCCTGCGCTGCCATTGAGGGGCATTGACTCAGTGAGTGGAAGAGGTTTGTTTGAAACAGACCGTAATGGAGAGACCAGCGCCCAGGGAAGCGAGGGAGCAGCAGGCTCCTTCCGGCAGCGCATCGAGATGTGAGTCTGGGACACAGAGGGGGGCTCCGAGACCGGCATTGATTCGGGCTCAGTTCAGGGAGAACCGGGGGCTGTTGGTAAGAGGCCGAGCGGGGCAGGAACTGGCCCCGGAACTTGGAGAGAGAGCGGCCTGGGGGCGGGGAGAGAGAGGCCTTTCTCGGTCTGTGTGTGGGCCTGCTGAGGGAGACACAGCGGCAAGAAGCTGCTGGGGGTCAGTCTTGTGGTATTTTTTATCCTCTCAGCACTGATGGAAATTCATCGATTGGCTTCTGTTTCACGCTGTTTTTAGATATTGTGCCGTGAACAGTGGAAATATTGCCAGACTTTCTGTATAACAAGGTGTAGAACTGGATGAAGACAGCAGCCAAGCTGCTTGTCCTGCTATGTTCGTCCAGCTCTACGCCTTGTTATCTCGGATTCTCCAGCATCCGCTGTTCCTATTATCTCACATTTTCAGGATTTTACAGGAAGCGTGTATTCTCTCTTCCTCCAGGCAAATACTGGAAGGACCTGGATGTTATCATATTTCCTCGGTAGAAAGCCATGTGTGACTAGCTGCTTCTAACAATCAGCAGGTATGTAGCCCATTGACATTGACACCGGTTTTGAAGATGGATAGACTGAACGGTCATCTGGAATAGACACTCGGGAACAGTATTAAATCTGCACTGACTAAGGGCATTTTCAAACTTAAAATCAAGACAAACAAATAGATCATGCTGTAACATAGTGGCAACAGCCATACCTCAGTTCAGTGCAGAAATGGGAAGAAACTGCTCACTGAGAGGACAAGAGTTACTAACTTGGATGAAACACGTTTATATGAAGCTTATCAGTAAATGAGAAGGACAGAATTAATTCTTTGTGGAATAATTCTAACCCTCTGACTCACACACACACACTCTCACTGTCCAAAGGTGCATGTTGCAATATGGAACAACCAAACGTTCTGTATACGCTGCAAATCATAGAAAATGGTACATTCAAAGTGATCTCCCCAAACAACCTCAAGTTATCGAAGTCTGCAGCACAGAAAATGGCCCTTTGGCCCTTTGGGTCTGCGCCAATGAAAAACAGCTAACAACACTAAACCCAATCAGTCAGCATTCTATTTCTATGAATGTATCGTGGCTGCAGAGGAACTGCTGTCCTCACCCTTATGGCAACATTATTCTCCATTTCTTCACCTTACAGGATTTAACATTGCTTTTAATTTTTCCTTCAGTCCAACAAGAAACATTGTACATCTCCTTTCATTTTGTTTTCAAATTTCTACAAAGGGTTTGAAGTTACTCTCGACCTTCCCTGCTACACTTATGTTAGTTTCCATGTTCTTCTCTGTTGGATGCCAGTCACATGAGCAAAATTTGGAATGCACGTTCAGACCAGGGACTGACCAATCTAGAATAAACGCACAATCAGAGACTGACAAAGTGAGAAATGCCTTCACTTTTAGGCCCTGACACTGAGTGGATTAGATGAAGACTCATTCATGTTGAGCAGTAGAGATTAGAAAAATCAAACACACTCCTGCAACTTCTGAAAGTGATGTGTTCATTTTAAAATGATACTCATGCACTGTGAAATACAATGACAAATAATGAGAAGCAGATTAACAGATAATACCAGAGACTGAATAAAGTACTGATGAAAACTCACTTCATCCATGCTGACATTCTGGTCAAGAGACTGAGAAAGAGTGGACATGTTTCTGCAAGAGTCAATGTATGAAAAAGCTGTTTTACAGTACATGAATCACACCTTATGAGGAGTATCAGATGATGACATGACATGAGCTAGAAACACAAGGAGACATACAGAAACAGTCAGTGTGACATAAATCAGTAACAGTCTTTAAAGATATATTGACGAGGAGCATGCAAGAAAACTCGCTCACAGCCAGTCATTGAATGACGAAAGGAAGATAATGAAATTTATCCTTACACAGATTTCCAGATATGGACAAATGTAAACTGATGCACAAACTCACCAATCACAACAGAGAGGAGATTTGGTGTTCGATGTTTATTTGTTACATTGTCTAGTTATGATTGACAAAGTCCACTGTGCACTCAAATTAAAAGAAAAAAACTGAGATTGAATGCAACGAAATTAAGCCTCACTGGTAAGGACAAATGTCAGTGCAAAATTAATCCCTCAATCATATAGGGTCAGTGAATATCTGCAGAGTTTATGCTGCATTCAGACACAAAACCACAAATGAACAGGAAAGGAGAATGAAATCCATATACAGTACCTGAGACTGTTGCAGACATCGCAAAGCTGGCATTCCAGCTATTCAAAGGCTGATAACTACAGAATTAATGTCAAGTTGGCACTACCAGATAGACACGAGGAGTGAGTGGAAGAAGCTCACGTTCTCACCAACTACTGGAAACTAGTGTGCAGAATAGAATGTCCCAGTGCAAGCACAATGGGCAGAATGGTCTACTTCTGCACTGCACCTCATCCTGATTCTGATCCTGGTGATGAAGGAAATGACATTCTGTTGTTTAGAGTATGAGTATAAATATATAATGTAGAAATAGACAGATAGGTGCAGAACATAACTCTCTTTAATGAAAGAGCACTAAAAATGTCCAACAGAAAATGAATCTAAATATCTCATTGATACTACAGAACCCAGAAAAAAGATCCCGTACTGACACACAGAACCAGCATTCGGGACGTGCGGTATAGAAAACCCACACTCAGCACGCAAACTAGAAAACGTGTTACTGATTCAGAGTGGTTCTCAGAGGAAAGCAGCCCCACTTCTATGACCCTTCCTAGATCCTGCCAACTGACAGTAAATGCAGAAGTCACAAAATGCAGAAGAGATTAATAGCCTGTCTGGACACCCTAATAGCTATATCAGAATGTATCTCTCAGTCAAAGAGAATATTACTGATTTCCAGAGAATCAAGGCACATTGATACACAACAGTAAAAACTGACAGGTACAGATTGATATCTACGACGACTCGTTGACATTCCAGAAACAGACAAAAGAAAGCTGATGTTAAAACTCACATTCACATGGCGGGAACTGATGGGTCCAGTTTTATCATGACATTCGTATTCAAACAGCAGAAACTGACAGGCAAGGACTGATCATTTTTCTTGCCCATTTACACAGCATAAACTGACTAGGAGAGAATGAGAAATTCATTTCCCATTCAAAACCCAGAAACTGACAGGTACAGGTTGATAATTGATAACTACTAACTGACAGGGAGTGGTGGAGACATATGCTCACACATTTATGTTGCAAATACTGACATGAAGAATATTATTATTAGATACAAATTCACAGAGTAATAACTGACAGGTACACATTGAGCAAAGAACCTACCTCTGACGTCTCCCCGATATCTACCTCCTTTCACTTTAAAACCATGTCCCCTCGTCAAAGCTAACTCCACTCCTCTATCTCTACCTCTGTTCATTTTGTACACCTCTGTGCTGTACCATATCTGTGATTCTGATTTCGGTGAGAAACGAGCAGTTGTATTGGTAGGCTCATTCAGAAGGTCAGGAGGAATGGGATACAGGGGAACTTAGCTGCTTGGATATAGAATTGGCTGGCCAACAGAAGACAGCGAGTAGTAGTAGAAGGAAAATATTCTGCCTGGAAGTCAGTGGTGAGTGGGGTTCCACAGGGCTCTGCCCTTAGGCCTCTACTGCTCGTAATTTTTATTAATGACTTGGATGAGGGGATTGAAGGAAGGGTCAGCAAGTTTGCAGACGACACAAAGGTCGGAGGTGTCGTTGACAGTATAGAGGGCTGCTGTAGGCTGCAGCGGGACATTGACAGGATGCAGAGATGGGCTGAGAGGTGGCAGATGGAGTTCAACCTGGATAAATGCGAGGTGATGCATTTTGGAAGGTCGAATTTGAAAGCTGAGTACAGAACCAAGGATAGGATTCTTGGCAGTGTGGAGGAACAGAGGGATCTTGGTGTGCAGATACATAGATCACTTAAAATGGCCACCCAAGTGGACAGGGTTGTTAAGAAAGCATATGGTGTTTTGGCTTTCATTAACAGGGGGATTGAGTTTAAGAGTCATGAGATCTTGTTGCAGCTCTATAAAACTTTGGTTAGACCGCACTTGGAATACTGCGTCCAGTTCTGGTCGCCGTATTATAGGAAAGATGTGGATGCTTTGGAGAGGGTTCAGAGGAGGTTTACCAGGATGCTTCCTGGACTGGAGGGCTTATCTTATAAAGAGAGGTTGACTGAGCTCGGTCTCTTTTCATTGGAGAAAAGGAGGAGGAGAGGGGACCTAATTGAGGTATACAAGATAGTGAGAGGCATAGATAGAGTTGATAGCCAGAGACTATTTCCCAGGTCAGAAATGGCTAGCATGAGGCGTCATAGTTTTAAGGTGGTTGGTGGAAAGTATAGAGGTGATGTCAGAGGCGGGTTCTTTACACAGAGAGTTGTGAGAGCATGGAATGCGTTGCCAGCAGCAGTTGTGGAAGCAAGGTCATTTGGGGTCATTTAAGAGACTGCTGGACATGCATATGGTCACAGAAATTTGAGGGTGCATACATGAGGATGAATGGTCGGCACACCATTGTGGGCTGAAGGGCCTGTTCTGTGCTGTACTGTTCTATGTTCTATGTTCTATATTAGTGATGCCACAGATCTCACATTCTCTAACCATATCAGAAATGTGTGACCATTCATCAGAATGGTTCTCAGAATAAAGCAGTTCCCCTCCTGTTATCACCCCATGTCCTCAACTTCTCCATCCCCTCAACTACCACATGGACTGACACTCAACTCATAAATCACGCAATGCAGAAGAGATTAAGATGCAGCCTCAACATCCTAACAATAACTGTCACAGCGTGAATCATGCAGTTACAGAGAATAGTACTGGCTTTCAGAGAACTAAACCATTTTGATAAACGAGGAGAAACTGACATGTACAGATCAATAACTAAACCCATTTGTGCATATCGAAGAAGCACACAAACCGATGATGATGACACATTTACTACAATGTAAATATGTGTTTATAGTTATCAGTCTCTTTTGGTTTCTGCTAATTTCAGTCAGGCATTCACACTGCAGTAACTATCAGGGAGAGATTAAAAACTACATTCTCACTGACAAAGCTAAAACTGACAGTCATAATGATAACTGCATTCCCAGTTTCACAGAGCATAAAGTGATAAGTACAGTCTGATAACTAGACTCTCCTATTCACAGAGCAGAATCTCTCAGACATATATTGGTAACAGCACTCACATTCACTAAGCAGGAACTGAGAGGTATATTTTGATAAGAACATTTACAAATTGCAAGACAGAAACAGAGAGGCATACATTAGTAACTATACTCATGCTTACGCAGCAGAAACTGACAGAGACAGGGTAACCTCTGTTAATTCACAGAGCAGAAACTAACAAGAACAGACTGGTAAATATGCTCACCCATTGACTTTGGTGAAACTGGCAGGTATGTATTGATAACTGTATTGATTATATATAAATGATTTGGAGTTGGGTGTTGAGGATAAAATCTCTAAATGTGCAGTTGATACTAAGCCAGGGAGAAGAGTGAATTGTGAGGATGACACTGAGTGACTTCACAGGTACATTGACAAGTTGGCCAAATGGGCAGAGACCTGGCAGATATATTTCAATGCAGAAAAAATATGAGCTTGTGCATTTTGCTCATAAAAACACAGAGAGACAATACAAGCTTAAGGGTACAGCTTTGAGGGGAGTATTGAGCAGAGAGATCTTGGGGTTCATGTGCATTATTCTCTGAAGGTGGCCAGGCAAGTTGAAACAGTTGTGAAGCAGTTTCAAAGGATCTTTGAGTTTAAAAATAGAGACATTGAGTCTCAAAACAAGGAAGTAATGCTACATCTCTACAAGTCATTGCTAAGACCACATTGCTCAGACTGTGTTTGTTCTCAGTTCTGGGCACCTTACTTAAGGAAGAAGCCTCTGGGGAGGGTCCAAAGGAGATTACGAGAATGACAGCAGGAATGAAAGATTTTACTGACATGGAAAGATTAATGAAATCAGGCTTATTCCCCTTGGAGCAGAGAAGATTAAAAGGAAACTTTATGGACGTGTTCACAATTATGAAGAATTTTGAGAGAGTGAAGTTCAATACTCTGTTTCCACTATGTCAGTAACCAAGGGTCACAATTTCAAGATTGTCACCAAGACAGCTAGGAGTGAGATGAGGAGAAACATCTTTACTCGGAACGTTGTTCGGATTTGGAATGTGCTGCCTGGGAGAGTGGTGGAGGTGGATTCCATATGAGGTATGAAAAGAGAGCTGGATGTATGTTTGAAAATGATGAACTTAGAGGCTAATTTAGATAGAGCTGGAGAACAATCCTGCCTAGAATTATTTCCAGCTCACCACAATAAAAAAAAAATAAATGCAGAGTAGATTCAATTCATTGGCTTATCTGCCCTGACCCACTGACCAGGAGATCAAATGGATACTCAAGCTGGGAATGGACAGCACAAAATCTCAAATCCCTGCCATCAAGGGTCAGATCATGCTACAGCAGGAGAAATTGGCTCTCTCAGAGTTATGTGTGAGACAGTTATTCAGATGGTTTCTCAAGGCAAGTTCATCTTTGGAATTGATGTCTGGCTGAGAGAATGGCAACAAAGCTTAGCCATTTGTCAGCTGCAGAAACCTGACGCAGGTCTGGTTGATCAGCCTGAAAATAGGGCAATACAGAAACGTAGTAAATGAGGAGCAGGAGCAAAATTGTTGGCCTCGTGGACAGTGAAGGTGATTATCTCAGAGTACAACAGGAACTTGATCAACTGGGCCAGTGGGCTGAGGACTAGCGGGTGGAGTTTAATTTAGACAAATATGGAGGTGTTGCATCTTTGGTGAGCCAAACCAGCGCAGGGGCTAGGGCCCTGGGGAGTGTTGTCAAACAGAGGGATCGAGGGGTCCAGACACATAGTTCCATTAAGTGGAGCCACGGGTGGATAGCAAGTTTGGAACACTTGTCTTTTTTCAGTTCTAACACTGAGTGTAGCAGTTGGGATGTTATTATGTGGCTGTACAAGACATTTCGCCCCGAAGAACTCCATGCAACTACTTGAACAGCATTCACTGCTCTGGCCCTGACCACTTTGTGTGGCAGAGAATCCCGCTGGGTGAAGACATTTGTCCCCATCTCAGTCCTTCCCGTCTCCTTTAGCCTGTGACTGCCTGATTCTGGACTCACGCACCCTCGCCCCCTACTCTGGCCATCAGCAACATCTGTGTTTACCACTGTTTAGTCCTGTTAAAATTTTATAGATTTCTATGAGATGACCCCACATTCTTCTAAACCCCAGTGAATATAATGCTAATCGATCCAGCCTCTCCTTATCCATCAGTCCTGCCATCCCAGGAATCAGTCTGGGAAACCTCGGCTGCATTCCCTCCATAGCCACGGCATCCTTCCTCAGAGATGGAGACCCCAAACTGCACATACAATACTGCAGGACGTGGTCTCTCCCTGTACAATTGCAGCAAGACAGCCCTGCTCCTGGACTCGAACCCTCTCGCTATGAAGGCCACCGTCCTGTTGCCTTCTTCACCGTCTGCTGCTGCTGCAATGCTCACTGTCAGTGACTGGTGTACGAGGTACTCCCAGGTCTAATTGCGCCCCCGCATCCCTATCTGTCACCTTTTGGATAACAATTTGTTTTCCTGGTTTTGCTCCCAAAGCAGATAACCTCTCGCTGATCAACATTAAACTGGATGAACCATTTCTGTGTCAAGTCTACAAGCTGGAAATTCAGAGGAGGTGGGTGGTGAGCGCATGAGCACAGAGGGGGCAGACAGTGAGCGTGGGGGACAGAGGGGCTGGGTGGTGAGAATAACACTTTATCTGGAAGACAGTGAGAGTGTACAGGATGAGCTGTGAACATCTGGGGTTATTACACAGACCAATTCCTCTGAGAAACGCACACCATTGGAACAAGCCTAAAACTGACGATGATGATGGTTTTTCTCTGTACTCTGAACAGGGCGTGGCCAGCTCTGCCAAGGTGGCAATGGATGCCAATCTCAGAATGTCCGCCGACAGATTGCCTTCATGCCGAGCAAGTGAATGAGGTGTCCGCAAAGTGATAAGAGTAAAGTGCAGAGTGGACCAGGTAAGAACGGCAGATTTCTCTCCGAAAAGGACCATCAAAGACAGGAATGGAAAGAGGCCATTCAGCCCCTCGAGCCTGCATTCTGTTGGACTGTGGCTGATCCACCATTCCTCGTGTCCACTTTCCTGCCCTTTCCTTTGATTCCCTGGCTGATCAAGAATCTATCAATCCCAGCCTTACATCTGCCTCCCCCCGATGCAACAAATACACATGTTCGCTGTGGCAAGAAGTTCCAAAGATTCCTAGCTCCCTTAGAGAAGAAATGCCTTCTCATGTTAGTCTTCACAAGTGAACCAGATGGTTCTTTGTTCCTGACAATGTTCATCATTAAAATCTCAACTCCAGATCTGCTTTGTTTAAAGTTGAATTCAAAATCCATCACCTGCCACAGCAAGGTTCAAATTCAAGTCCTCAGAGTACCCCTTGGACATCTGACAAAATTACCTCCCCATTAGTTTAGAAATTGAAAGTGAATCTCATCAAAGTGCAGTGCTCAGATCAGAATAACTTGACCCACACTGCTGAGCTAAACATTGACAGTAGTGGATTCCCCACAGTGTAGAAGTAGGCCATTGGCCCATCAAGTCTCTACTAAACTACAAGGAAAATCCCACCCAGACCTGCGCTGCTACCCTGTCCCGTAACCATGCATTTCCCATGATTAATCTCCCTAATCTACACACCCCTGGACACTATGAGCAATTTAGCATGACCAATCCACCGAACCTGCACACGTTTAGACCAATGGGAGAAGCCTGGAGCACCTGGCGGAAACACACAGACAATATGAGGCAGCAGTGCTAACCACTGAGCCACCAATGTTTTTGCCATGTAGGGCTTGATTGTCTGGTCGTGCTGAAAGCGCGGGGTTCAGTTCCTGCACTGGTTGAGATTGCTGTGAATGATCGTTCCCCTTTGCCTTAGATGTGGTGACCAACAGGTTAAACAGTAAAACAGTTGTTGCTGTCTCTCTCTCACTCTCTCTCTCTCTCTCTCTCTCTTTCTCTGCAATGAGACAACAGTGACTCGACATTAACCACCTGCTAAAACGTAACTTTGCTGATTAAAAATTATCTGCCAGCTTTTTCACTGCAAAATAACTTGAGTGTTTCCCACCTGATGCAATATCACAGTGACGTGTAAATAAAGGACACTTTAATGACAGAATGTATCTAAAAGCACTGGGAGAGGGTGTAGAGGCAGACTTACCAGGATGTTGCCTTAGATGCTGGAGAGTGTCAGTGATGGAGAGAGATTGGAGAGATCAGGGTTGTTATCTTTAGAGCAGAGGAGATTGAGAGGCTGGACATGATAGGGATGTATCAAATAATGAGGGACCATAGATTGTGTAAGCAGGAAGAAACTTTTCCTCCTTGATGGAGGGACCAATGAGGGAAAACACTTCCATCCAGAGGCTAATAGAATGTGAGGCTGGATGAACACAGCAGGCCCAGCAGCATCTCAGGAGCACTCAAGCTGACGTTTCGGGCCTAGACCCTTCATCAGAGAGGGGGATGGGGTGAGGGTTCTGGAATAAATAGGGAGAGAGGGGGAGGCAAACCGAAGATGGAGAGAAAAGAAGATAGGTGGAGAGGAGAGTATAGGTGGGGAGGTAGGGAGGGGATAGGTCAGTCCAGGGAAGACGGACAGGTCAAGGAGGTGGGATGAGGTTAGTAGGTAGGAGATGGAGGTGCGGCTTGGGGTGGGAGGAAGGGGTGGGTGAGAGCAAGAACAGGTTAGGGAGGCAGAAACAAGTTGGACTGGTTTTGGGATGCAGTGGGTGGAGGGGAAGAGCTGGGCTGGTTGTGTGGTGCAGTGGGGGGAGGGGACGAACTGGGCTGGTTTGGGGATGCGGTGGGGGAAGGGGAGATTTTGAAGCTGGTGAAGTCCACATTGATACCATTGGGCTGCAGGGTTCCCAAGCGGAATATGAGTTGCTGTTCCTGCAACCTTCGGGTGGCATCATTGTGGCACTGCAGGAGGCCCATGATGGACATGTCATCTAAAGAATGGGAGGGGAAGTGGAAATGGTTTGCGACTGGGAGGTGCAGTTGTTTATTGCGAACAGAGCAGAGGTGTTCTCCAAAGTGGACCCCAAGCCTCCGCTTGGTTTCCCCAATGTAGAGGAGGCCACACCGGGTACCGGTGGATGCAGTATACCACATTAGCTGATGTGCAGGTGAACCTCTGCTTAATGTGGAAAGTCATCTTGGGGCCTGGGATAGGGGTGAGGGAGGAGGTGTGGGGGCAAGTGTAGCATTTCCTGCGGTTGCAGGGGAAGGTGCCGGGTGTGGTGGAGTTGGAGGGCAGTGTGGAGCGAACAAGGGAGTCACGGAGAGAGTGGTCTCTCCAGAAAGCAGACAGGGGTGGGGATGGAAAAATGTCTTGGGTGGTGGGGTCGGATTGCAGATGGCAGAAGCGTCGGAGGATGATGCGTTGTATCCGGAGGTTGGTGGGGTGGTGTGTGAGAACGAGGGGGATCCTCTTTGGGCGGTTGTGGCGGGGGCGGGGTGTGAGGGATGTGCTGCGGGAAATGCAGGAGACGCGGTCAAGGGCGTTCTCGAACACTGTGGGGGCAAAGTTGTGGTCCTTGAAGATCTTGAACATCTGGGATGTGTGGGAGTGGAATGCCTCATCGTGGGAGCAGATGCAGCGGAGGTGGAGGAATTGGGAATAGGGGATGGAATTGTTGCATTGCTGCAGGAGGGTGGGTGGGAGGAGGTGTATTCTAGGCAGCTGTGGGAGTCGGTGGGCTTGAAATGGACATCAGTTACAAACTGGTTGCCTGAGATGGAGACTGAGAGATCCAGGAATGTGAGGGATGCACTGGAGATGGCCCAGGTGAACTGAAGGTTGGGGTGGAAGGTGTTGGTGAAGTGGATGAACTGTTCGAGCTCCTCTGGGGAGCAAGAGGCGGCGCCGATACAGTCATCAATGTAACGGAGGAAGAGGTTGGGTTTGGGGCCTGTGCAAGTGCGGAAGAGTGACTGTTCCACGTAACCTACAAAGAGGCAGGCATAGCTGGGTCCCATGCGGGTGCCCATGGCCACCCCCTTAGTCTGTAGGAAGTGGGAGGAATCAAAAGAGAAGTTGTTGAGGGTGAGGACGAGTTCAGCTAGGCGGATGAGGGTGTCGGTGGAGGGGGACTGGTCGGGCCTGCGGGACAGGAAGAAGCAGAGGGCCTTAAGGCCATCTGCATGCGGAATGCAACACAACCCTCACACCCCGCCCCCGCCACAACCGCCCAAAGAGGATCTCCCTCGTTCTCACACACCACCCCACCAACCTCCGGATACAACGCATCACCCTCCAACACTTCTGTCATCTACAATCCGACCCCACCACCCAAGACATTTT
The DNA here is from genome assembly GCF_030684315.1 of Stegostoma tigrinum. NCBI lineage: Eukaryota > Metazoa > Chordata > Chondrichthyes > Orectolobiformes > Stegostomatidae > Stegostoma > Stegostoma tigrinum. Next base: position 1,765,359 of record NC_081397.1, on the reverse strand, counting down.
TCCATCCCCACCCCTGTCTGCTTTCTGGAGAGACCACTCTCTCCGTGACTCCCTTGTTCGCTCCACACTGCCCTCCAACCCCACCACACCTGGCACCTTCCCCTGCAACCGCAGAAAATGCTACACTTACCCCCACACCTCATCCCTCACCCCTATCCCAGGCCCCAAGATGACTTTCCACATTAAGCAGAGGTTCACCTGCACATCTGCCAATGTGGTATACTGCATCCACCGGTACCCGGTGTGTCTTCCTCTACATTTTTGGAAACCAAGCGAAGGCTTGCGGACCGCTTTGCAGAACACCTCCGCTCGGTTCGCAATAAACAACTGCACCTCCCAGTTGTGAACCATTTCCACTACCCCTCCCATTCCTCATACGACATGTCCATCATGGGCCTCCTGCAGTGCCACAGTGATGCCACCCGAAGGTTGCCTAAACAGCAACTCATATTCCGCTTGGGAACCCTGCAGCCCAATGGTATCAATGTGGACTTTACCAGCTTCAAAATCTCCCCTTCCCCCACCGCATCCCAAAACCAGCCCAGTTCGTCCCCTCCCCCCACTGCACCACACAACCAGCCCAGCTCTTCCCCTCCACCCACTGCATCCCAAAACCAGTCCAACCTGTCTCTGCCTCCCTAACCTGTTCTTCCTTTCACCCATCCCTTCCTACCACCCCAAGCCGCACCTCCATCTCCTACCTACTAACCTCATCCCACCTCCTTGACCTGTCCGTCTTCCCTGGACTGACCTATCCCCTCCCTACCTCCCCACCTATACTCTCCTCTCCACCTACCTTTTCTCTCCATCTTCGGTCCGCCTCCCCATCTCTCCCTATTTATTCCAGAACCCTCACCCCATCCCCCTCTCTGATGAAGGGTCTAGGCCTGAAACGTCAGCTTGTGTGCTCCTGAGATGCTGCTGGGCCTCCTGTGTTCATCCAGCCTTACATTTTATTATCTTGGATTCTCCAGCATCTCCAGTTCCCATTATCACTCACACATTCATCCAGAGGCTGGTGGTGCCTCTGCAACTTGCTACTTGTGAAGATGGGAGAGGCAGAAACCCTCATCACATTGAAGAAGGATTTTGATGTGCACTAGGGATGCGTTGGCAATGGGCTGGGTGCTGGGGAAATGGAATTAGAGAATAATGAAGTGGTTGTTTTTGACTGGTACAGACTCAGTGGGCTATTTTTCTTTTTGTGCTGTAGACCTCTTCAACACTGTGACTAGCTCACTTTGAGATATTTGTTCTACATTCACGATACTATCTAGATATAAGGTGATTTTTTCCATTTCATTTTTGAGGTAAGGGGAAGGTCTTATGAAGAGAGATTGAGCAGTTTCACCTTATAATCTATGGAGTTTAGAAGAATGAGAGGGGATCTAATTGAGGGATATAAGATGGGAAGGAGAAGGAAAGAGAATGTTTGCTCATGTGGGTCAATCTGGAACAACAGGTCAACATTTCAAGAGAAGGTGGTGGGACAGATTGAAAACAGAGGTAAGGAGGAATGGCTGCTCTCCAAGGGAGAGAGGGATGTGAATCTGGGGGATTTGCTGTGCTGTGTGTACACACTGCTGTTCCCTTGTGTGTGAGGGATGTTGGCAACGGAACAAATTGGAGGAAGAGACAGATATATTTTTAATCAATGATGGGTGAAAGGGAGTGGGGGCAGGAAACTGGATCTGAGTCCAAGATGGGGTCAGCCGTGCCACAATGAATGGGGCCGCCGACTCCCAAGAGGCTGAATGGTCTCCTCCTGCTAGCCCTTAAGTTGTATTGGTCATTCAGTTACCTGAGCGCATTTTAGCATGGGTGCTACACAGTATGTGGACAGAACACTCTTATTCTGAGGTTCAAAAGTGTGTGATCCCCTCCAGGTCACTCAGTAAGAGTGAATCTATGAACCACATAATAGCAGAGCAGCATTGGGCCATTTGGCCCATCGAGACTGCTTCGTCATCAAATTATGGCTGATATGTATCTAAACCATACTCTCTTACCTTCTTCCCCTGGTAGTTGATCCCTTTACGAATCCCTTTTCCACAACCCTCTGTGGCAATGAGTTCCACAGATTCATCACCTTCTGGCTGAGGAAATTCCTGCTCATCTCAGTTCGAAAAGGTCATCCCTTCACTCTGAGGCTGTGCCCCTCATGTCCTCATCTCCATTCTGGCCTCTCAATATTCCCTAAGTTTCAATCAGATTATCCTCATCCTTTGAATCTCCTTTGAGTACAGACACACAGTTCTCAACCACTCCTCATCAGACAAGTCCTTCATCTCTGGGATCTTGTAAATCTCCTCTGGATCCCCCTCCAAGGCCAGCAATCCTTCCTGAGATACAGGGCCCAAGGCTGCACACGGTATTCCAAGTACGGTCTGACCAGAGCCTTATACAACCTCAGCACTACGTCTCTGCTGTTGTATTCTAGCCGTCTTGAAATGAATGCTGGTATTATGTTAACTGCCAAATGAACTTGCATGTTAAATTTAAGAGAGCCCTGAACTGGGACTCCATGTCTCTTTGTGCTTTAGATTTCCGAAACCTTCCCTATTTGGAAAACAGTCAATGCCTCCATTCCTACCCAAGCGCATAACCCCACACTTTCCCCCATTGTATTCCATTGCAATTTCTTTGCCCACTTTCCAAGCCTGCCCATGCCCTTCTGCAGCCTCTCTGCTTCCTCACCATTACCTGTCCCTCCACCGAACTTCCTGTCATCAAAGAAACAGCAAATGACAAAGCTCCCCATGAGAACGATGCTGGACCCAGAGCGAATGGCCCCAGTGACTAAGGCCAGAAGGGGCCACTCTCAGATATTACGCTGTTGTATTGGGGTAGTAAACAGTGCCCAAACTTTAGGTGTCCCCTCAAAACAAGATGAACAATATCGCAGTTAGCCATCAGTGTCTGTTTCCCTCTTCCAATTCCCGTTACCCTGTTGTCAATTTAGTTGGCATTGATGGAATTTGACAATGCTTTTGGTGAATTGCAAACACTATCGTGATTAGTAAATTCAAATCACGTAAAAAGATTTGAGTAGCTTGGGCAGGTCTTTCTTCCAGGCTTTAAGCAAGAGGAAAGCAGTGATATTAAAAGTGGCTGGGTTTTCTGAGGGTCGAGATGAACCAGAGAAAATCTCCACTTTCACTGAGCCAGAAATGTCATAAAAATATATATAATGTATCCTTTACCAGTGATTCTTGGCTTTGGGATAGTGATGGCCGAGTACACCAAACCACTATCCAGCTTGCTATCATCTATAATCAGAAACAATAAGCAAAGGGAATTGAAGGGTTAGAGAACAGAATTTTAAAATGACAGCAAAGACCGCCTCCAGATTAAAGACGGAGAGATAATTAAGGTCAGAGAGCCAACCCGGCAGGAATATATATAGACGTGAGTTAGGAAGCATGGACTGGGAGCAGTTGTTCCATGGTAAGGGAACTATAGACATGTGGAGACGGTTTAAGGAACAGTTGTTGGGAGTGATGAGTAAATATGTCCCTCTGAGACAGGCAAGAAGGGGTAAGATTAAGGAACCTTGGATGACGAGAGCGGTGGAGCTTCTAGTGAAAAGGAAGAAGGTAGCTTACATAAGGTGGAGGAAGCTGGGGTCTAGTTCAGCTAGAGAGGATTACATGCAGGCAAGGAAGGAGCTCAAAAATGGTCTGAGGAGAGCCAGGAGGGGGCACGAGAAAGGCTTGGCAGAAGGAATCCGGGAAAACACAAAGGCATTTTACACTTACGTGAGGAATAAGAGAATGGTCAAAGAAAGAGTAGGGCCGATCAGGGATAGCATAGGGAACTTGTGTGTGGAGCCTGAGGAGGTAGGGGAAGCCCTAAATGAGTTTTTTGCTTCTGTCTTTACGAAAGAAACGAACTTTGTAGTGAATGAAACCTTTGAAGAGCAGGTGTGCATGCTGGAATGGATAGAGATAGAGGAAGCTGATGTGCTGAAAATTTTGTCAAACATTAAGATTGACAAGTCGCCAGGCCCGGATCAGATTTGTCCTCGGCTGCTTTGGGAAGCGAGAAATGCAATTGCTTCACCACTTGCGAAGATCTTTGCATCCTCGCTCTCCACTGGAGTCGTACCTGAGGACTGGAGAGAGGCAAATGTAATTCCTCTCTTCAAGAAAGGAAATAGGGAAATCCCCGGCAATTATACACCGGTAAGTCTCACATCTGTCGTCTGCAAGGTGTTAGAAAGGATTCTGAGGGATAAGATTTATGACCATCTGGAAGAGCATGGCTTGATCAAATACAGTCAGCACGGCTTTGTGAGGGGTAGGTCATGCCTTACAAACCTTATCGAGTTTTTTGAGGATGTGACTAGAAAAATTGATGAGGGTCGAGCTGTGGATGTGGTGTATATGGACTTCAGTAAGGCATTTGATAAGGTTCCCCATGGTAGGCTCATTCAGAAGGTCAGGAGGAATGGGATACAGGGGAACTTAGCTGCTTGGATACAGAATTGGCTGGCCAACAGAAGACAGCGAGTGGTAGTAGAAGGAAAATATTCTGCCTGGAAGTCAGTGGTGAGTGGAATTCCACAGGGCTCTGTCCTTGGGCCTCTACTGTTTGTAATTTTTATTAATGACTTGGACGAGGGAATTGAAGGATGGGTCAGCAAGTTTGCAGACGACACAAAGGTCGGAGGTGTCGTTGACAGTGTAGAGGGCTGTTGTAGGCTGCAGCGGGACATTGACAGGATGCAGAGATGGGCTGAGAGGTGGCAGATGGAGTTCAACCTGGATAAATGCGAGGTGATGCATTTTGGAAGGTCGAATTTGAAAGCTGAGTACAGGATTAAGGATAGGATTCTTGGCAGCGTGGAGGAACAGAGGGATCTTGGTGTGCAGATACATAGATCCCTTAAAATGGCCACCCAAGTGGACAGGGTTGTTAAGAAAGCATATGGTGTTTTGGCTTTCATTAACAGGGGGATTGAGTTTAAGAGTCGTGAGATCTTGTTGCAGCTCTATAAAACTTTGGTTAGACCGCACTTGGAATACTGCGTCCAGTTCTGGTCGCCGTATTATAGGAAAGATGTGGATGCTTTGGAGAGGGTTCAGAGGAGGTTTACCAGGATGCTGCCTGGACTGGAGGGCTTATCATATGAAGAGAGGTTGACTGAGCTCGGTCTCTTTTCATTGGAGAAAAGGAGGAGGAGAGGGGACCTAATTGAGGTATACAAGATAATGAGAGGCATAGATAGAGTTGATAGCCAGAGACTATTTCCCAGGGCAGAAATGGCTAGCACGAGGGGTCATAGTTTTAAGCTGGTTGGTGGAAAGTATAGAGGGGACGTCAGAGGCAGGTTCTTTACGCAGAGAGTTGTGAGAGCATGGAATGCGTTGCCAGCAGCAGTTGTGGAAGCAGGGTCATTGGGGTCATTTAAGAGACTGCTGGACATGTATATGGTCACAGAAATTTGAGGGTGCATACATGAGGATCAATGGTCGGCACAACATTGTAGGCTGAAGGGCCTGTTCTGTGCTGTACTGTTCTATGTTCTAATATAAACCGAAGCTGTTGGCAATGTGCAGACATTTCTCACAGCAGGTCACAGAGCAGGTGACTCAACAACGCTGAGTCTGAGAAATTGACAATGGAAATAGCGAGATGTCCAATGAATTCCAGGGATATTTTGCGTCAACATTTGGTACAAAGTGTGCACCAACCATCCCAGAACAAGCTAACAATAGGGAAATGGAAGGTACAGGCCTGGGAAGTTAAAGTATTTTATTCAATCATCTGGCATGGGCATTTCCCACATTTATCACCCAGCCCGTCCACAATGGCCCCCTTGAGAAGGTGGTGGTGAGTTGCCTTATTGAACCTCTGCAGCCCACCTGCTGTTGGTAGCCTCTCAATACCCTTCAGGAGGGAATTCCAGAATTTTGACCGAGTAACACTGAAGCAGTGGCTGATCTATTCCCAAATCAAGATGGTGAGTGGCTCAGAGGGGAACTTGCAGGGGCCAATGGTCCCCATATATCTGCTGCCCCTCTAGATGGATATGGTTATGGGTCTGGAAAGTGCTGTCTGCAGGGTCTTTGGTGAATTTCTGCAGTGCATCTTGCTGGAGGTACACACTGCTGCTACTGAGTGTCAGTGGTGGAGGGAGTGGTGGCTTGTGGATGTGGTGCCAATAAGCAGGGGCTGGCTCCTTTGTCCTTGGATGGTGTCAAGCTTCTCAAGTATTGTTGGAGCTGCACCCATCCAGGCAATTGGGGAGTATTCCTTCACACTCCTCACTTGTGACTGAGATTCTTGGAATGGCTCAATCAGGGCAGCTTCTAACCATATCACCTCCAAAGGTATGAAATCGTGAAATATCAAGGTCTAGAGCTGGATGAACACAGCAGGCCAAGCAGCATCAGAGGAGCAGGAAAGCTGACATTTCAAGCTGAGACACATCTTCAGACCCTTTTTTTTCTGAAGAAGATTTGAGGCCCGAAACATCAGCTTTCCTGCTCCTCTGATGCTGCTTGGCCTGCTGTGTTCATCCAGCTCCTACACCTTTATTTCAGATTCTCCAGCATCTGCGGTACCTTCTATTTCATAAAATATCAATACTGTGTTACCTTCCTTCGGGGGACACCAGCGTCTCCCCTACAATTTACAAGTTGAGCCATATCCATCTCAAGCAACCTCCCTCAGACAAATGGAAAGCCTTTGTTTTTACACAGTTTAATAATATTTCTCTGGCTTTGCTCCATTGCTCTCGAATATTGAGGTTTGTGAACAAAACGAATGTTTACCATCCTGTGTCCCTGTGTTCTTTACTGAACAGTACTCTGCTCTAGCACAGCTCATCAGTAAAGGGTCAATAGAAGAGACAGAGAGCTGTTATCAACAGCAAACAGTCAGTCAAGTGGCAAATAATATCTGTCCTTGATGAGTTTCCCCAAACATTTCTGTGATTCTTTTTAAATCTGATATTCATTGACTGAAGAAAGCTAATGGAATGCTGGCCTTTCTATCCAGAGGATTGGAGTACAAGGACACAGAGTTATGCTGCACTTGTGCAACACCCTGGTTAGACCCCACTTGAAGCAGGTCTGGGCACCACACTTCAGGAAGAATAGATTGGCCTTGGAGGGAGAACATTGTAGGTTTACAAGAATGATACCTGGACTTCAGGGGTTATGTCATATTTAGAAGGTTAGGGGGTGGCCTGATCAAAGATATTATCAGGAAAAGACTGTGTGGTGAAATAGAAACTATTTCCACTGGCTGGGGTTTCTGGACCTACGGACAGCGTAGCCTGAGAATTAGGGCCAGACTGTTCAGGAAAGATGCCAGGAAGCTCTTCCACACACAAAGGGTGGGAGAGGTTTGGAACTCGCTCCCACAAACAACAGCAGATGCTGGATCGGTTGTTAATTTTCAATCTGAGAGAGAGAGAATTCTTTTGTTCAGCTAATCTATTTAGGGAATAAACGCTAAAGGCAGGTATATGGCAGACCAGCCTCAAGGAAATGAATTACGTACTCCTGACTTCTTTTGTACGAATATTCAACATTCATAAATCAGGAAGAATCTAGTTACGAAGTGTCATTTTCATGCACTGGCGCAACGACAGATTGAAATACTTCCAGATGTTTTATTTTCATACTCTCCAGATCCTCACCGCCCTATGGGACAAACAGTCCTCAAATCCCCTTCTATGCCTCTTAGTTTTCACCTTAAAATGTTGCCCCCTCTTCCTTTGTCATTGACCCCCCATCTGAGGGGAACAGCTGCTTCCTATCACCCCCCCCCGCCCCTGCCCATGTCCTTCGTAAGAGAGTCACTGAAACCGACCTTCAGTCCAACTTGTCCTTGCTGACCATGTTCCCAAACTAAACTAGTCACACCTGCCTGTGTTTGGCCTATATCCCTCCAAACCTTTCCAATTCATGTACTTTCCCAAATGTCTTTTAAATGCTGTCCTGTACCCACATCCACCACTTCCTCTGGAAGTCCATTACCTGCATGAACTGCTCTCTGTGCAAAACAAAAATTGTCCCTTATGATTTTTGTTAATCTTTGTCCTCTCACTTTTAGAAGAACCCGAGTTTTAAACTGCCCCAACCTGGAGAAAAGGCACCTGCCATTCTCCTTATCCATACCCTTGATATTTTATGAACCTGGATCAGGTCACCCTTCAACCTCCTGTGCTGTGGTGAAAATAGTCCCAGCCTATGCCACCTCTCTCTTTAACTCACCCCTTCCATTCCCACCAACATCCTGATACATCTTTTTCTGAACCCTCTCCAGATTAACAATGTCCGTAGTGGAACATGACAACCAGAACAGGACACAGTACTCCAGAAGAGGCCTGAACAACGTTGTGTACAACCACAACATGATGTCAGAACTCCTGTACACAATGTCTGAGCAATGATGGCAAGCACGCTCAATGCATTCCCCACCACCCTGTCAACCTGTGACTCTGTCTGCAATGAATTATGTGCCTGAACCCATCAGTCTCTGTTCTACAAAACTACCCATTTTACACATCTCTGTCATTTCCGCCTTCCTCAACAACCTTCTCTGCCTGAAAGAAAACAACCCAAACTCTCTCCATCACATACAGAAAGAAGATTTGTTTCTGTCAGTCTTCCCAATTGGATAAATACCAGTGTGAACAATGACTAATACATGATATTGTAGTATTGGTAGTTCACAGATTCACACACTCACCATTCAGTCGACTTCGCCCAATCTCTGCATAATCGAAGTTTCTTGTGCATCTGTCTTCACTCACATCCTCAGCTCAATTTCCCATCACCTCGCTTGGAAGGAAGTATTTTCAGATTGTTTCCCAAGCAAGTCTCAATTCTCCTTGCGACAACAATTCACAATCTTCTCCCCCTTTGAGAGAAGCCGTTTGTTCTCACTTCTGCTTTTGATCTGCCGCACCACTTGCTCCTGAAGCAATGACTCTCTTGTTCTAGATTGCCTCACATGAAGAGACATCTCCTCTCCATCTATTTTTTCAATTCTCCCCTTGAGCATCTTCTATCCCTCAATTTAATCTCTTCTCATTCTTCTAAACTCCAGAGAAACTGCTCAATCTCTCTACTAAGGCAAACCAGTCATTTTTGGAAATAATCGAGTGAATCTCCTTTGAACTGCCTCCAATACAACTACAGCCGCCCTCATGTAAAGAAACCAAAATTGTACCCGTCTCTCCTCACAAAGCTCACATTTCATTTTGTCATCAATCCAGTTAAACTGCTGTGAACTCTCTCCAATGCAACTGCTTTCCTCCTCATGTCAGTGGACCAAAGGACTATACAGTACTCCGGATGCAGAAATCCCAATGCCTTGTACATTTGAGAAGTCACACAACACCAGGTTATAGTCGAATTAGTTTATTTAAAATCACAAGATTTTACCACACTGCCCCTTTGTCAGGTGAAGCGATGGAGAGGCACATAGACAGAATTTGTAGGAGTCTCAAATAATCAGTCTCTTCAGGTGATGAGTAGTTTCAGAGCATTCAGAGGATGTCAGCAGCTGAATAACAAGCAAAGGGATGAGCTAAAATCTGATAAAATGAGGCAGTGAGATAATTACGAGAACTTAAAAATATGATGGTGTTGCAAACAAATGAATGGGATAACATGACAGGTGCAAGAGTCATATACCAAGGGTTTAACCAAAGTAATAAGTAAACTAAAACTGTATAAACTAATGGAGGTAGAGAGATCATACTAATTTATCAAGCTGGTGGTGCCAGAACAGGACAGCGAACAACGTTTTACAAATACAGACCTGCGGGTGGGGTCACACGTAGCCTGCCATGAGCCCAAGAACACGGTTGAGGCCGTCTTCATGGATAGGGATCTTGGCTGGCCGTTTCTGCTGTGGTGATTCTGCATTGTTGTGTATCTCGAAGGCCACCTTGGAAGATGATTACCTGAAGATCGGGGCGGGGGGGCGGTGTGTGTTGCTGACTTAATATTAGAAGTAATACTGTCAACACTTTTGATCACCTGCAGAGACTTATTATTCGACTCTCCACTCAATACCTTTAAATGATATTTTCATCTCTATGCCACAAATCCTGTATCTGTGTGCTTCTCCTAAAGCTTGTGTTTCCAAATAAGTCTGTTGGGCGCTAACCCGGTGTCATGTGACCTTTGACATTGTCCACTCCAGTCGAACACCAACACCTCCACTTTATTGTGCGGTTGAAGCAACACTTCCCTACGTTTATACTCCATGCCTTTAGCAATAAATGACTTTCTTATTACTTGCCGGAGCAGCATGCTAGATTTCTGAGATTCATGCACAAGGACATTCAGATCCATCTGCACGAATAAATTATTAATTTTCTCTCCCGTTCAGATGGTAAGTTGCCTTTTTCAATTCTTCTAACTACAATGGATAACCCCATCATTGATGTGACTGAGCCACACATTTCAGTGTCAGATGGAAGGTGTCCTCAATTTGATCTGTTTTGCTTTCAATTTGCAAATGAGTCGGACACAATAGTATATTTGCCACCATGTAAAATTGTTGGGTATGCACCCCACAGCAATTTTCACCCCATTTGGACTGTTTTTGAAAGCTGTTACAAGTCGCTAAACACCTCACTAAATTACCTCTGCTGCCGGGATCTGCTGGAAGAATCAGCTGGAAAAACTGAGAGAGAGAGAAAACATGGGAATGTTTTACTGTAAATATTTGGCTTCACCTGTTTGCAAATAAATTTGGTTTCCTTGACTGATGTGCAGGTAGCAATAATTCAAATTTTACCCTTTAGTTTACATCTGTGCTGACCAATCTTTCAAACACAACACATTACTTTGTCTATCTTCCCTTGTAATTCCATCTGCTGCTCATTCAGCCTGCTCACACCCTCACAAAGTACATTCACTCGTGGCACATGGACATCAACGGCTGGGCCCAGCATTTATTTCCCCTGTCCCTACTTGACCCCTTGAGAAGGTCGAGGGAGCTAACTTCTTGAACCGCTGCGGTCTGTGTGCTGTGTGTAGATGCACGATGCCCTTAGGGAGGGAGTTCCAGGATTTACTGACCCAGAGACACTGAACAAATGACTGATGTATTTTAAAGCCAGGATGGGGAGAGGCTCAGAGCAGGATTTGTAGCAGGTCGTGTTCCTGTGCATCTGCTGCACTTGGCCTTGTAGATGATAATGGCCATGAGATGGAAGGTGCTGTCTCCGCATCTCGGGTGAAGCTCTCCAGTGCATCTTATTGATGGTACACACTGCTGCTGCTGAATGTCAGTGATGGCGGAATTGGAAGCGAGTGGATGCAGTGCCTGTGAGTATGTGTGGGTGAGTGTGTGAGAGAGAGAGAGATCTTGTCTGTGAGCAAGTGTGTGTCACTAAGAGTGTGCCTCTCTCACACATATACACACTGACTTTCAGTTATACTCCCACTTGCACACGTTCACTGTCTCCAACCACTTTCTGAAGCAGCCTGTTCACAGGCTTCCCACTCTCAAATACAAATGAGCAATGTTACTTTGAATCCCACATTGAGCTGTGACTGAAGAACGATCACCAATTATCTGCCGGAGTGTCTCACCCACCTTGTTTCCTGTTCTGGAGTTTGATGGGAAGCAATGCGAGGAGAGAAAGGATCAGAAACAGTGGGACAATGAGTGCTGCCATCTCGGCGCCATGTGCCTGTGCTGGGTTCAGAGAGGGATTTTCTGTCAATAACATCAATCATTCACCAAATGCCAACACCAGTGTTCCCTGTTGCCCTGAACCCCCCCCCCCCCCCCTCCCAGCACACATCCATTTGGAGTGAAACTCTCATGTCTGTAAAATTCCCCTCAAAACCCTCAGCATCGCAGCGACATCATTGTTTCTGTGCATCCTGTCTCATTCACAAAATCCCTCCAATCCAACTCAGACTATTTGGTGCAAAATTCAAAAGATCATTCTGCACTAGTCTCCCTAAATTGTCGATTAGACATTGTTGTCCCTCATTTTTCCTACCACTATATATCAAGCTCTCAGTGGCAACTGGGTCATTCAGAGAGAAACATCAAAAATAGCTTCAGGAGTCGGCCAGTCAGCCTTCCAGCCTGCTGTGCCCATTCCATAGGATCTTTGCTGATCATCCAACTCAGTCCCCTGTCCCCCTGTATTCTCTCCCCTTAGCCCATAAAAAAATCTATACAACTCCCTCCTGCACAACATTTCATGTTCTGGCCCCAACCACTTTCTGAGGCAGCCTGTTCACAGGCTTCCCACTCTCTGGGTAAAGACGTTTCTCCTCATCTCAGTCCTGCCCCATTTCAATTAGACTATGACTTCCTGTTTGCAGACTCCCAGTTATTGAGAACAGCATTCCCGTCGGTCCTGTTAGGATTTCATAGGTTGCGATGAGATCTCCCCGCTTCACTGATCCAGGCTCCCTTCATCCATTAGTCCTACCATCCCAGGAATCAGGCTGGGAAACCCTCACTGCACACTTTCCGTAGTGAGAGCATTCTTCCTCAGAGAAGGAGACCCCAAACTGCACATACAATACTGCATGGTGTGCTGTGTAATGGCAGCAAGATGACCGTGACATCCCTGTTCCTGATCTTTAATCCTCTCCCTTATCGATGAAGGATGTTTCTCACTCTCTCCACAGATACCGTGAGACCCAGTGAATTCTTTTCCAGCATTTTCTGTATTTATAGCCAGTAACATTAACTCTGTTACTGTCTCTCTGTCTCCACAGATGCTGCCAGAGCAGATGAGTTTCTCCAGCCATTTTTCAAAGGGTTCAAGTCAAGTCTTCAACCAGATCCCAGTGAAGAATGAGCACAGATCAATGATGAAGAACAGGTTACCTGGAACCATGAGGTTGATGGAATTACTGGTCACATTAAATATCATTCCACCAGGACCCCTATTGATCACGACACACTAGTATCAACCTTGGAGATGGGCCTGGAAGGATTCAATTGCCAGCTCTCTCCTGTCCGAGCGAAAGTTGTAATTCTGGCTGGCATTGTTTAAGGCTTTCTGTTGGAAGTACCACTGAAAGTAGGGTCCTGTACCTTGGCTTAACACACGCTGTTGATCAAGATGACTCCCAACTGGAACCTCCATTTTATTGGCTCGGAGGATGAGGAAAACCCTGTCAACAGGAACTGGAACAAAACAAAGCCAAATAGGAAATAAAAGATCAGGTGCTGAATTTGTCTATTTTGTTTTTCAGATGTCATCTTCATTGACAGTATAATAATGGATGGAAAGGAGAAATAAATTGAACAAGATTTTACATTTTTGCCAAGGTGAACATCCTCAGGCTGTTGTAAAATCTACACTTTGAAAGATTTGTGTGAACTATGGATAGCCAAATGGTATATCATCCAACTGCGCCCCCTTAACAGTCAGTGATGTTACCGTCACTATTTCTCTCCCCAATCCCCACACTATCAACATCCAGGGGGTTACCATCATGATAGAATCTCACCAGCACCCCCTTGATGTTCAATGGCGCTCCCATCACTGAATTCCCCCAGTATCAACATACTGGGGATTACCTTTGAGAGAGAATCTAAACATTGCCCCTTGACATTTGATGGTATAACCATCACTGAGTCCCCTATTATTAATACCCTGGGGGGGGTTACAATTTACCAGAAATTGCACTGGGCTCACCATATCAAAATAGTTACTACAAGACAGGTCAGAGGCTGGGAATTCTGGTGCAAATAACTCACCTCTGGACCCCCCAAAATTTGTTCGTCATCAACAAGGTGCAAAGCAAGAGTGTGATGGAATACTCCCCACTTGTCTGGATGAATGCAGCTCCAACAGCAATTGAGAAGCTCAGCACCATCCAGGGGCAAAGCAGCCCACTTGGTTGGCACCACATCCACTAACATCCACTTCCTTCACCACCAACAATGATCAGCTGCAGCGACCCTGTCTACAAGATGCACTGCATAATGTCAAATTCCCAACACATGTCCACTTCAATCTGGGAGGACAAGGGCTGCAGGTATGTGGGAACACCAAGCCCCTGCAAGTCCCCCCCGAGCCGCTCACCGTGCTCACTTGGAAATATATCAGCCATTTCTTCAGCGTCACTGGTCAAAATCTCTCTTACTGCCAACATTGCAGGTACATTACATTCTCATGGGCTGCATGCGGAAGACAGGGCACCATCAAGGGGAATTCATGATGAGCAATCTGTGATAGGCCTAGCCAATGATATTCAGGTCCTATCGACAAATTAGCTCCATGAGAAAAGGACAGCTTTGAGGCTCGGTGCAGTTCCTTGGTTGAGCCGATGGCTTGAATCAATTGAATGGGAAAGATGTCAAGCTCAGTGCTTTATCTAGCTGTTCCAGATCATTACCCTTTCCCTCCCTGAGGGGATGCAGAGGGTCTAGGGAAGCTGATCCTGTGGGGATTTCTGCAGGGACAGCACAACATATCAAATGTTTTCAAGAAGGATTTTGATATCGTTCTCAGGGCTAAAGGGATCAAAGGGAGAAAGTGAGGGGAAGAGGCAACTGAGGTGGATGATCTGCCCCGATCCCATTGAATGGATGGAGCAAGTGGGATAGCGTAAATTGCCTCCTCCTATTGTCCATGCTTCTAACTTCCTCTGTTGGAGTGCTTAACATGGAATTGTAGCGTCAGAGAGGTCTGCAGCACAAAGAAAGGCCCTTTGGCACATTGAATCTGCACCAGTGAAAAGCAGCCACCTCTCTGTTCTTTCATCAATTTTCCCAATACTTGGACACATAGAGCCATATAGCAAGGAAACAGGCCCTTTGGCAGTTTTCACAAAGTCACCTGGTCCCATTTACATGCATTTGGCTCATATTCCTCAAACTCTTTTGCGTCTTTTAAATGTTGTATTTGTACTCACCTCCACCACTTCCTCTGGCAGCTCATTTCATTTAGGTACCACCCTCTGTGTGAGCAATTTTCTCCTCAGGACCCTTGTAAATCTTTCCACTCTCCCCTTAAACCTGTGCCGTCTGGTTTTGGACTTCCCTACCCTGGGGGAATGACCTTGGCTATTCACATTATCAGTGTCCCTATTTCTGCAGGAAAAGACAAGTGAAATGTAGAGGACCCTTTAATCTGACTTTAGCCGAGGCATCGCAAGTGCACATGTAAATCCTTCTTCCATGTGATGAGGATTTCTGCCTCTCCCACCCTTTCCGACAGTGAGTTCCAGACTCCCCACCACCCTCTGGGTAAAAAAAAAGTCCTCACATCTCTTCTACACCTCTGCCCCTTACCTTCACCCACACCAGTCACCGATCCCTGTATCAAAGAGGAAACGTTTCTTCCTGTCAGTCCTATCTGTGCCCCCTCATCATTTTATACAGTTCAAACATATTTGCCTCTCCCAATCTCCTCCACTCTAAGGAAAACATCTCCAGCCTCTCCAAACTTCATCCATTACTGAACTCTCCAACCCTCAAGGCAACATCCTGGTAAATCTCTCCTGCACCCTATCCCAGTGCTATCACATCACTCCCATAAATTGGGTTTGTATAGATTAGTTTAGAAACTCATCAATCACTGAAACAGCAATGGCTTTGCTATACTGGAGAGACTGTCCCTCCTGGTTAGAAACAGCACAGTGGTAATCGCCTGCTTATCTTTTGCTGACGTTGATGATGGTGTGTATGGTTCTGCTGTAGTTGGAATACTCCCAGGAAATCTCATTGCCATCTCTGCAGAAAATATATTGAATTGGAGTCGAACCTCTGGTCACAGAGCAGTTTAATGAGTTGCTGTCTCCCTCCACTACCTCGTTCCCAGGGTGGATACTCAGGTCTGGAACTGACACAGGAATGCCTGTGATTGAACCAAACTGTTAGGTGCTTTTCCAAGGCAGGGATTGCTGTGTTCAGCAGCAAGCAGCACTCCCACCATACAGTTAGAGAGAGAGAGACAGAAATTCATAGAGAGTCATAGAGAAGTACAGAGATATATCAGAAGTAATTGGGAGAAACACTGTCATAGAGTGATATAGAAAGAGAGAGTGTGATAAGGAAAGTCATAGAGATTCATAGTGACAAATAGACTCACAAAGAGATAGATAAATAGATTCATAAAGAGACATAGAGGGATGTAGAGAGTCACAGAATCACATAAAGTTGTCGATATTTATAAAGAGTCATTGAGTTAAAAGTGAGCCACAGAGTGACAGAGAGATGTAGAGATTGATTGGAAAACGTAGAGTGTAGGGAAAACAGAGAGAGTCATAGGGAGACATAGAGAATCAGAGACAGGTATCAAGTCTTGCACAGTCCTGATGTCACCTCCCAGCTCTTTATAATCTGTGCCACGCCTGATAAAACCAAGTCTCTTGTATGTTTACCCAACCACTCTTTAACCTGTACCGCCTCCTTCAGGGATCAGTGGGCTAGCTCCCGAACATCCCTCTGTTCCTCTGAACTTGCCAAAGGCTGTTGCTGATTGAAGACAAAAAACCCTCAGTCTTCACAAGAAATTCAGACCCAGGAAGCAGAAACATCGCTAATGGCAAAAGAAACATGCGAAGCGGTCAGGACAGGGTGGATGAGATAATGGGAACTGCAGATGCTGGAGATTCCAAGATAATAAAATGTGAGGCTGGATGAACACAGCAGGCCAAGCAGCATCTCAGGAGCACAAAAGCTGACGTTTCGGGCCTAGACCCTTCCTCTGATGAAGGGTCTAGGCCCGAAACGTCAGCTTTTGTGCTCCTGAGATGCTGCTTTGGCCTGCTGTGTTCATCCAGCCTCACATTTTATTATCTAGGACAGGGTGGATAACTGGTGAGGTATGGAGAGGGATTGAAGACTGTAATAAATACGTATTCACAAACTCAATAGGAAGCGAGAGTGTGCAGCGCACAAAAACAGTGTTATTCCATACTGACAATGACAGCAGGAGCTGACCAACCCTTACATTTACAGTGATTTGGATGACAGCAGAAATAATGAAATAAATGGAGACACAGCTTACGTTTGATTGAAATGGGAACTTTATTACTCTTTTTCCTCAGTTTATTGTCTCGAAGCTTGACTTCACATTGGTAAGTTCCCGAATGGCCCAGTGTTGCCTCCTTTGTTGTGTAACTGCTCTTGTCTGAAGGGAAATTGAGAAATTCACCATTTTTATAAAATACGTACAACTGGAGATGATCATCGTGAAAGGGGTCAGCCAAACAGGCGAGCTTAAAGCGTTCACCAATGAATACTTCCACACTGGGGACTGCTTGCAGTGTTGGCTCAGAGCAGAGATCTACGACAGGACAAAATAAAATTAGAGGAATATGTAACACAAAGAATGCAGGAGATATGAAACAAAACACAAAGCGCTGGAGAAACTTAGCAGGTCTGGCAGCATCTGTGAGAGAGGGAAACAGAGTTAATGTTTCAAGCCGTACATCCCATCCTCCGAACTGCCGTCCGACCAAAATACAAAAATGAGAAGAATGTATCTTGATGCCTTGCACTCTGATGCCTTCACACCATTTTCGAGCTCGTGATCACAACTCTCTTTGGGTAACTGCCAACTATGGTTTTTGAAGCAACATTGATGTTTTTGCCTGTGGGCCATTTAACCCAAGTCAGAGCAACTCAAGAGGGAAAACTTACATTTTACGATTATGTTTTCATCATGTGAGATCCACCTCCTGAAACCCAGTCTCTGTTCACATCGATAAGTTGCTCCATCTGAAAATGTCGCACTTGCTATCGTGTACTCAGGTTCACATTCTCCCTCAATTAAGGAATCGTTTTGATACCAAAGGGAGGTGTAATCTCTCTCAAATCCCCAGGGATGCCTGGAGCATTTCAGAACAGACATCTCACCAAGCAGCAGGGTACTTGAATGGACTTGCACTGTCAACGTCACATCCAAAGATTGAGGGAGAAAATATAACTAGTGTGATCCAAAAAGCCTTATTAGTCCTGATTACAGTGTAAGAGTAGGGTGTTCTTACTGTAACTGTACAAAGTGCTGAGAAGACCACATCTGGAGCAGTGTTATTTAAGGGGAGCTGTTATTTCATTGGAGGAAGTCAGAGAGGTTTCAATAGGATGATCCCTGGGATGGAGGAACTGTCTTCCAAGTAAAGGCTGCACAGTTTCAGACTCTACTCGCTGGATTTTAGTAAAATGAGAGGTGATCTTATTGAAGCATAGAGGGCTTGACATGGTCAATGCTGAGAATCTGTTTCCCTTCATGGGAGAGTCTAGGAGCAGAGAACACCATCTCGGAGTAAAGAGACACTGACTGCAGACGGAGATGAGGAGGAGTTTTTTCTCTCAGAGCAATGTGTATGTTTGGAATGGTTTGCCACAGAGAGCTGTGTGGGTGCAGAGTCCCTGTGCATATTGAAGGCTGAGACAGACAGATTCTTGATCAGGCAGGGAATCAAGGGAAAGGGCTGGAAAGTTGCTGTGAGGAATTCCGGATCAATCATGATCCTATTGGATGGTTGAATAGGGCATACTCTTGGACAATCTCAGGTTGATCAGCATGTCAAGAATCTAACATCTAAATTCAGATTTTGGAATCCTTTTTACAGGGGGAGGTGGAAACACGATGGTATTATCGTTTGAGTATTAATCCAGTGGCTTGGGTTCAAATCCCACCATGGAAAATGGTGGAGTTTGAATTCAGTTCATAAAAATCTAGAATGAAAGAGTCTGATGGTGACCACAAGTTCATTGCTGATTTTCAGGAACAACCAACTAGTTCACTACTGCCCTTTCGAGAAACAAGTCTGCCATCAATACTTGGTCTGGCCTGTACATGACTCGAGATGCACAGCAATGTGGTTGACTCGTCACTGCCTTCTGTGCAATTAGGTATGGGCAATGAGTGCCGGGCCCAGCTAGCACCACCCACAGCCCAAGAACATCTCGAGAGATAGTGGGATGGAATATCAAGGTGGCAGGTTAATCAACCATTTTAATACAACACAAAATTAATGTGGATAAAATGAAGATTGGCCGGGTGATTGACAGTGAGGAGAAGGTGTTAGGTTACAGGACATTTGCTCAGATGGGCAGGCCAGTGGCAGATGCGGTTGGACCCTGATAAATGGGAGGTGATGCACTTTGGAAGAAGGAAGACAAGGAAGTACTCAGTGAAAGGCAGGGCACTACAAAGCTCAGAGGAACAGAGGGATCTTAGGGTGTTTGTATTTGTACACAGATCCGTGAAGGTGACAGGACATGTTGATAGGGCAGTTAGGAAGGCATATGGGACACCTGCCTTTATCAGTCAAGGTACAGATTGTGAGAGCAAGGAGGTGATGTCAGAGCTGGACAGGATTTTGGTGAGGCTGCAGCTGGAGCACTGTGTGGAGTTCCAGTCTCCGCACTATAGGAAGGATGTGATTGCACTGGAGGTGGTGCCAGGGAAATTCACTAAGATATTGCCTGGGATGGAGAATTTAAGCGATGAAGAGAGGTCCGATGGGCCTGAGATGTTTGGAGTAGAGAAGGCTGAGGATGGGCTTGACAGAGGTGTGCAAAATTGTGAGGGGGATTTACAGGAGGGATAGGAAGCTGCTGTTGCCCTTGGTTGAAGGGTCAATAATAAATGTTGTGGGGAGGGGAGTCATCATCATTTTAAAGTGAAAGGGCAGGAGGTTTAGGGGGAGATTTGAGAATTGCTTCACCCAGAGAATGGTGGGAGTCTGAAAAGCACTAATTTGGAGGATATTTCAGATGGGACACTGAAATAAACTCTAAAATGTTCTTGGTCAACCAACTGTTATGTCATAATATTCAAGGCTGTTATCCTTGTGGTGGGAACTGGGATTAGTTTAGCTAGGTTCATGCAGATTCATGGGCTGAAGAATCCCTTCTGTACCAACTATAACTATGGCTCCATGACTCATTCACTGAAGTAAATCAGAAGCTAAATTAACTTGAAAGTGAAAGTAGGTGATTGATTCTGTTCAACAGGGTTTCGCTCTTTGTCTCATAACAGTGAACTCATGGTGGGAGATGGTGAAGCTGGTTTTCCACTGCTCCTATCATCGCCTGAGCCCTCAGCAATGTTTCAGATGTGACAGGGAATACTGTGTGACCCTGGAAAGGACATGGCCCAGTGTCAGACGAGGCCCAGTTTAGAATGAGGCCCAGTGGATGATATGGGCCAGTATGGAGCGAAGCCCAGTGTACAACATGTCCCAGTGTAGGGTCTGTTTAAATTTAGCGTGTGGCCCAGTGTAGGAGGTGTCCCAGTTTAACATGAGGCCCTGGTTAGAATATTTGCAAATTTTGAATGTTTCACTGTGTGGATGTGGTCCAACTTATGATGTGGCAACACAGTGTGGAGGTGGAGGAAAACCGCAGGCCAGGCAGCATCAGAGGAGTGGAAAAGTTAACTTTCTGGGCCAGGACCTTTCTTCAGAAATTGGGCAGGAGTAGGGAACTGGAAATAAATAAAGGTAGAAGGGGTGGGTCTGGGGAAAGGTAGGTGGGATGGTGATGGTTGGATATAGGTAGCGAGTGCTGGGGATTGGTCAATGGGATGGGTGGGGTGGATAGGTGGGAAGGAAGATGTATAGCTTTGGGTGTGGCCCAGTTTAGGATTACCCCAGTTTAGTATTGGTCCAGTTTAGGATTGGTCCAGTTTAAGATTCGCCCAATGTAGACAGTGGCCCAGTTTAGAATGAGGCCCAGTTTAGAATAATGCCCAGTGTAGGATTTGGCCCAATTTAGAATGAAGCCCAATGTAGGATGTACCCTAGCTTGGGATGTGGCTGTGTTTAAGATGAGTTCCAGTTTATGCTAGGGCCCAGTTTAGGATGAGACCGAACATGTTTCGCATGTTGTGATGTTTTGCAGTTTATGATGAGGCCCGAGCCTAGCATGAGGCCCAAGTTACAATGTTGCCCAGTTTAGAATGTGGCCCAGTTTAGGATCGGGCCAAGTGTAAGAATTGGCTCAATTTACAATAAGGGCCAGTTTGTAAAGAGACCCAGCCGAGTCAGCAAAGTGGTGAAATCTCTATGGAGCAAGTGGGACTTGAAACCATGACTCAGAGCAGTCATGCATCTGGCTGAAAGGTGGAGCAAATGGGTCGAATGGCCTACTCTTGTTCTGGTTTCTTCTGGGCCTGATGGTCAACATTAAAATCTGGAGAGGCAGAGAATTCACTCATTTGGGAAGTGGGATGAAAAGCGTTCGGGCATCGCCGTGACCGTCAGGACTCGATGAATCAAACAGCGTGCAGTATGATATATTGGGTGGTCTCTCTGCAAAAGGGGTTTTAGTTTGACACACAATACGGACGTCAGCACTCAATGTTTACGTACCGAACATCACCACTTGCAAAGCTTTACTTCATGGAGAGGGGCTAAAATAGCTGTCTCTTTAACACTGGTAAAAGCCTCCAGTTTTCCTGTCAGCTCTTTTGTTAAATGTTTTAGATTGAGCTCCATAATAGTTGTGTTTATACCAGGAAGCCTGTTCCTGTACCGACCCTTCAAAGTGAACCACTGCCCTTCTTTGATGATGCCATCACTGGGATTAGTTATAACTACTTCTGGGTATTGGCCTGCAGAAGAAAAGCAGTAGTTACTTCCAACAAGCAAAACCTCAATCAAAATTTTCACTCTTCATCGCTGTTAAAACATTTGCTGTTTCTGCCCAATGCAAAAAAAAACACAATTGGCCGATTATTCAGTGATTCTCCTCTCCGAAGCCTGCCCAATACCGACAAGGCACAGGTTAGCAATGAAGGAGTGCTCCCGACTTGCCCGGTTGGGTGCAGCTCTCTTAACACTTGAGAAGCTTGATACTAACCAGAGACAAAGCAGACCCCGCTTGATTGGTACCACATCCATAAACATCCACTTTCTCCACCACTGACGCTCAGTAGCAGCAGTGTCTCTTATCGACAAGGTGCACTGCAGAAATTCACCAAAGATCCTCAGGCTGCACCTTTCAAACCCACAATTACTTCCATCTAGATCAACAATGATAGCAGCTATATGGGAACACCACTCCATGCACATTCACCTCCAAGCCACTCACCGTCCTGACTTGCAAACATATCAATCATTCCTCTAGTGTTGCTGGGCCAAAATCCTGGAATTCCCTCCCAAGGGACATTGTGGGTCTCCCTCCAGCATGTGGGCTGTGGTGGTTCAAGAATGCAGCTCACTACCACCTACTCAAGGGGCAACTAGGGTTAGGGGCAAGAAGTGTTGGGCCTACCCAGTGACACCCATGTTCCATCATTAGAAGCTACCTTCAATGGGACTCCATCTCCACAAGAACTGTGCTGTGGTCACTCTCACCGATACTGTCAAGGACAGATGTATGAACAGCTGACAGATTGGTAAGGATGAGGCCAGGTATGTTTTTTTTCCCCTCCTGTTGGTTCCCTCACGGCCTGCCGCTGACTCAATCTCGCAGCAATGCCCTTCAGGATCCGATCAGCCCGACTGGCAGTGCTACTGCCGAGCCTCACTTGGTGGTGGGCACTGAAATCCGTGCTTCATCTCAGTGTTGTTCAACATGGAGGAGTTATTGATTCATCAGCCAAGGGAGGGGCGGTACGTGGTAATCTGCAGGAGGTTGGAATACTGCGTCCAGTTCTGGGCGCCCTATTATAGGAAAGATGTGGATGCTTTGGAGAGGGTTCAGAGGAGGTTTACCAGGATGCTGCCTGGACTGGAGGGCTTATCTTATGAAGAGAGGTTGACTGAGCTCGGTCTCTTTTCATTGGAGAAAAGGAGGAGGAGAGGGGACCTAATTGAGGTATACAAGATAATGAGAGGCATAGATAGAGTTGATAGCCAGAGACGATTTCCCAGGGCAGAAATGGCGAGCACGAGGGGTCATAGTTTTAAGCTGGTTGGTGGAAAGTATAGAGGGGATGTCAGAGGCGGGTTCTTTATGCAGAGAGTTGTGAGAGCATGGAATGCGTTGCCAGCAGCGGTTGTGGAAGCAAGGTCATTGGGGTCATTTAAGAGACTGCTGGACATGTATATGGTCACAGAAATTTGAGGGTGCATACATGAGGATCATTGGTCGGCACAACATTGTGGGCTGAAGGGCCTGTTCTGTATTGTACTGTTCTATGTTCTATGTTCTATGTTTCTGTGCCCGTGTTTAACCCGAAGCCACAAGGCTTCACGTTGTCCGGAGTCAAGATGATACCTGCCAATGTAACTGCATGCTACTGCGGCATCACCTCTGCTGGGCCTGTCTTGCCGGTGGGACAGGACATATCCAGGGACAGTGATGGTGGTACCTGGGACATTGACAATAAGGTATGATTCGAGGAGGCTGACGGTGACCCTCCCAATTTTGACACTGGCCCCCAGATGTTATTGAGGAGGTCTTTGCAAGGTCATCAGGGCTGTTTTTGCTGTTGTCTTTTTTGGTGTCAGGTCAATCCTGGGGATTCATCCAGCCTCTTTTCATTGTGCAGACTTCATAGCAATGGATATAACTGCATGACTTGCTCAGCCATTTCAAAAGGCAATTAAAGGGTCAATGGATTCGAAGTGTTGACTCTGTTTTCCTCTCTTTTTCTCTCTCTCACAGATAATGCCATGCCTGCTGAGTTTCTCTGGGACTTCCTGTGTTTATAACCTGTAATGTTACCTTTGTTTCTCTCTCTCTCTCTCTTCACAGTCCTGCTAAGATTTTGAAATTTGTCATTGCTGCTTTGCTGCCCTGATTATGCAAGATCAGAAGCTTCCAACAGAATCTGTTCATTTTCCAGGTATGGCACTGCCAAGTGACTATTGGCAAAGATTCCCAACTTCCTGTATCTACTGACAGAAGTATTCTATTTGGGATGGGGGGTTGCGGTCAATGCCAAAAAGATAAATGTTCGCTGTAACAGCTGGTACAAAGTACAACTTTCATTCGATTTTGAATGTTTAAAAAGAAACACATCATTGGTGCATCAATTACAGATCATGGTCAATTCACCACAAACTTACCAGATCATTGGGCTGCTCTCCGATCAGAGAGAGGCGACTGAATGGTGACTTGACCTGAGGCTCACCACGCCTTAGGCAAGGCAGAGGTCGAGAAGGAGAGTCCTTCACAGTCGCTGCAGGATTTGAACCCACGCTGTTGCTGTTTTAATGCATCACAATGCAGCGATCGAGGCGAGCCCCACACCCCTCCCCTTCTGAGGCAGGAATTGTCGCTGATCTGGAGAGGGAGTGTAATTATAAACCAAAGAGCTTTGCCCCTCCCACCAGCCCAACATCATTGGAGACAAAGAGATTTGTGATGATGCTGTAGCTTTAAGAGATTATTTTGTCCTGGTTTCTTTTGAGGGAAAGATTGAAGGAGAAAGGTCCAGCTCGCTGGTTAGGACCGATTAACTAAACAGCTTGAGGGGCTTTGGGTTTTATTTTTTACAGCCTGATTGGGTGTGGCCACCTCTCACAAAGCAGAATCTCTGGGTTTTGTTTTCTTTTCAGTGGCATCTGAAGCTATTGGGGTCTCAACAGATATGGAAGCTTGAGGGAATGTCTCCTGGCTGCTACTCTCTCTGAATTTTCTCTCAATGTTTCATGCTACTGGATGTAACGAATTGCCCTTGAGAATCCATGTCTGAATTTTCCTTGTATTTCGCCAAGGGGCGTGTTGAGGGGATGTTACTGTCTTGAAAGAGATTTATTAGAAATATTTACTGAGTCAATTATTCTGTGACATTTCCAATATAATTGTTATTCTTAATTCCTCTTTCTTTTGTTGCATTTTAACTGCAGTGTTGAAATAAAT
Source organism: Stegostoma tigrinum (assembly GCF_030684315.1). Taxonomy (NCBI): domain Eukaryota; kingdom Metazoa; phylum Chordata; class Chondrichthyes; order Orectolobiformes; family Stegostomatidae; genus Stegostoma; species Stegostoma tigrinum. The sequence continues at coordinate 1,740,627 of NC_081397.1, read as the reverse complement.
TGTGTTTTGCTTAAAATAAAACAATCACACTGCATCCGAAACCAGCACTTCATGTTTGCCTTTAAAAATAAGAAAATCTAGCGTCTAGGCTCTTTTCTAAAAATATTTGGAGGGGGCCTGGCCTGGTCCATAACAAAGATTTATCTTTCGAAGAGAGATTGAGCAGTTTTGGTAAATACTCTCTGGAGTTTAGCAGAATGAGAGGAGATTAAGCTGGGGGATATAAGATATGAAAGGGAGTGGGGGGACTGACAAAGAAAATAGGGAGAAATTGTCTCTTCATGTGGGACAATCTAGGATGAGAAGCCACCATGTCAGGATAAGGGGCTGGAGCAGGTTGAAAACAGAGAAGAGGAGGAATGGCATCTCTCAAAGGTTAGGCGGGCAGGGGAGCATGATTCTAACCCGCACATCTTAGGGCCGTGCTAGGAAATGGGAGCACCTGGAGAAAAATTGACACAGACACAGGGAGAATGTGCAAACTTCATCCGGACAGTCTCCTGAGGCTGAAATCAAGCCCGGGTCCCCAGCACTGTGCAGCAGCAGTACTAACCACTGAGCCACTATGTCACCCATTGAGCCTGTTCCACTATTCAATGGCTGACCTGTGGGCTCACTTCATTCACTTGTGTTTGGCTCCTATCCGCTGATTACCTGAAGCAAAAAAAACTGTCAGAGGCCTATAAAAAATAGAGACCTAAACCTCGATCTCACTTTGCGTGCAATCATTTAACGTAACATTTTCAACTTACCGTGGGCATCCAAATATGAAGTGGTCCTGACGGTTAAAAAAAAGAGAGAACATGCCGTTACATCTGTGAAGGTTCTCGTTTTGAATTCTAACCTCTGCGGAACGACGCACACACCCCTGTGCAATCATGTGTCATTTGCTTATAAAGAGGAATCTGCTGTTTGAAATACTGTAGCTACAGGTTTTGGGGCAGGAGTTTTGCCCAAGGAGGGTTTTTTTTCTCTCCAAGTTTGTACGTTTGCTTCAGAAACACCGTAGCCAGTGAGGGGGTCCATGGACAGATATCCAAATGGAAAGCTGAGTTCGGAATGTCAGAATGGAGCTGGGCAATGCTTTGCAATGGTGAACGAAAGAGAAAGTGGGAGACCTAAACCAAGAGGTGAGAAGGAAGGGTCCTGGGGGTGGAGCTTCAAAGAATGGAGATGCCTGTTCAATCTGTTCAGATCAATAGCATGGATCATCTCGCAATAGAGTTATAGAGTCATACAGCATGGAAACAGATCCCTTGGCCCAGCTCATTCATGCCGACCAGGCTTCCCGTAATAAACTAGTCCCATATGCCTTCAACTGGCTTTGCAAATCCCTTTAGCACCCTGTCCAATGTAATAATATCCTTCCCATAGCAGGGCTACCAGACTTGTACACAGTAACCTAAAAGATGCCAGATCAATGACCTATACATTGGCAACATAACGTTGCTCAACTCCTATAATCAATGGCCTGACTGCTGAAAGCAAGATTGAAATCTGGATGATGGTACATAATCAGGAATGCTCACTTTAATGCAACAGACTCTCACAGTATTGGAGAGGTCTTTCAATCCATCCAGACCGTACTCACCAAAAATAAAGGATGTTCCCAGTCACGATTGAGATGAGGAAGAATGCCCTCACCCAGAGAGTAGGGAGCATGTGGGATTCTCTAACACAGTAAGCTTTTGGGTCCAAGAAACTGAATGAAACACTATCTCTCTCTCTCTTAGCCCTGTCACCATCCCACTGTCTTGCTTTCAATTCTGTCATCATCCCTTTCTCTCCCTTCATCCTACCCCCATCTCTCTTTCTCTCCCTCACCCCACTCTCCTCGCTTCCAGAAATTATAATTGCAGTCTTGAAAACGCGAATCAGTTTGAATTAATTTAGCCCCTCCTAACAGCACAGCCCTGGCATCTCATTCACATGTGATTAATCTGGGAGATAACTGCACACAATGTTTCATTTATGTATAAATATGTAACAACCACTTACAGAGAATGAGTCGGGAAAACACCTTCACATGCATCGCGTGGAGTCCAAATGTAAAGACAAACTCGCTCTCTCTGGGAGGGTAAATACTTCAGGAATTCAATTAATTTCACCTCTGACTTTCCTAAAAAAGAAAATAAACGGGATCGTGGTTTCAGTGAGCAGAGAATGAGGCCACTCGATTGTGGATATTTGTGATCTGTGACTATCCATCTCCCGAAGAGTGTTACAAACTAGTTTATCTCCATCTCCCACTTTCCCCACAATTTTCTCCCTTTAATTGGAGCAACTGAAAGGAAATCATCAAACAGAATCATACAGCACAGAAACAGAGCCTTCAGCCCAAGCTGTCCATGCCTACCAGATTTCCTAAACTATTCTAGTCCCATTTGCCTGTGTTTGACCCATATCCATCTAATCCACCTGTCTTTTAAATATTGTGCCCACTTCTACACTTGCTCCAGCAACTCATCCCATACCCGCACCAACATGTGCAAAAAAGTTGTCCCAGAACAAACATCCTGCCCTCAGCATTTAAGGCATTTTGTTCATTAGTGGACTTCTCACAATGATCAATCTCTCCAATTGATTCATCAAAAAGAGAGTGAAGTGCCCCCAGTTTTCTCTTCCCCTTCTCTCCAAGCAATAAGCTGGACAAATATGACTTATCTGTGCTTGGCCTTCCCAAAGGGTACATGACCCTCGAGGTGGGATCACCCACCCACCCCACCCCAGGAACCAGCAAAGCAATCTAAAGGGGAAGGTTAAGTTCTGGCTTCTTCAGATCAGTCTGCAGCTCTGAATCTTCATCAGAGAGACAGCAAGTGACACTGGCCACGCAGGGACAAGCCGAATGGACTGCCTGCAACTGAAACACAAAGAAAAAGGAACAAAACTTCATCAGTTGACACAGTGTGCTTCTTCTCTGATAGAAACACTTGCCAGGAGGGCAAGCAGGCAGATGCAGAGTCAACAAACTCAAAACATTAACTTTTTTTTCTCTCTCTCCACAGATGCTGCCAGATCTGCTGAGTTTCTCCAGCACTCTCTGTACTGGTTTCAGATCTCCGGAACCCTGCACTTTGGAACCGTACAAAGTGTGTTCTTTGTTTCAGACACCAGTGCCGCCACTCCTGGTGAAATTGTGTCCTCTGTAGCTCAAGCAAAGAGGAAAGAGGGGGCTAACATATTTCAAAATATCTGTGTGTAACAAGGTGTAGAGCTGATTAAACACAGCAGGCCAAGTAGCATCAGAGGAGCAGGAAAGCTGACATTACGAGCCTAAACCCTTCTTCAGAAAGTTTGTGAGTGTTTTTTTGATCTGAAGAAGGGTTCAGACCTAAAATGTCAGCTTTCCTGCTCCTCTGATGCTGCTTGGCCTGCTGTGCTCATCCATCGTGTTATCTCACACATTGTGTCCCATTCTCTCTCACACACACCCTCCTTCTCACACATTCTGTCCCATTCTCTCCCACATACACCCTCTTTCTCACACATATTGTCCCATTGTGTCCCACACCAAACTCTACACCTTGTTATCTCAGGTTCGGCAGCATTGGCCATTCCTGCAATCTCAAAATATCTCTGCATTGCTCTGTTAGAAAGGAAACACAAGACAATTTGACAAGATATTCTGGGAATGGCATCGGTGTTACTGCAGGAGCAGAAGTGGCCATTCAGCCCATTGAATCTGCTCTGCCATTAATGAGGACTGTGATGGATCCTGAATTCCACTTTTTTGGACCATAACCCTCAGGTCCCCTCCCTGATTAAAAATACCAGCCTTGAACATATACTGAAAGACCCAGCCTCAACAGTTGCCTGCAAAATAGAATTCCACAGATTCACTCCCCTCAGAAAGAAGAAAGTCCTCCGCATCACCATCTTCAATGGGAAATCGCACCCCCGCACCCCCCCACCCCAGCTTATTCTGTGGTGGTGAGCCTCTGGTCCCAGACTCTCCCACACAAGGGGAAACAACTTCTCTCCGCATCTCCCCTGTCAGTCCCTCTGCCAATCTTCAATAAGGTCGCCGCTCCTTCCTCTAAATTCCAATGAGGACAGGCCCAAGCTACTCAGCTTCTCCCTCATCAGAGAGTCCCTCCATGCCCAGGGTCAGCCGAGTGAACTTGCGCTGCCTCCAATACCCAGTCTATCTTTTCTTTAATAGGGGCCCCAGAACTATTCACAGAATTCCAGCTATGGCCTGGCTCATGCCTTATGTAGTTGTTTGCAAAACTTCCTAAATTTTATACCCCATTTCCTATGAAATGCAGGCTGTTTGCCTTCCCCACTGCCTACCAAACTTGATGCTATTTTTTGTGACTCACAGACAGAGACTACCCAATCTCGCTGATAAAGAAATCCTCTGTGGGAGCATGCTTTAACTTTATCAAAAGTTGCCTAAGCCTCTGGAAGACAAGCAGCACTGGGATCATAAGAACTAGTTTTTTTTTACTGCTGAGGACTTGCAGACTGCAGAGAATCTGTAATTTTGTGAAGTGCAGCTGATGTTTTCGAAGGGATTTCTTCATGTACCAAAACATCAGACAGAGTTGCAGAATGTCACTGTGTGATTGGAGATCCCCAGTGGGCAGAACTTACATCATTCCTCCTCAGTGGGCGATATGTACTCCCTGAGGAACAAGATATTCTGGTTCCCTCCTGTCAGTAAAATCAGCATTCACAACAAACCTGCATTAATTGTCCCCTCTTTCTGTCCCTAATTTGTCCCACCCTGTATTCAATTCTCCTTTTCTATTTACATTTCAAATAAACAGTTGCATTTCCCTTTACAGCATAGAACAGTACAGCACAGTACAGGCACTTCAGCCCACAATGATGTGCCAAACTTTTACCCTCAACCTAAGGTCTACATAATCTCCACCCCTACCTTATACTATCAACCATATGCCTATCTCATTGCCACTTAAATGCCCCTAAAGAGGCCGACTCCACTACCCTCTCCGGAAAAGCATTCCACGCCTCTGTCACTCTCCGAGTAAAGAACCTACCTCTGGCGTCTCCTCTATATCTACGGCCACTCAATTTAAAACTATGCCCAATCATAATAGCTAACTCCACCCTTGGAAAAAGTCTCTGCCTGTCCACTCTATCTATACACCTGATCATTTTGTACACTTCTATCAAGTCACCTCTCATCCCTTGTCGTTCTGAAGAGAAAAACCCTCGCTGTCTCAACCATTTTCTCAACTTTTTTATGAAACTTTGCTAATCCATTTGCTGCTCTGTTGCAACTTATTCCAGGTGGCTGTTACTTTAGCCCTCTGTGTTCTGCATGCAGACAGAGAGTGGGACAGAATGTGTGAGAAAGATGGCTTGTGAGAGAGATTGGGACAGAATGTGTGAAATAGAGTGTGTGTGTGTGGGAGAGAATGGGATGGAATGTGTGAGAAATAGGGAACATGTGGGAGAGAATGGGACAGAATGTGTGAGAAAGAGGGTATGTGTAGGAGAGAATGGGACAGAATGTGTGAGAAAGAGGGTATGTGTGCGAGAGAATGGGACAGAATGTGTGAAAAATAGGGTATATGTGGGAGAGAATGTGTGTGAAAGAGGGTGTGTGTGGGAGAGAATGGGACAGAATGTGCGAAAAAGAGGGTATGTGTGCGAGAGAATGGGACAGAATGTGTGAGAAAGAGGGTATATGTGGGAGAGAATGGGACAGAATGTGTGAGAAAGAGGGTAGGTGTGGGAGAGAATGGGACTGAATGTGTGAGAAAGAGGGTATATGTGGGAGAGAATGGGACAGAATGTGTGAGAAAGAGGGTAGGTGTGGGAGAGAATGGGACAGAATGTGTGAGAAAGAGGGTATGTGTGGGAGAGAATGGGACAGAATGTGTGAGAAAGAGGGTGTGTGTGGGAGAGAATGGGACAGAATGTGTGAAAAAGAGGGTATGTTTGGGAGAGAATGGGACAGAATGTGTGAGAAAGAGGGTGTGTGTGGGAGAGAATGGGGCAGAATGTGTGAAAAAGAGGGTGTGTGTGGGAGAGAATGGGACAGAGAGATGCTGTGTGTGAGAGAGAATGGGACAATATGTGAGAAAGAGGGTGTGTGTGAGAGAGAATACGAGAGTGTGTGTGACACAGTGTGTGTGAAATGTGAGAAAGAGTGTGAGCGTGAGTGTGGAGTGCGAGACAGTGAGAGAGAGGGTGTGACTGAAGGTCAGGGGCAGGCGGTATAGAGGGGGGTGTGAAGAAAAATGTTTTCACCCAGAGTGTGGTGGAGTGCCTGGAGCTCACTCGCTGTTAAGGTGGGAGAGGCAGTCACCCTCATCACATCGAAGAGGGATTTAGATGTGCACTTGTGATGCCAAGGCTATGGGCCAAGTGCTGGGAAAATGGGGAAAATAGGGAATAGGGAGGTGGTTGCTTCTGACCGGGACAGGCCTGAAGGAGTGACGGGCCTGTTTCTGTGCTACAGACCTCTCTGACTCTCTGTTATTGACTCCTAACTGCCCTGTGGGGCAGCTGCGGATGGCCAGCCCAGTCAGTGATGCTCAGGTCCCATGAATAAATGTAAAAAATTGTCTTCTTCCCTTAACTTAAAGTGAGCTTCCCCCGACAGTAACTGGCCTGCTGGGAAATATGTGACCGGCAGGCTCTGTGGTAACAATTGGGGACCCTACAGCCCTCCAGACTCAAAAATGTGTTCAATAATTTTAGGGCCTAAACTCTCCCATATCACAGGCTCCACCGCAAACACCAGGCCTTGTTACCACGTAGCCTGCCACTACACACCCACTGTTGTTAGTCACTAACAGTCCCCATTAACAACTATTCACCCTCCCAGCCTGACTGTTAGCAACTCTTTTGTCTGTCCAACTGTCCTTCTCTCTGTGTGGGCTCTATCCTACTGTTTACTCCCTACCCCACCCAGTTCCCTATTTTCTGCAGAAAACTGACATTTTCCTTGCAACCGTCAGTTCTGAGGAAGGGTGACCAGACCCAAAACATTAACTCTGTCTTCTCCTTCACAGATGCTGCCAGATCTGCTGAGCTTCTCCAGCAACTTTGTATTTGCACAGACCCTAACACACAGTTGCGTACACACTTGCACACATCCTCTCACAGATTCACACACACAGACAGACACAGACACAGACACACACACACACAAACACACACACACGCGCGCGCGCACGCACAGACTCAGATTCATGCACAAACATTCACACCTCCAATCCCCATTCTATTCTCTGCCCCCTCATTTCCCTGCAACCTTGCCCTGCTCACAGGCCCTACATTCAGTCCCACATGCACACACACACACACACACACACACACACACACACACACACACACACACACACACACACACACACAAGTAAATATACATATTCCGCTTTACATGGAGCAGATACATCAGCAGATGCTTCACAACCCCCTCGTGAAGAGAAACCAAACAGAATAAATCCCTCTTAAAGGAACACATTGTCACACATTCCTCTCTCTCTCTCTTTGAGTTCTCTCCCCACCACATACTCACCCATCTCTTTCCCGACCACATCACCCCAGCCCCATCCCAGTTTTCAGGATAAATACCACTTATTCCCAGATGCTATCAGTTCTGACAAAGAGTCACCAGATTCGAAGCACAAACTCTGTTTTCTCCCTACAAATGCTGTCAGACCTGCTCAGTTTTGAGGGTTTACTCTATGAATTTAAAGACAATTAGTGATGGATAATGACGGTTGATTTAGCCAACAAAAACACCAAATTTCAAATCCTGAACTTGCTCCACTGCTACCTTGGGGGTACTGCCTCACTACTGTCTGGACACCGTGCCATCTCTGAGCGCAGACAGAATCCAAAGTGTAGAACCAAGCTTATGCTTCTGCCTCCTGGAGCACAATTGCCAGATAATCACCCGCTGAATGAGACACTGGCCTGCGTGGAGTTCAGGCTTTATTACAATGTCACTGAGCTGCTGTTTCTTGACCCACAGGCATTTGCTTTGTCTGTGGTTGGCACAGATCACACAAGCGTGCACCAACATACCCACAGTACAGCTGGAAATTATCGTTTCGCATCCATCCAAATGATATTGCAGTTTAAGAATTAAAATTCAACTTGTGCCTTTTCCACATTTTCACTTATGTTATCTTGTCAAATCAGGTATTCAGAAATATAATGTCATGAATTCAGCAGCCTGCTTTAGAAAGAAAGGGAGACAGGAAGAGAGAGAGACAGTCTGACAGGCAGAGTGAGAAAGAGAGATAGACAGATAGACCAAAAATAATAGAAAGACGTATGTAGAGAGACAGACACACAGAGAGCCAGTGAGAGAGGGAGAGGGGAGAGAAAAGATGAAGGAAACAGTGTGAGAGACAGTAGGAACTGCGGGTGCTGTAGAGTACGTGATGACAAGGTGTAGAGCTGGATGAACACAGCAGGCCAAGCATCACCTTAGGAGCAGGAAAGCTGATGTTTCGAGCCTCAACTCTTTTTTCTGCTGAAGGGACTAGGCCTGAAACATCAGATTTCCTGCTCTGAAGATGCTGCCTGACCTCCTGTATTCATCCAGCTCCACACCTTGTTCTCAAAGAGAGTGTGTGTGTGTGTGTGTGTGTGTGTGTGTGTGTGTGTGTGTGTGTGTGTGTGTGTGTGTGTGAGAGAGAGAGAGAGAGAGAGAGAGAGAGAGAGAGGCAGACAGACAGAAACAGAGCATGACAGACAGAGAGCGAGAGTGATATTCAGAGAGGAACAGAGAGTGGTGAGAGAGACAGAGAGAGGCACAGTGTGAGAGAAAGAGAGGGAGACAGGGACTGAGGCAGAGAGAATGATATGTATGTGAGAGAGAGAGAGAGATTGAGAATGTGTCTGTGATGGAGAAGGAGTCAGTGAGTGAGAAACAAGCAGCGGGAGAGAGATACTGTGAGGAAAAGAGACAGTGAGAGAAAGAGAGAGAGTTTTAGAAATAGTGTGACAGAAAGAAAGAGAGAGAGACAGTGAGACAGACAGTGAGGGAAAGAATGAGACACAGAGAGACAGTGAGAGATCAAAAGTGGGAGTGACAGTGAGAGGAGAGCAATAGTGTGAGAGACACAAAGTGAGACAGCAAGTCAGACGTCGACACAGAGGGACTCCCAAAAACACAAGGTGAGAGAGATAGATAGACATACATGACAGGGAGGGGGAAAGAGCAAGAGGAACGGTGACAGAGAGAAAGGGAGTTTGACACACACAATGAGAGACACAGAACAAGCGAGAAGGACAGTGAGCGAGAGAGACAGAGAGGGAAAGAGTGAGAAGTAGGACAGAGAGTGAGTGAGATAAACAGAAAATGTGTGTGAGGGAGTCGGAAATTGTAAGGGTCAGAGAGACAGGGAGGCACTGGGACAGAAAGACTGAGAGAGAGAGAGAGACGGAGTGCAAGATAGGGAGAGTAGGCGAGACTACGATAGAGAGAGGAAGAGGCAGAGGCAGAGATCAAACCAAATGGAGAAAAACAGCCAGACAGAGGCACAAAAAAGATTCACCTGAAACGCCTCTTCTCTGAGATAATTCATGACACTGCCCTTGAGCCCTCAATTTTTGTCACTGTCCAGGTTGGCCACTCCTACTTTTGATTTGAACAGACATTTACATCTTGGCAAAACAATCTTCTTGGTCAAAATAAATGCAGCATGTCCATCCGTCTCTGAGGTCAACAGGCAGAGAATGCAATAATTCAATTGGATTTGCATGTACCTTTGCTTCGTGCCCATTTGATGGCTGAACTCTGGTGGCTGGTTCCAGACTGTCCTCAAGGTGAGACATTTATTCAGTATTCAACATTTCAAAACGTGTGTGCAATTACATAAACTCTACTTTTTTTTAAAATGAGGTAAATAGTTTCATGTGCAATGCTACTGCCATCTGACAAAATACTGTAAAGTTGAACTCTCCACTGGAAGCATGTCTTTCCCTCATGAGATCAGCAATACCATGCACTTTACTGAAAGGCAAAAACCATTTGAAATCTGGCAAGTGGACAACTGTCAGCGAAGCATTGCCTCACCACTGCTCCTGGTAACGCGACAGTCTGTGCACTCTGTGCTCGGCACAGCTTGCATTTAAAAAGAAAATTTTAACTATTTGATCATTTGTAACAAATATAAGTTCTGGTCATGAGCAGAAGCCAAACAAGATCAAATCATGGAATACAAGGGAAGGTAAGGATTGTTGTCAATCAAAGGAAAAGATGTGTGAAGTTGAATTTGGGGGTTGGGGGGGGGACACCTTGTGGTGCAGTGGTAATGAAAAGGTGATTTGAAAAATAGGTTGCATTAAAACAATATGTATAAAGCTGACATTAAACCGCAGGCCTGGGCATTCGGAACACTTTTGAATTCAATAAAGCGTAACTAACAGAATAATTCATTAAGGGAGAAAATGGCATTGAATTAAACTAGCGAGAGACATAAACATGTCTTTTTAAAAGCTTGCCCCGTATTCCATGGTTATATCTTGTCAGACTGCGGCTCATGTTGAGAACTTAAATTTGATACAAATGACCATGCAATTAAAATCTTTGATATAAATGCAAGCTGCGCAGATACAGAGCACACAGACTGTCCCATTACCAGGAGCAGTGGTGAGGCAACACTTCACTGTCTGGTTGTTCACTTGCCAGATATCAGGTGGCTCTGAGTCAAGTGCACATTGCTGGTGATCTTATGAGGGAAGGACGTTGCAGCGAGTGGAGTGATCAACAAGAGTGTTCCTTCAGATAACTTGTTTCTCACAGTAGCATCACATGTGAAATCATTTACCTTGTTAAAAAAACAGCCAGGTATTTTGAACAGCTGTTGAATTGTTGGATGCTGAGATAATGTCTCACCTTGAGGAGAGTCTGGAACCAGCCACCAGTGTATTGTCTTCAAATTAGCCCAAAGCAAAGGAACATGCAAATGCAATCAATGTCTTTGTTTTGCACTTTGCATTCTATCCTTGCTGACATGAGAAACGGATGGATGTGCTGTGTTGAAGATCGTTGGCCAAGAGATTGTTTTGAAAGATGTACTAAATTGGAGGAATGCAAATTTTGACAGTGTTAGGCAAGAACTTTCAAAAGTGTGTTTAAATATTCACAGGTAAAGGGACACCTGGAAAATGGGAAGGCTTCAAAAGTGAGATGGTGAGAATCCAGAAACAGTGTTTTCCTGTTCCTGAGAAGGACAAAGCTGGAAGGGAATGTTGGATGATGGCAGAAATTGAGGCTTTTTCTGAAACAAAGAGGGTTGCAGAGATCAAGAATAGACAGCAGGGATCAAGTGAATCCCGAGGAGAGTAGAGAGTCACTGGAAGTATATGTAAGGAGGGAAGCAAAAGGGGGAATGTGACAGCTTTGGCAAATGAGAGTAAGGAAAATCCAAAGGAATTCCACAAATACATAAGGATAAAAAAGTAACTGGGGAGACAATACGGCTCATTAAAGATCAACTTATGTTGGAATAGGCAGAGATGGGGGGAGACACTAAATGAGCAGTTTGCATCAGTTTTTATTGTGGAGAAGGATATGGAAGTAATATGGTAATATGGTGAAGTAAATAGTGATGTCTTTTTAAAAATGTCCACATTACAGAGGATGAGATGTTGCATTCCTTAAATTACATCAGGGTGGATAAATCCCCGGGACCTGATCAGGTGTCCCCTGGAACTCTGTGGGAAGCTCGGGAAGTGATTGTTGCGCCTCTTACTGAGGTATTTGTATCATCGATGACACAGAGTTTGGCTAAAGTGGTCTCACTGTTTAAGAAACATGGTAAAGGAAAGCCAGGGAACTATAGAAGATTGAGCCTGACATCAGTGGTGGGCACGCCATTGGAGGAAATCCTGAGGGACAGAATTTGGATGTATTTGGAAAGGCCAGGACTGATTCGGGTTGGTCAGTATGGCTTTGTGCATGGGAAATCAACCCTCACTAACTTGATTGAGTATTTTGAAGAAGTAACAAAGAGGATTGATGAAGGCAGAGCGGTTTGTGTGATCGATATGGAGTTCAGTAAGGCATTCAACAAGGTCCTGCATGGTAGACTGGTTAGTGAGATTAGATGACGTGTTGTACTGAGGGAACTAGCCATTTAGGTCTAGAACTGGCTTGAAGGGAGGTGACAGAGAGAGGTGGTCGAGATTAGAGACCTGTGACCAGTGGTGACCTGCAGGGATCGATGCTGAGTCTGCTCCTATTCATTGTTTGGATGTGAGAGTCTGACATAGAAATGAGTCATGCATTGTATATAGAAGCATAAAAAATAAGAGCAGGAGGAGACCATTCAGCCCTTCAAGCTGTGGGATGTTTTATTTGTTTAAAAAACAAAAGAAAGCTGCACAGGATTGTAGATAGGCGAGAGGGAGAGAAAGGTCTCCCAGATACTCAGTGAATTGAATTAAAGTGGCTAATAATGTGATTTGCAAATTTTATCATCCTGCCCCCACACATCGCACATTACTCTAACATAATAACAAGTCTTTCAGGAGAGTTTCATTTTTTGGGTGTTAATTTCCACTTTTAGGGGAGCCCTGTCTGCCAGAGGCTCGCTGGGGGTTCACCTGTTTGTGTCAAATCCCAAGGCCCCAGTTATTTTAACCCCAGGCTTCAAACCTGTTTTAAAGCTACAAGGCCACAATCCAACAGGACCCTGTTAACTAGTGGCCCATGAAAAAAACAGGGGCTCACAAAAGAAATCAAACCTCAGGGTAATCACCATAAACAGCTCACATGGACATCACGGAATGTTGCCTGTTGTACAGGCCTTAGGCCTCAGAGTTATGGCCCCACTCTTGGAGGATTCTCTTGTACAAAGATCTCCCTGTCCCAATGTCAATTTGACTCTCTTTGGATCCTGTGAGTGAACAGCAATTCCCTGGGAGGAACGAGACAGGATTACTTAAAGGAGACAGCATGGACAGCAGATGCTGGAGACAGAATCAATACAGTGTGGATCTGGAGGAACACAGCGGGTCCAGCAGCATCAGGGAAACAGGAAAGTTGACATTTCAGGTCGATAGCTGCCCATCAGGAGTGGGAAGGGTAAAAGGAGCTGGTTAATAAATAGAGGGAGAAGGGGTTGCGCTGGGGAAGGTAGGTGGGATGGCAATTGGTGAATGCAGGTAGGGGGCAGTGGGGATTTTATCACTGGAATGGGAGGTCCAGAGAGGTGAGAACGAAGATGGACAGGTTGTGTCAGGTCTGGGGGTGGGGATGAGAGGGAGGGTTGGACAGGGGATGAGGCCAGTGGTGGGGAGATTGTAAAACTGGTGAATTGTACGTTGAGGCCAGTGGGCTGTCGGCTCCTGAGGTGGAATTTGAGGTGTTGTTCCTCCAGTTTGTGTGCAGTGTCATTGTGGTATTGGAGGAGGCCTGAGATGGACATGTCACCAGGAGAGTGGGAGGGGGAGTTAAAATGGTTGGCAACTGTGAAAGGAAGGTGGGGGTGGGGAGGGAAATATCTCTTTGGTGGTGGGGTCAGATTGCAGATGGTCGAAGTGACGGAGGATGACGCGCTGGTTGTGGAGGTTGGTGGGATGATAAGTGAGGACCGGGGGATTCTGTCCTCATGTTTGTTGTGGGGAGGGCGTTTGAGGGCAGAAGTGTGGAAATGCAAGAGTTGCTGTTGAGGGCATTGTGGATCATAGGGAGAGATGGCACAGCAAGATCCCAGTGATTCCAGTCTCAGCAGAACATTGACAATCTCTCAGCTGCGTATCAGTTACAGATTGATTTTGTCTGCTGGGCTCCTTTCAAAAACTTCAAAAGTGACTAATTTGCTGCTTTGAACACTCACTGCCTGCCACAATGGCATTGCAGACATTGCTGTACAGCAAGATCTCTGTCAAACAATACAGCAACAGCCAGCCTGATCATCTGATTCCTTTATCTTCTGTGATACTGCTTCAATGTTCACTGTTTGCTGTCACTCCAGAAATTACCTCATCTCAAAAGCCTCTCTCTGTCTCTCCCTCCCACTCTCTATCTCTCTCTCTCTCTGTCTCTCTGTCCCAATCTCTCCTTCTCTCTCTGTTCCCAGAAACACTAGCGCGCGCGCGCGCACACACACACACACACACACACACACACACACACACACACACACACACACACACACACAGGGAACAAAAGTATTTAAGAAAGAATCTGATGCATTCTTCTCCAGATTTAATCTCAGTGCGGGGTTTATTGTCTCCACCCCTGGAATGTATTGGTTCCCCCCCGCACCCCAGCCCCGAGAGCTCTTTGACACATTGAGATGTTAATGTCAGGACAGGAACCTTGTTGAATCATCCTGAATATTGACATGTTAACTCGAGGGCAACAGAGATTGACTGTTCCCTGTTTCAATTTAATTTTCAAAAGAAAGCTTTGTTAATTGTATCAGTGCAACTTGAAATTATTCAACATTGATCCCACACGAGCCTCTCAGATTCTCTGACACTAAAATCCCCAACATACGCAGTAGTGGCCAGATCATGGGGATATTTGCTGAGGTTCTATCCCTGGGGATTTTTAAGCTGTCAATGTGATTCCTAGATATGTATCTTTCTCTCCCTCTCTCCCTCCGTTCCTGTTTCTCTCTTTGTCCATCTCTGTTTCTGTCCTGCACTTATTGCAGTAATTTCCAGCTTGACTTTCACACTTCCCTGGGTAAAGTCACAGGTAATCTGATTGCTCTGTCCTCTGTGATGCTGCACAAGTGTTCATTATCTGCTCAAGCTCCACAAACTAACATTCCTGCTGTTTCACTGTCCAAAATACCTCTCCCTGTCTCTCCTCCTGTCTCTCTTTTGCCAGTGTATCTCTTTCTTTCGCTGTTGCGGTTGTCTGATCCTGCCCCACACAAATCACATATTACTCTTCATTATGCCAAGTGTTTAAGGAGAATTTCACATTCAGGGTTTTCATGTCCTCTTTGGGAAGTCCTGTCTTACAGATACTCACTGGGGATGGCGGGGCTTCACAAGTTTGTCTCAAATGCCAAGGCCTCAGTTACTTTAACCTAAGGCTTCAAACCTGTTTTAAAATGACAGGGCCACAAACTGACAGAACCTAGTGATCCAGAGGCCATTTTATAAAAAAACAGGGTCCAACAGAGGAATTCAAACTTTGGGGGAAGAACGAGACAGAACTCTTGGGCTCCAGGGAGAGCAACCTGCCAAATAGGCCTCAGGACTCTGGGCCATTCTTGGAGGATGTTCTTGTTCAAAGATGACCTTGCCCCAAACTCTCTCACTGCCTTTGGATCTTCTGAGCGAATAACAATTTCCTGGGAGAAAAGAAACAGAATTGGAAAATCTCTCGAGAAATGGCACAACAAGATGTGAGAGATTTCCTCTCTCAGTAACATCGAAATATTAAACGTGTCAGCAGGAATTTGATTTTTCAGGCCAGATCCTTTTGAAAACTTCACAAAACAGATGAGTTTGTTGATTAGAAGTCTCACTGCTTGCTAAGATGGCATGCTGGCAATTGATACATAACAAGATCCCAAATGGAACAGCCTGATAATCTGATTCCTTTCCCCCGAGAAATTCTGGCCAAGTGTTAATTATTAGCCCGACTTTCAGAAATTAACATTGCTGCTGTTTTTCAAACTCAAATGCCTCTCCCTCTCTCTCCTCCTGTGAAAGAGTTATACACTCTGTGGAAGGGGTGTTGTGCAAACTAATGGAGCTGCAGTTTCTCAGGCTTTGGATCCGAGAACAAAGAGAAGAAGAGAACAAAGAACAGGCCCTTCAGCCCTCCAGGCCTGTGCCACCTCATTTTTCCCTTCCATACAAACACTGTCTTCACATACAGGATCCATATCCCTCAATTCTTTCCCTGTTCATGTATTTGTCCACGTAGTTCTGGAATCCTGCAATGGTGTCTGCTTCCACCATCGTCTCTGGTAGTGAGCTCCAGGCACTCAACACCCTTTGCGAAAAAAAAACCTCGCGGTGCACATCTCTTTCAAACTTCCCCCCACCCCACAAATTGAAACTGTATCTCCTAGTAATTGACACCTCCACCTTGGAAAAAGCCCCATTCTTTCCAATGTTAGCAATGCCATTCACAATCTTATAAAATTCTATTAAGTCGCCCCTCAACCTCCTGCGTTCCAGTGAAGAGAAACCCAGTCTATCCATTCTTTCTTCACAGCTAAAAATCCCCAGTCCAGGTAACATCCTGGTGAACATATTCTGCACATTCTCCAAAGCATCCACATCCTTCTGGAGTGTGGTGACCAGAGCTGTCCTCAATATTCCAAGTGTGGCCCAATGGAAGTGCTATAAAGCTGCAGCATACCTTCCTGTGCGAAGACCCAATGCCGCTTTCAATGACGGTAAGCATGTTATCAGCCTTTTTTCCACCTTTTCTACTTGCGTTGCCACTGTCAGTGATCTGTGGACCTGCACAACCAGATCTGTGTGTATATCAGCAATCCTAAGGGTTCTGCAATTCACTGTAGAATTTTCACCTGTTCATGACCTTCCAAAATACATCACCTCACATTTGTCCAGATTAAGCTCCATCTGAAATTTTTCTACCTTTTCTTGCCTCCAACTGATCTATATCTTGTTGTATCCTGTGACAATCCTCTTCAGTTTCCACATTACCACCAATTTTTGTATTGCCCTGAATCTTACTAATTAGACTGGCGACATTTTGCTCCAAATCATTTATCTCGAACAAAAACAGCAGAGGTCCCAGCCCTGATCCCTATGGAACACCACAATTCAAAACCCTCCATTTTGTAAAACATCCTTCCACTGCTACCCGCTGTCTCCTGTGACTAAGCCACTACTCTGTCCATGTTGCCAGCTCACCATGTGACTTCACCTTTTGCCCCAGTCTGCCATGAGGGATAATGTCATAGGCCTTACTGAAGCCTATGTGGACAACATCAACTGTTTTTCCCTAAACAATCACCTTTGTCACCTCCACAAAAACTTCAGTCAAGTTAGTGAGGCGTGATCTCCTTTGTACAAAGCCATGCTGCTTATCACCAATTCATCCATTTTCTGCGAAAAAATGTGCAGGCCTTGTCCCTGAGAATATTTTTGACTCATTTCCCTATCACTGATGTGAGGCTCACAGACCTGCAATTTCCTGGATGATCCCTGTTACTCGACTACAATGGGAGAACATTGGCTAATCTCCAAATCTTTGGGCCCTCATGTGTGGCCAAAGAGGATACAAAGATGCCTGCAATGTTCCAGCAATTTGTTCTCTTATATCCTTCAATATTCTGGCATAGATTCCATCAGGACCCAAGGAATTATCTACACTCATACTTTTTAATACACGCAAAATATCTTCCTTTGTAACAGTAACTTGGCTTAGAAATTTGACCCTCCACACCTTGAGATCATTCTTCAACAATTTGCCTCTTTTTTGAATACCAACACAATGTACCTGTTTAGGATCTCACCTAACTTTTCTGGCTGCACACGTAGGTTCCCTCCTTTGTCCTTGCATGGGCCAACCATTTCCCGGCTACCCACTTGCTTTTTATGTAGGTATACAAGGGCATCAGATTCTCCTTAATCCTGTTTGCTCATGACTTTTCATGATCCCGTTCAGCCCTTCTAATTCCTTGTTTAAGCTTTTTCTGATTTTCCTTATATACTTCTGGGCTGCATCAGCTCCCATCCTCCGGGACCTCATGCAAGCTTCCATTTTATTTTGACCAAAGTCATAACATCTCTGGTCACCCAAGGTTCACGTTACTTGCTGTACCAATCCTTCATTCTCACAGGAACATGGCGCTCCTGAGCTTTCATCAATTGCCATTTGAAATACTCCCACGCGTCCGATATGGGTTCCCATCAAACAGCTGCAACCAGCCCAAATTCTCCAGTTAATAAAATGTGAGGCTGGATGAACAGAGCAGGCCAAGCAGCATTTCAGGAGCACAAAAGCTGACGTTTCAGGCCTAGACCCTGCATCAGAGAGGGGGATGGGGAAAGGGTTCTGGAATAAATAAAGAGAGAGGGGGAGGCGGACCGAAGATGGAGGGAAAAGAAGACAGGTGGAGAGAGTATAGTTGGGGAGGTAGGGAGGGGATAGGTCAGTCCAGGGAAGACGGACAGGTCAAGGAGGTGAGATGAGGTTAGTAGGTAGATGGAGGTGCGGCTTGGGGTGGGAGGAAGGGATGGGTGAGAGGAAGAACAGGTTCGGGAGGCAGAGACAGGTTGGACTGGTTTTGGGATGCAGTGGGTGGAGGGGAAGAGCTGGGCTGGTTGTGTGGTGCAGTGGGGGGAGGGGACGAACTGGGCTGGTTTAGGGATGCAGTTGGGGAAGGGGAGATTTTGAAACTGGTGAAGTCCAACATTGATACCATTAGGCTGCAGGGTTCCCAGGCGGAATATGAGTTGCTGTTCTTGAAACCTTCGGGTGGCATCATTGTGGCAGTGCAGGAGGCCCATGATGGACATGTCATCTAGAGAATGGGAGGGGGAGTGGAAATGGTTTGCGACTGGGAGTGCTTTAGATGACGTCGCCAACCATTTCCACTCCCCCTCCCATTCTTTAGATGACGTCGCAAACCATTTCCACCCTAACCTGTTCTTCCTCTCACCCATCCCTTCCTCCCACCCCTAGCCGCACCCCAATCTACCTACTAACCTCATCCCACCTCCTTGACCTGTCCGTCTTCCCTGGACTGACCTATCCCCTCCCTACCTCCCCACCTATACTCTCTCCACCTATCTTCTTTTCTCTCCATCTTCGGTCTGCCTCCCCCTCTCTCCCTATTTATTCCAGAACCCTCATCCCATCCCTCTCTCTGATGAAGTGTCTAGGCCCGAAACATCAGCTTTTGTGCTCCTGAGATGCTACTTGGCCTGCTGTGTTCATCCAGCCTCACATTTTATTATCTTGGATTCTCCAGCATCTGCAGTTCCTATTATCTCTGATACCAAATTCTCCAGTTCCTGCCTAAAATTGGTGTAGTTCACTTATCCCCACTTTACCAACTTCACTGGAGATCTGCAGCTGTCCCTACCTGTGAGTATCTTAAAAGTCTCATAGCATTATAGAGTTGTTTCTGATGTTGATGTGGTCCCTCTGCATGACTGAATTCAGGCCATTTGAGAGCACATATTGTTGGAGTAGCATATAAGGTGAGACCAGGAAAGGTTGGCAGTTCCCTTCCCTGAAGGGCATTAGTGAATCAGAGAGCTTTTTAAAACATGATTTCATGCTCATCATGAGATTTTCTTTGAACTTCAAGTTCCACCACCTGCCATGGTGTGATTCATTCCAGGTCGTCTGAACATTACCCAAGGCTCAGGATTAATGTTCCAGTCACAATTCCATGAAGTATTAGAATGAAACTTATCAGATGGATATATGATTGAGGGGATATTGTGCTGGGAAAATGAATGAGATTAAAGTTCAATGAATTCCCAGAGCCTGATTATCTGTGTTGGAGAGTCCTTCCTGAGGTGGCCGTAAAAGTAATGGATGCATTGGTGGGTGTCTTTCAAGTTCTATAGATTGTGGAACAGAAGAGGGGAGTTAATGTAACCCCAACGTTTAAAGGCAAAGGAGGCACAGAGAAAACAGGCAATTAGAGACAGACTGCCCTGACACTGGGTGTGGGGAAAATGCGAGAGCCCATTCTAAAATGTTTAACAGCCTAGGGCTTGGGAAATGGTAAAACAGTCAGCATGGAGTTACAGGAGATAAATAATGCTGGAAAAATCCACTGGAAGTTTTGGTTCAAACAGATTAGAAAACAAAATGAAAGTATATGTGATTGAGATAATGTTCTGACTTGGATCGAGAACTAGTTGGCAAACAGAAAACGGAATGGGAATAAATGAACCTTTTTTTCTGAGGAGCAGCCAGTGACTAGTGATGTTCCACGGTGATCAGTGCTATGGCCCCAGCTAATTGCAATATATGTATTCATTTAGAGCAGGAAGGGGCATGGGGAGAGAATGGGAACAGGGGACTGAGGTGGATTATCTGCCATGATTATATCGAATAATGGAGCTGGGCTTGAAGCACATACTCCGGCATCTATTCACTATGTTTTATGTGTAGGACCAGCCAATGCTGCTCAGGATGGAGTGCCAACACTTGGATGCTGTGACTCCAAAGGAATGGCGACAGAGGTCAAAAAGCTTTCTGAAAACTCCAACAGCTGCAAGAGTCTCTCAAGCAATTTCAGTTCTTTTTTCAATTGATACACACAGCTTCAACTGTCTACTGATAGTGTAGAAAGTGAATGTTGAACATTGGACCATTGGAATATGATGAGGACATTCAGCCTCTCGAGGCTGCTCTTGCTTATTCTAGCTCATGGTTGATCAACTCCCGTGATGCCACATTCCCAAGCTATCCCTGTATCACTGATGTAATTACGAAAAGGAAGTCTTATCAGTCTCCATCTTGGAGTTAATCAATGATCAAGTTTCCATCGCCGTCTGGGGTAGAGAATTCATTGGGGTCACCGTTGGAGTGAAAACGTTCCTGTTCTTCCTGATCTGAATGTTTGTCTTTAATTCTGAGGCTGTGCTCCCTTACTTGAAGTCCAACAGCCAGGCAAAATACACTTTCTACATCAACTGTGTCTGCCTCTTCAAGAATGTTCCAAGTTTCTGAGAACGTTGGCCATTCTGAAATGTTCTTGATGTGTAAAAATTAAAATCAGCTAAATATTGAAACATTTCTTGATCATTATCCACTTTCAAGTATTTTCCAAAATTGAACTGGAGATAAATTAACTGAAGCTCTGAACAAAATCTCCAACAATTACTCAACAGTAAATACTAAACCATGAAATGTTACTGAGGAATTTGTGATGACAGGACAGCTGACATGGAGAATCACTTTCTCTCTGTTCCAGTTGAAGGTGTTGAACAGAAATACAAAGACACACTCTGGATATGAGCAGAAAAACTGAAAGTGAGAACTATCCTCATAAGGTAAAGATTTTCCAGCTGGGTGATCGATGCGCTGCATTAATGCTCATCTCAAATGTACGAGGCCAGGCAGTTATACAACATGAACTGCTGATAAGAGGCTGAGACCATGAAGAGTGGGGAGAGAAACATCTCCAGGGAGAACTGGAAAATATACAATCTGCTCAATTGTTTTTGGCAGAGAAATTCCATATCTGGGAGTCCGGCAGCAGTGATTGGTGTCCAAGGGAATGGAAAAACAACAATGGTCTGAAGATTGTTTATGACTGGGAAACTGGAAAAAATATACCCACAGTTTGTTTTCAGTTTTAAAATCAGGGATTTGAGCGCTATGAACTAAAAATAAACCTGAGGAGTCTGATAGTTGGCCACGATCCTTAATTTGGGAATATCCTGGGAGGGCACTGGAAGAATCCAGAGAGGCTGCTGTTTATATTTGACAGTATGATGAGTTTAAGGAGAATATAGAATTTGCCGAGACGGAGAAATACAGAACCTGAGTTTGTGTGAACAGATCCCGAATGCTGGTGTGAAGTGTGTGATATTGCTTATGGTTTAATCCAGCACAATCTGTTCCCAGGATGTTCAGTGCCAGTGACTACCCGTTCCACTGCATTACAGTTATTGGAAAAGGCTGAGATCCTAGGGATTCTAGGTGACACATACAAGGAATATTTCAACATGCTTTTGGAAGTTCAGACGGTGGCAGCAGCTGTTCACAAACACGTGGAAGAGAACGAGACCCTCTATACCACGAGTGATATTCCTCTGTCCTGCTGGGCCCTTGGTCTGTCAGTGCATCCCTTCTTCACACAATGTGACAGGGAGTTCCCAAGGCCATCACCCAACTCTATTCCCACTTTATTGACAACGTTCTGAGACACCATGGCCGAGAGATTTAAAATCCCCCACAATATGTCACTGAAACGTGGTGAGATGGCCTTCACAGCAGTCTTTGAGAAGAAGATTGTTTGTCTAGTGATGGAGGTCGAGTACGATTTGCAACTTTCCCATTTCCTGTCTGGATTTATGATGAACCGTTTTGAGAGAATTGGTTCTTTCCACAGTCTGGTTTACACATTCCCACATCTCACCATCCAAGAGTTTATAGCTTCTCTTGATGTATTCCCATATCCATATCCTGTGAATACCCAGAGTCTCAGTGAAGAATACAGTTGATTTGTGATATTTCTGCATGTTATTGCTGGCCTCTCCTTCTCACGGGAAGCCTGGAGATTTTTCTGGTTGCTCCAATCTGTTGAGAGGTTCACTGCGTGAAGGAGAAGGTTTGAATTTCACATTGGTTACACAGCAAGTCAAAACCGATGAAAGGAGCCTTCTGATTATGTTGCACCTTTTATTTGAGATTCAGAAAAAAGCAATGGCTCGGATTGTACTTCGTTCTGCAGAAATTCTTACGTTTTGTGGGTTGGACCTGAAACCAGTTGAGTATGTAGTCCTGTCTCATCTCATATACTCTGTGATGAAATAAGGGAACATGATTTGGAATCCTACAGTACTGAGTGTGAAAGCCTTCCGCAACTGATACCTGCAGTTCACAAATGTCTGGTGTTGAGGTAATTCTTTACTTTCTTTAACTGGGAAGCAAATTGTCGAACTATCACAAAAAAGAAACAAATGATTCACAATTTCGAGATAGCAAAATTTTACTTCTCTCTGAACTAATGCTGTGAGATTTAAGAATTTCGAACAGGCCAGAATATTGAGAAATTGAGTTTACAGCTATTACTGTAAAACACAAGCGGTGGGACAGCAGCCTTCGACTGAAATGCCTGAACTGAACAGCCTGCAGTAGGGACATGTTCCACTAACATGACGAGGCTTGTCAGTGTCTGCACAGAGATTAACTCTGATTGTCAGCATGAGACCGGGTGGAGAGACATGTAAAGACTTTGAAGATGGTGATTTATTTAACAAACACATTTGCTCAGTGATCCAAGTGTATGTAGAGTGGGACCTGTCAAAAACCATCGTCAATTAAAGAAACTTTGAGTATTAATTTGCTGTTTATTTTTCAGCATTTCCTGGCACATCCAAGAAGGAGCAAAGACAAGATCCTAGTTTGATTGAATTTGTTTCTCATCCTCTGAATGTTTCAGTTTCGACTGTGGGACAATAAATTGGGAGGTTCAGGAGTAATGCTCCTGTCTCTGGGTCTCAGGAAACCAGATTGTAAAATACAGAAAATACAGTCAGCACTACAATCTGAGTTTATGTCTATAAAGGTGAATATTGAATGGTGTATGTCAGTCTCAGTATCAATGATATGGAATTAACCCTGACTCTTCTTCTTTCTGTCTCTCTGACCCCAGTCAGTGGGGTACTGGTCTCACAGCTTCTTGAGGTGAGGATCTCACCTCTGCCATCCGTGTAAACCAGTTCCTCATTTTTTTCTCAACCTACGATCAAATTCTTTCACACATCAATATGTCCCCACTCTCTACCAACTCATAAAGAACTGCAGGAATCTGAAGCGAATCCGATGAATGTGTCTAAAAGGCTTACGTAACCAGCAGCATTTTCATGTTTTTGTCAGAGTTATTGATTGAAGTTTTTTTTTAAATTGTTAGTGAAGTGATAAGTTTGTTGCTGCTATTCCCACAATGCTGCTCAATCTGTTTTTTTTTCATCTTCAATGATTTTCGGCAGGTCACCTGGACAACTGAAATTACTGCAGGATACAAGGCCTGGACTGAACGTGATAATCTAAACATTCATAACCACTAGTCCTCTCATTATAGGGACATTCCTATAGTCACTGTCCCTCCCTTTAAATGGCTGCAGTCCAGGTTGAAATCTCACAGACTGTTTCCACCTCAGGCTCAGTGATAGTTTGAGCGACATTTATGTTCAGTGCCTGTGAAGTATCATACCATTCCCCATTGGGTATCAGAAAGTTACAGCTACAATTCAATCAGACACACCAAGATAAACATCTTGGGGCAATTTGAGTTGAAAGTTACAATGACTTTATCAACAATATCTACAGCTGAGAAATGAGCAGAAAAGAAGCTGACCATTTTGGTATAAAACTGGTGTTTCAGATGCTTAAAATAGAAATGGAAAGGTTTCTGTGAGGCTGCTCATCTATAATGGCCGTTTCTCAGGAGACGAGCAAGTTGTGGAATAGATATACATTCAGACATCCTGATCATCATGTGTTCTCGCAGACAGCATCTGCTGTATCCACTTGAGCAAGCAGACCCTACCATTGAGCAGCTACTCATCAGTGAAAGCATATTGATAGCCTGAAGATAAAAAGCACGGCCCATTGATTGACTGATTGATCCATTTGTGTCAGCCTGGATGGTGAGTGACTTTGCGGAGAACTTACAGCAAGCGGATGATGCCGCCTCTAATTTATTGTCTTATTTACCAGCCTATTAATTATGTGCATTCCCAAAATTGCTCAACAACTCTGTCAGTTTTGTTATTAACCATTGGTATTGTCGAAGTTGAAGACATAATGTTTATGTTAATGAATAAATTAAATATTACCAGTAGATGAGTTGCTCCCTCACTTGTCCTTTAAAGTATTTGACATGAAATCGTTGATAAATTTGCACATTTCTCGATCTAATGAAGAGATGAATAGTTCTGTCTCAAAGTTATACCTTTGAGGAAGGTTTCAAGAGGATGTTGGTGGCATAACCTATTGGAGTTCCCGTCAAAGATGTTTTGTGTGTGTATCTGCAGCAAATGGACGGCAGTGTCAGCGGGTGATAGAGGTGTACAGCTTGGAAACAGATCCTTCAGCCCAAATCACCCATGCTGACCAGATACCCTAAATTAAACTAGTCCCATTTGCCTGCATTTGTTCCATATCCCTCCAAACCGTTCCTGTCCATATATCCAAACAGATGCCTTTTAAATGTTATAATTGTATCAGCCTCCACCAAATCCACTGGCAGTTCATTCCACACATGCACCACCGTCTGTGTGAAAAAAGTTGCCTTTTAGATCACGTTTACGTCTTCTCTGCCTCAGCTTAAACCTATGCCCTCCAGTTCTACCAGGGGAAAAGACCTTGACCCTATCCATGCCACCCATGATTTTATCAACTTCTATATGGTCACCCCTCAGACTCCGACACTCCAAGAAAAACAATGCCAGCCGACTGAACCTCTCCCTGCAGCTCAAACCCAACAAAACCCTGGCAATGTCCTTGCAGATCTTGTCTGAACACTTTCAAGTTTAAAAAAAACGTTTCCTCTCGCAGAGAGACCTAAATTCAATACAGGATTCCAAAAGTGGCCGAACCAATGGCCTTTTCAACCACATGACCTCTGGATGCCGATACTCAATGCACTGACCAACAAAGGGAGGAATTCCAAAAGCCTCCTTCACTAACCTGACCACCTGCCACTGCACTTCGACAAACCATGAACCTGCACTCAGGGACTCTTGGTACGGCAGCTCACCCCAGGAACTTGCCATTCGGCGGATAATGTCCCAATTTGCGTTTCTAAAATGTGGTATCTTACATTAATCCAGTTTAAATTCCATTTGCTACTTCTCAGCCCATCTGATCAAGGTCCCATTTTATTCTGAGGTAACCTTCTTCACTCTCAATTCCACCAATAATTTTGGTGTTATCTGTAAACTTACTCGCCTTACCTCCGAGATTCACATCTACATCATTGATATAAAGGACAAAAAGCAGTCAACATGGCTCTGATGCTTGTGGCACACTGCTGGTCGCAGGCCTCCAGTCTGATAAACAACCCTCCACCACCACTCTCTGTCTCCTGCCTTTGTACCAGTTCTGTATCCAAATGCTAGTTCTTGCTGTATTCCTTGTGATCTAACATTGCTGACCAAGCTACCATGCGGAACCTTGTCAAACACCTTGCTGAAACTTGCCTTCACTCCTCTCCGTCACTTCTTCAGAAACCTCAATTGAATTATTGAGACACAATTTCCTGAGCACAAAGCCGCGTTGATTGTCCCTCACCATTTCCTGCCTGACCAAGTACGTGTCAATCGTCCCTCAGAATCCCCTTCAACACCATACCCACCACTGATGTCAGGCTCACTAGTCTATATTTCCCTGCCTTTTCCTTACCATCCTTTCTCAAATAAATGTACCACATGAGCTATCCCCAGTCTCTGGCACCTTATCCATGCCGGTCGCTGATACAAGTTGTTCAGCAAGGGGCCCAGCAATCATTTCCCTAGTTTCCCACAAAGTTCTGGGATACACGTCATCCAGTCCCTGTGATTTATCCACATTTATGCATTTTAAGATGTTCAGGACATCCTCCTCTGTAATATGGACACTTTTAAAGATATCACTAATAATTTACCACAGTTCTCTGGCTTCCATGTGCTTCTCTACAGTGAACACTGATGCAAAATACTCATTTAGGATCTATCCCTTTCCATGTTGTTCCACACATCAATGACCTTGCTGATCATTCAGGGGCCCTATTCTCTCCTTCGTTACTCTTTTGTCCTTATCGTATTTGTACAAACCCTTTGGATTCTCCTTTTAACCCTATTTGTCAAATCTATCTCATGTCTCCTTTTTGCACTCCATATTTCCTTCTGAAATATAGTCCGACTGCTCTTATACTCCTCTCGGGGTTGACTTGATCCCTGCTCTCAACTCCTGGCATGTGTTCCCTTCATTTTCTGACTGGAACCTCAATTTTTCCAGTCATCCGACATTCCTGACACCTGCATCATCCAAAGGAGAACATTCTGTCTCTGGACTCTTGTCTCATTTTTGAAGGATTCCCGCTTTTCATATATTCCTTTACCCGCAAAGACACATGCCAAATCAACTTTTGAATGTTCTTTCCTCAGAACATTAAAATTGGTCTTTCTTGAATTTCGAATTTCGGCTTTATGATCTGGTATAATTTATTTAATTATTTTAAAACTTGCCTCAAGATTCTCCCCCACTGACAACTCAGTCACTTTACAGGCCTTATTTCCCAAGAGAAGGTCAAGTTTTGCTCCTTCTCTGGTAGGGACATGTACACACTGAAGAAGAAAATTTTCTTGTGTGCAAAAAAAATCCTCCCCATCCAATCCCTGAACGCGATGGCAGTCCCCATCTATGTCTGTAAATTTAACACCTCCCCACCACCAGCCACCGTGAACACACTATTGTTCTTACAGATAACTGGTATCTCTTTACAAATTAGCTTCTCATTTGCCTATGGGGGTCTACATGCTTCAGGAAGGCAGCTTACCACCTTTTCAAGGGCAACTGTGCAGAAACAACCAGAAAAGGAAAATGTGTCACGCCCACAAAGTCCCGCAGCCAAACGGAAAGAGGCAGTTACATGATGGCTTCACCTACAGCTCCTATCACAACGAAAACACACAGAGGGATGGCCATCAACAAAAAAAAACAGAGTACCATGAGGGAGATGGAGAGGACCACCCCCCAGCCTGAGGTGCGCAGCGAAGCCCATCTTCCAGCCATTGGGAAGCACGGGGTACACACCGCACAGCACCTTCGGGAAACCGGGAGCAGCGACACTCTGTCAGTCCCTCTGTCAGACTCAGCACTGGGCCCTGCTGGCTTTGTTCTCACCCCGATGTTACCGGAGCTGGAATATCTCCCCCAGGCAGGAACAAGGTGGCTACCGCAGTGCAGAGAGTATCCAACAGTTCTCCCGAACCATGGGGTTTCATGGCTGGGTGAATGGACATTGGGTAATTCTATAAACTTTTAAAATGAGTGTTAAAATTTCCAGTGTTACTGTGTGTAGCTTTGAATCTATGGCACGATGTGTTACCACGTTGGCTTACCTGGGCAATGTCAAAGCAAGTGCCCTGTTTCTGCAGGAGTGTGGGATACCGCACCTCAGCACCTACAGGAGATGGTCGAGTTTGTGGGCCTATGGGACTTCGATTTTTTTCAGAGGGAAATGACAGCCGTTCCTCCGGCCTGGGTATTTTGCTGCAAGGAGGCAACTTCCCCATCTCTGAGGTTAAGGAGGTGGTGGGTCGGTGCCTCCTTGCAGCAGATGTTACAGACAGAAATGCTCCCCTGAGATTAATTAACATGTTCACCCCCCCACCCCCACTGCTGCTGGCGATGTGTGGGCCGGTCATTCTGGCCGGAGATCCAACTGCATCCTTGATGTGGACGGATGATCCAGAAGGGTTGACAGTGAGCTGGAATCCATGTCAACATTCCTGGCAGAAATAGTTAAAGTCCAAGCTGCATGACATCCCCAGCACCTCTGCAGGTGAAATGCACCGCAGATACACCTAGTTGCAGCCAGTTGGGTCTATCGGCTCAAGGAAGTATTTTCTGTTTGCATCCCACATGTTGTCAGTCAGATCGAAAGACATCCAGCCGGTGTTGTTCTCTGATCACTGCCTCCTGCTGGCTCACTGTCACCTACAGGACATCCAGTGGGCGGGCATGTGGATATAGAAGCTAAAAGTGTGAGGCTCTCTCTCTGTGGTTGTACATGGGCAGATCTGTCCTATTCGCCAAAACAGTGCTGTTTCTGTCACCTGAGCCAGCTTTCACTTCATCAGGAGGCCTGAGATATACCATGTCTGCAGAGAGTCCACACACAAAACACTGGAAAAAAAGTGGGGGACATACCCAACAACACCCTAATCCTGATGGCCACATAGTGTGTGGCTGCATCAAGCTGTGCAGAGACCCTCAGTACGCAAACGCCAAGTGTCACTCTGTAATGAGATTCTTCCTGTACCCAGTGTTGCCAAGGATGGGACTGGCCTCGTTACCATGAAACGTTCCAAGTAGAGTTGCAGCGTTGCAGAGCTGGACATCATGAAAACAGTCCATTTGGTCCAACTCGTCCATAATGACCATAGGGCATAGAACATAGAACATTGCAGCACAGTACAGGCCCTTCAGCCCTCGATATTGTGCCGACCTGAGAAGCCAATCTGAAGCCCATCTAAACTCCACTATTCCATTATCATCCATATGTTTATCCATTCAGCATTTAAATGTCCTTAAAGTTGGAGAGTCTGATATTGTTGCAGGCAGCGCATTCCACGCACTTACTACTCTCTGAGTAAAGAATCTACCTCTGACATCTGTCCTGTATCTATCAGCCTTCAATTTTAAGCTATGTCCCCTCGTGCTAGCCATCACCATCCAAGGAAAAAGGTTCTCACTGTCCACCCTATCTAATCCTCTGATCATCTTGTATGTCTCTATTACATCACCTCTTAAACTTCATCTCTCTCATGAACTTAGCCGCAACTCCCTCAGCCTTTCCTCATACGACCTTCCCCCCATACCAGGCAACATTCTGGTAAATCTCCTCTGCACCCTTTCCAATGTTTCCACATCCTTCCTGTAATGTGGCGATCAGAACTGTATGCAATACTTCAAGTGGGGCTGTACCAGAGATTTGTACAGCTGCAACATGACCTCATGCCTCCAAACTCAATCCCTCTACTAATAAAACCGAACACACCATGCACCTTCTCAAAAACCCGATCACCGAGGTGGCAACTTTCAGGAGTCTATGCACATGGACACTGAGATCTCTCTGCTCATCCACACTACCAATAATTTTACCATTAACCCAGTACTCTGTATTCCTGTTATTCCTTCCAAAGTGAATCACCTCAGACTTGCCCGCATTGAACTCCATTTGTCGCCTCTTAGCCCATCTCTGTAGCTTATCTATGTACTTCTGTAACCTGCAACATTCTTCCACACTATCCACAACTCCATCAAATTTACTGTCATCCGCAAATTTACGAACCCATCCTTCTACGCCCTCATCCAGGTCATTTATAAAAATGAGAAACAGCAGTGGCCCCAAAACAGATCCTTGTGCTACACCGCTAGTAACTGAACTCCAGGATGAACATTTCCCATCAACCACCACCCTCTGTCTTCTTACAGGTAGCCAATTTCTGATCCAAACCACTAAATGTACCGGATGTCCTAAATCAATCTATTGCCTTTTACCAGCTTTTTGTTTATATCCTTCTGAACCCTTCCTATTTTTATACACATCCAGAAGCCTTTCAAATGTTGTAATTGTGTCAGCCTCCAGCCACTTCCTCTGGCAGCTCATTCCATACAAACACCACCCTCTGTGTGAAAAAGTTGCCCCTTAAGTCCCTTTTAAATCTTTCCCTCTCACCTTCGTCCTGTGGCCTCACGTTCTAGACTCGCCAATCCAAGGGAAAAGACTTTGGCTGTTCACCCTATCCAGGCCCTTCATGATTTGGTAAATATCTATTAGGTCACCCCACAGCTCCAACGCTCCAGGGATAACAGTCCCGGCCCATTCAGCCTCTTCCAATCCCTGAAATGTTCCAAGCCTGGCAACATCCTTGTAAACCTTATCTGTACCCTTTCAAGTATCACAACAGTCTTTCTATCACGTGGAGACCAGCGTTGCTTGCAGCATTCCAAACGTGGCCCAACCAACATCCTGCACAGCAGTAAAATAACCTCCCAACTCCTCACATACCAAAAGCCTTCTTCACTTAACTGTCCACCTATGACTCTACTTCCAAGCAACTATCAATCTGCGCTCCAAGCTTTCTTTGTTCAGCAGCATTACACATGACGTTACCACAAAACATCTACTTCCTGCCCTGATTTCCATTCCCAAATGCAGCACCTCACATTTAACTAAATTAAACTCCATCTGCCACTCCTCGGCCCAGTGGCCCATCTGATCCTGGTCCCATTGAACTAATAGGTAACCTTCTTTGCTGAGGCCGCACCTGGAATACTGTGTGCAGTGTTGGTCTCCTGTTCTGAGGGAGGAGAATCTTGATCTCAAGGGAGAGCAGCAAAAGTTTACCAGGCTGATTCCAGGGATGGCAGGTCTGACGTACAAGGGAAAAGTGACTAGATTTGGATTGTTTTCACAAGAATTCAGACAGCTGAGTGGAGATCTCATCCAGACTTGTAAAATTCCAACAGCATTAGGGCAGATGCAAAGAGAATCTTCCCAATGGTGGGTTTGCTCAGAACCAGGGGTCACAGTATGAGGATAAATGGTCGAACATTTAGGACGGAGATGATGAGACATTTCTTCCCCAAAGAGCGGTGAGCCAATGAAATTCATTGCCACATCAAATGGTTGATGCCAAAACATTGAATATATTCAAGAGGCACCAGATACAGCGGCTGCGGTATATGGGATCATTGGTTATTGGGAGAAAGCAGGATTGGGCTATTGAGTTGGATGATTGGCTGTGAATGTGATCAATAGCGGAGCAGACTTGAAGGGCTGAAAGGTCTCCTCCAGCTCCAATCCTCTGAGTTTCTGTGTCCACTGCACCAGTAATTTTCATGTGATACAGGCACATCCAAACAAGGAAAAGGAATGGACCCAGCACCGATCCCTGGGGGATACTACTGGTCACAGGTCCCCAATCTGAAATGAAACTTTCCACCACCACTCTCTGTCTTCTACCTTCAAGCCAGCTCTGTACCCAAATGGCTAGTTCCCTCAGTATTCCACATCATCTAACCTTGCTGACCAGTCTACCATGCAGGACCTTGTGAAACGCCTTACTGAAGTCCATACAGATCACATCCACCGCTCTGCCTTCTTCAATCCTCTTTGTTATTTCTTCAAAAAACTCAATCAAGTTAGTGAGCTACAATTTCCCACGCACAAAGCCATACTGACCAACCCTAATCTGTCTTTGCCTTTCCAAATTCATCTAAATCCTGTCCCTCAGGATTTCCTCCAACATCGTGCCCACCGCTGACGTCAGGCTCACTCATCTATAGATCCCTGGCTGTCCTTTAACATGTTTCATAAACAGTGAGACCACTTTAGCCGAAGTCTGTGGCATCGATGATACAAATACCTCAGGCACAACAATCACTTCCCGAGCTTCCCACAGAGTTCCAGGATACTCCTGATCAGGTCCCGGGGATTTTTCCTCCGTTCAGTATTTTCAGGCGTCCAGCACCTCCTCCTCTGTAATATGGATTTTTTTTTTCATTTCTCCAAGTTTGTGAGCTTCCATATCCTTCACCACAATAAAAACTGATGCAAACTACTGATTTACTATCTGCCCCATCTCTGGCTATTCCACACAGAAGTTGATCATTAATGAGCTCTATTCTCTCCCTCGTTACTTATTTTTGTCGTTAATGTATTTGTAGAATCCCTTTGGACTCTCCTTACTCACATTTGCCAAAGCTATCTCATGTTCCCTTTGTGCACAGCTGCTTTCCCCCTTACATATACTCCTGATGACTTTATCCTCTTCTAAGTGTTCACTTGATCCCTGCTGTCTTTTCCTGACCTATGTTTCCTTCTTTGTTTCAGAAAAAAGCCTCAATTCCTTCAGTCATCCAACATTCTCTGTCCCTACCAGCCTTGCCCTTCACCCGAACAGGAACACACTGTTTCTGGATTCTCTCTATTTCACTTTTGAAGCCTTCCAATTTTCCTGCTGCCCCTTTACCTGACAATATTAAAGCTCACCATTTAAAAGTTCTTGCCTCACACTGACAAAATTTACCATCCTCCCAGCAAGTCCATCTTGCAAAACAATCTCTTGGCTAAATGACCTTCACCACAGCAGATCCATCCATCTCTTACACCAACAGGGATAGAATGCAAAGTGCAAAACAAAAAAAAATTGATTGTATTTGCATGTTCCTTTGCTTCGGACTAATTTGAAGGCTATACTCTGGTGGCTGATTCCAGACGCTCAATAGGTGAGGGATTTATTCATCATACTCAACATGTGCTCAGTGAACTCTCCTTTTATTTTAACAAGGTAAATAATTTAGAGTGCAATACTACTGTCAGAAGCTTCATTGGAAGCAACGTTCCCATAAGATCAACAGTCATGTGCACTTGACTCAAACCGCCTGAAATCTGACAATCGGACCACCAGACAATGAAGCATTGCCTCACCACTGCTCCTGGTAATGTGGTAGTCTGTGTACTCTGTATCTGCACAGCTTGCTTTAAATTGAAGGCTTTAATTATTTCATCATTTCTAACCAATTTATGTTTGAGTCATGAGCAGAAGTCCAACAAGATCTAATCATGGAAAAGTAGGAAAAGTTTTCAAAAACTCATGTTTATGTCTCTCACTATTTTAATTTCGTGCTGTTTAATGCATTGTTTTATGAGTCCTGATTTGCTAAATTTAAAAGAGTTTCGAATTCCCAGGCCTGAGGTTTAATGACAGCTTCATAACTGTTGATATAAAGTGGCCTATTTTCCTAATTAACCTGTTAATTCCTACTGCACCACGAGGTGTCCCCCTCACCCCCAAATTCAGCTTTACACATCTTTTCCTTTGATTGACAACAATCTTCCCCTTCTCTATGATTAGATCTTGTTGGACTTCTACTCATGACTGGAACTTAAATTTATCACAAATGTTGAAATAGTTAAATTCTTCATTTTAAACGCAAGATATACCAACCACAGAGCACACAGACTATCGCATTACCAGGAGCAGTGGTGAGGCAATGCTTCACTGTCAGGTTGTCCACTTGCCAGATTTCAAATGGTTTGTGCCTTTCAGTAAAGTGCGTGGTATTGCTGATCTTATGAGGGAAGGACACGCTTCCAGTGGAGAGTTCAACTTTACAGTATTTTGTCAGATGGCAGTAGCATTGCACATGAAACTATTTGTCTCATAAAAAAAACTAGAGTTTATGTAATTAAACACACGTTTTGAAATGTTGAATACTGAATAAATGTCTCACCTTGAGGACAGTCTGGAACCAGCCACCAAGGCTCAGTCATCAAATGGGCACAAAGCAAAGGTACATGCAAATACAATTGGACTTTTATTTACACTTTGCATTCTCTGCCTGTTGGCCTCAGAGACGGATGGACATGCTGCATTTCATTTGGCCAAGAAGATTGTTTTTCCAACATGTAAGTATCTGGCCAAATCAAAAAGAGGAGTGGCCTAACATGGACAGTGACTAAATTGAGGACTCAAGGGCAGAGATGTTCAGTCGCTCAGAGAAGAGTTGTTTCAGGTCAGTGAATCTTGATTGTGCCTCTGTCAGGCTGGTTCTCTCCGCTCGGTTCAATCTCTATCTCTCGCTCCCACTCTCCCGCCCTTTCTCTTGCACTCAGTCTCTCTCATTCTCTCTGTCTCAGGGCCTCCCTCTCGCTGTCTCTTTCAATTACTGACTCCCTCACTCACACTTTTTCTCTCTGTCTCTGTCTCTCTCTCTCTCTCTCTCTCTCTCTCTGTCATACTTCTCGCTCTTTCCCTCTTTGTCTCTCTCTCACTCACAACCATTCTTCCTCTTTCTGTGTCTTTCACTCACTCTCTCAAACTCTCCCTTTCTCTTTCTCACTGTTTCTCTTGCTCTTTACCACCTCTGTCATGTCTCTCTATCTATCTGTCTCTCCTTGTGTCTCTCTCTGCGTCTCCTGTCTGACTCGCTGTCTCTCCTTCTGTCTCTCACAGTATCTCTCACTGTCTCTCTCACTATCGATTTCTCACTCTCTCTCTCTCTGTCCCTCTTTCTCATTCTTTCCCTCTGTATGTCTGTCTCACTGTCTCCCTCACTCTTTCTTTCTCTCTCACCGTGTCTCAAACTCTCTTTCTCACTGTCTTTCTTCCTCATATTTTCTCTCTCGCACTGCCTGTTTCTCACTCTCTGACTGTCTCTCCCCCACACACACATTCGCAATCTCTCTCTCTCCCTCTATCTCCGTGTTTATCTCACTCAAATACACATCATTCTATCTCTCTCACTCCCTGTCTCCCTCCCTCTTTTTCTCACTCTGTGTGTGTCTCTCTCACTGCTCCCTCTGTTCCTCCATATCTTTCACTCTCTCTCTCACTCTCTCTCCCCCTCTGTCTCTCATGCTCTGTTTCTCCCTGTCAGTCTCCGTCTGTCTCTCTCCCGAACACACACTGTTTCTTTCTCTCACAGTCTTTCTCCACTCCAGCCCCCCACTGTCTCTCTCTGAGTTTTTCTCTCTCCATCTGTCTTTCTGTTTATTTTTGCTGTCTCTCTGTCTATCTCTTACTCACTCTGTCAGCCTGTCTCTCTCTTTCTGAAGCAGGTTGCTGAATTCGTGTCATTATGCTTCTGAAAACCTGGTTTGGCAAGGTCATGTCAGTGAAAATGTGGAAAAGGCACAATTTGAATTCTAATTCTTAAACTGCAATATTTGGATGGATGGTAAACGATAGTTCCCAGCTGTATTGTGGGTATGTTGGTGCACGCTTGTGTGATCTGTATAATGGATGAATAATGAATAATGGCAGCCTGCCTCTGAAGCTGGTTTGATGCACATTCTGTCAATTCGGAAACGTTCCTCCACTGAACACTCCGGGTCTATCATTTATACAGGCTCCAACCATTCCTGCTCTTATTTAATGGGCCAGACTTTGCTTGCTTCACTTGTATAAATCCCTGAGCACTTAATCTCTGATCATGTGGCTCTGCCTCAGTTCTGTCACCAATACATTGAGACTCACCCTCTGTAAAAATGAGGCACTCCCTCAAGAGAGACCAAACAGCATGGAGTCACTGCCTCAGAACTGACCACTTGACAACAAGGCACAGAGCTGCAATAGAGATAATGGGAACTGCAGATGCTGGAGATTCCAAGATAATAAAATGTGAGGCTGGATGAACACAGCAGGCCAAGCAGCATCTCAGGAGCACAAAAGCTGACGTTTCGGGCCTAGGCCCTTCATCAGAGAGGGGGATGGGGGGAGGGAACTGGAATAAATAGGGAGAGAGGGGGAGGCAGACCGAAGATGGAGAGTAAAGAAGATAGGTGGAGAGAGTGTAGGTGGGGAGGTAGGGAGGGGATAGGTCAGTCCAGGGAAGACGGACAGGTCAAGGAGGTGGGATGAGGTTAGTAGGTAGCGGGGGGTGCGGCTTGGGGTGGGAGGAAGGGATGGGTGAGAGGAAGAGCCGTTTAGGGAGGCAGAGACAGGTTGGACTGGTTTTGGGATGCAGTGGGTTGGGGGGAAGAGCTGGGCTGGTTGTGTGGTGCAGTGGGGGGAGGGGATGAACTGGGCTGGTTTAGGGATGCAGGAGGGGAAGGGGAGATTTTGAAACTGGTGAAGTCCACATTGATACTGAAACTGGTGAAGTCCACATTGATACTGAAACCAGTTTCAAAATCTCCCCTTCCCCTACTGCATCCCTAAACCAGCCCAGTTCATCCCCTCCCCCCAATGCACCACACAACCAGCCCAGCTCTTCCCCCCCACCCACTGCATCCCAAAACCAGTCCAACCTGTCTCTGCCTCCCTTACCGGTTCTTCCTCTCACCCATCCCTTCCTCCCACCCCAAGCCGCACCCCCCGCTACCTACTAACCTCATCCCACCTCCTTGACCTGTCCGTCTTCCCTGGACTGACCTATCCCCTCCCTACCTCCCCACTTACACTCTCTCCACCTATCTTCTTTACTCTCCATCTTCGGTCCGCCTCCCCCTCTCTCCCTATTTATTCCAGTTCCCTCCCCCCATCCCCCTCTCTGATGAAGGGTCGAGGCCCGAAACGTCAGCTTTTGTGCTCCTGAGATGCTGCTTGGCCTGCTGTGTTCATCCAGCCTCACATTTTATTATCACAGAGCTGCAATACCTCAGTGCTGACCCTCTCATCAAGGGATGCTCCCTGAATGCTGACACCCGCATAATGAGGCACTGCTTCAGCATTCACCCGCTGACAATAATGCACTCCCTCAGTTCTGACCCACTCCCAGTTCTGCAATAGCTCAGCACTGAAGATCTGATAGTGCTTGAGTATATCAGTGCTGATCCTATGATAATGAGCCACTCAGTCAGTGCTCTGATAGAGCTGCAAAAGCTCACTCCTGACTATTTGAATGTGTGAAAGCCCTCAATTCTGACAGTTTTACATGGAGGCACTGCCACAGAATGACCCTCTGACAATGAGTTACTCCATCAGTGTGGACTTTTTGACAATGAGGCTCTAACACAGCACTTACCCTCTGATAGATCTGCAATACCTCAGTAGTATCCCTCTAAAAGCAGAGCCATCCCTCAATTCTGACACCATTACATTGAGGATATACTTCAGACAGACCATCGAACAACTGGCACTTCCTTTGTATTAATTGTGTAAATATCGCAGAAGATCTGCACTGTGAGAGCGTCAGTACTGAGGTATTGAAGGTCAGAGGGTTAGTAATGAGTGAGGGCAGAATTGAAGGAATTGACAGAGGTTCAGTCCTGGGCACTGAGGGAGTTTATCATTGTCAGATGGTCAATCCTGAGACATTGCTTCATTATAAAGGAATCAACACCGAGAACTGCCACACATTTACAGGGTCAGTCCCACTGCAGCGTCTCATTGTCAGATGGTCAGTACTCAGGTATTGGAGCCTTATCAGAGGGTCAGAACTGTGGCAGTACATTATTGTCAGATGGTCAAGAATGACATGAAGCCTCATTGTGAGGGGGTCAGAATTGAGGAAATGCCAAATGATTACGCAGTCAGTGATGCGATTTTGCAGCATTGTGAGAGATTCAGAATGAGGGAGTGCATTATTTTCAAAGGGTCAGTACTGAGGTAGCAGCTCATTCTAAATTGAGGCAATGCCAGAAAAATAGAAGGTCAGTACTGAGATATTACTGCACTGTGAGAGGGTCAGAAATCAAGGTGTCTCATTGGCAGTGCCTTGACGTAATGGGGTCAGAACTGTGGGAATTCATTATTATCACATGTCCAATACAGAGAGAGTGTTGACCCTCTGACAATGTGGTACTCCCTCCGTACTGAAGCTCTGACAGTGCTTTAATGTCTCAATGCCTCTGCTATGACAATGAACCACTCCAACAGTTCTGACCCGATCTTGATGTTGCAAGACCTCAGTATGACCTTTCTGACCCGATTACAGTGGGCCACAGCCTCAGTATTGACTGTCTGACAATGATGCAATACTTTATTTGTGACCCACTGACAGTTCTGCAACATCTCAATCCGCACCCTTTAGTCATTAGGCACTCCCGGACTGATGAGCCCTTTGTGGGTTAGTTCTGTGGTAATACCTCATTGCTGCAGTGTCAGTTCTGAGAGTGTATTATTGTATTGTGTCAATATTGAGGCAGAGCCACATTCTGAAGGGGTTAGAACTGTGGGTCAGTACTAAGGGATAGCCTCTCCATGAGAGCATCAGTAGAGAGCATCAGAAACGAGTCTGTGCCTCTTTGCTTGGGGATCAGTTCTGACTGAGCGGCTCATTGT
This sequence comes from Stegostoma tigrinum, assembly GCF_030684315.1. Lineage (NCBI taxonomy): Eukaryota > Metazoa > Chordata > Chondrichthyes > Orectolobiformes > Stegostomatidae > Stegostoma > Stegostoma tigrinum. Next base: position 1,702,530 of record NC_081397.1, on the reverse strand, counting down.
CAGAGGTCCCATTCTGAGCCATTGCCTCAGTGTCATAGGGTTATAATTGAGGAAGGCTACATGATTAAAGGGTCACTACTGATGGAGTGCCCCTTTGTCAGAGGTTCAATTTGTGCCAATACCTCATTTGATTGGGTCAAAATTGGGGGAGTACCACAGTTTTTGAGGCTCAGTACTGACATGGTGCAGCATTGTCACAGGGTCACTGGTGAGAAAGTATGTCGTTGGTGCAAGGTCACTCCTGAGGGAGTGGCTCATTATCAGAAGGTCAGGTTTGAGGAAGGTCCTCATTTGATCAGTGCGACAGTGCAGAGGGAGATGCTTATTCTCAGAGCATCAATACTAAGGCAGTTCCTCATTGAAATGGGGTTAGAATTGATGTTGAGCCTCATGATTACACGGTCAGTACAGAGGTATTGCAGCTTTTTCAGAGGGTTAGACCTAAGGGAGCACCAGAATGTTAGCCCTGAGGCTCATAGACCTATATTTCCCAGGATATCCCGCAGTACCGACATTCTGACAGTAATGCATTCCGCAGATCTGATCTTCTGACAGTGCTGAAATACCTCTGTACTGATCCTCGAATCGTGCCATACTCCCTCAATTTGGCCACTGCATAATGAGGCATTGCCTCTGTAATGATGCTTTGGCCATAATGCGCTCCCTTAGTTCTGAACCCTGACAATGATGCCCTTCCTCACACTGACTCTTTGATTGAGCTGCAGTACCTCAGTACTGACTATCTTATGAGGGAGTACATCACTGTCAGGGGGGTCTGTACTGAGGGAATGCCTCAATATAATGGTGTCAGAATTGAGGGAATGGCATGCCACATTGTCACAGGGTCAATACTGAGGCCATGCCTCAATGCAATAGGAGCACAGTTAAGGGCGTGTTATATTCTTAGACAGCCCTTGACTGTGCTCCTATTACATTGAGGCATGGCCTCAGAACTGACCCTGTGACAATGTGGCATGCCATTCCCTCAGTTCTGACACCATTACATGAAGGCACTCCCTCAGTACAGATCCATCTGACGATGATGTACTTCCTCATTCATCACATTTACAGCACTGCACTCCATAACCAACTGCATGCTGTGTGAAAAGATCTTTTCATCACATCATCCTCGCCTCAACTTTTTCAATGTATTGTTGGCGCTGAAGGTTTTCATACCCGGAACTATTCTTGCCATATGCTTCAGCACATCAATGCATTTCCCTTTTTACTATAAAGTGGAGCCCAAACTGTACACAATACTCCAGCTGAGGTCTAATAAGTACCATCTTCTGACTCTTATAATCTATGCCCCCATTAATAAAGCTGAAAAATTGTATGCTTTAGTTACTACTCTCTCCGGCTATAGTGCCATCTTCCGATGATCGGTACACATGCACACGAAGGAGCATCTGGTCCCTATTGGCCGTCCTTACTGATGCACAGCCTCAGAATTGACTCTCCAGCAATGAAATTTTGCCTCAGAACTGACACTCTGAAGGCACTTCCACAGAACTGACCCTATGATTAACGAGCAATTCCCTTCAAAATGACAGTCTGAAAGTGCTTCTGACCCACTGTCAATGAGGCACTCCGTCAGTACTAAATCCTTGACAGAGCTGCTGCACCTCAGTACTGATGCTCATTTCGTGCCGCACTCCCTCAGTACAGACCCCTCTGAAAATGACAATTACAGTGTGGCCATGGCTCAGTATTGACCGCCTGATTCTCGAAAAGTGTAATACACGCCCAAACCTGACATTCTTATAAACCCTCTGATGGCTGATGTTTCGGGCTGGGACCCTTCATCAGAAAAAGGGGATGGGGAGAGGATTCTGAAATAAATAGGGAGAGAGGGGGAGGCGTCTGTTGATGGATAGAGGAGAAGATAGCTGGATAGAAGAGTATGGGTGGGGGTGGTAGGGATGGGATAGGTCAGTGCAGGGAAGACGGACAGGTCAAGGGGGCAGGATGAGGTTAGTAGGTAGGAAATGGAGGTGCAGCTTGAGGTGGGAGGAGGGGATAGGTGAGAGGAAGAACAGGTTAGGGAGGCGGGGACGAGCTGGGCTAGTTTTGTGATGCAGTGGAGTGAGGGAAGATTTTGAAGCTGGTGAAGTCCACATTGATACCATTGGGCTGCAGGGTTCCCAAGCGGAATATGAGTTGCTGTTCCTGCAACCTACGTATGGCACCATTGTAGCACTGGACAGGTGGTCCCAAGGGATGTGAAAACAAAGGTTATTGGGGAGGTTGCCATGCATTCCACATTAAGGGAAATACTGCGAGTCCTGGATCTGTGTGGCTTTAATGGGCAATTCGAACCGAATTTTAAAGGTGTGCTTCACTGACTTCTGAAGAAATGCAACAACGTTTCAGTTGACTAAAGAAGGCCAGAGGAAATTTATCAACATGAAAACTGTTATACTGCCCACGTGATAACAACAAGTCGTTCAAGGTTTTTTTTTCATGCGAGTGATGTGTAATTTAGTACTTTTCTCTCGAAACAAAGTAAGAAGAGTGTCGGGAGACCTATTGGACATTATTTCCAGAAAATTGAATGTCCTACAAGAGAAATATCCCTGTTTTGAGATAGAGACTGTGTGTTTGGTTTTGGTGCCACAACATATAAACATTTATATTGCCGGGAATGTATATGAGGTGATTGTATACACTGATAATAATCCCTTAATGGTACTTTTTTGTTGGCAAATATGAAGCATATATCTGTCTGACTATTTAGATAGAGTTGATTGTTGCAGGCTTTCAACTGATGCATGTGGCAGGAAGAGAGATTGTAGTTGTCAACGTTTTGACATGACTTTGGTGAAGAAAGGCAGTTGTATTCACTGCTGAAGAAGCAAACTGAATTGAGCCGTATTATTGAATGTTTACAACGTTTACATGTTTAGAGTTCATACAATCTGTACATAATATGATGTTCTAAAAGAGTGAGACTAAGGGCTTTGAAAATGAATCTTAGTATATTGATTATTCTCGACCAGAAAAGGGGATTGTGACAAGACTGTGCTCTTTAAGAGAGGGGATTCTGTTCTGCTTCTCTGGAAGAGGAATGTTGCTGCAGTATTGTCGGAAAATTTCCATCAAGCTGGCAGATGGCAAACAGCGTTTCAGCTCTCTCTCTGTTTTTCTTTGCATGAGACAGAAGAATGTTGAGTAGCTGGGTCAGGACTCAGACAGATCAAGGAAGGCTTTAGGTTTTGTTTTCAGTCAGTAAGAATGTCCCTGCTGGTTGCTGAGCTAAAGCTTGTACTCCCTCCTACGAGAGTGAAGTCTGAGGCAGTGAGGCTTCTGCTTCAAATCAAATGAGGATTTTTTTTTTCCTTCTGGCCTGAGCAACACATGAGAACCATTGCTGTTTTGCTGAATTGCGTTTTTGCCAATGGGTGTGTTCTTGGGATGTTGCCTGTGTTTGAACAGTTAAAATCTTTTGTTTGAAGAATACATGATCTTGATAATTATTTCATTGGAGCTAAAGCTTTGTCCAATCAGTTAGTTGGTAACCGTGTTGCAAAATAATGTTTTGTCAAAAATCTCCTGTGGACTAATTGATTCACATGTGGAGCTGAACAACTTACATTTAATTAAATATAAAAGTTACTGTCTGGGCTATCTCCTCACGATACTTTGGAAGGGTAATCTAATCCATAATATTAGAAAACACTTTGGAGATGAGCACACTCAAACTGGTTTGATGAAGCAGAAATCATATGGTGATTTTAAAGCTGGCATTTGTGACAGTGGAGAAATAGTTAATACATTTTAACAGGATTTTGAAGGAAAAGGTGAGCAAGTCAGACATAGGATTCACCAGATAATTTATAGAATATTGAATTCCTGCCAATATACCATCATGGATTAAGAACAGAATTGAAAAAAAGTAATTTATTGCAAAGTTCTGAGTAGGATTCAAATGTTGTGACTGTCCACGCAATAGTGGAGTAGCCTGTCCTTTACTGGAATTGGTCAGAATGTTAATTTCAAGCAATTGAGGCTGACCCACATATTTCATAATTCCAGCATCCTATTTAATCCTGTCCTGATTTTACTGATTGCTGTTAGAAATCGAAATTCTAACTTTGTTATATTTATATTTTCTGTGCTGCTGAAACACTCACCGATGCGACAAACACTTGACTTGCGTATTTCAATGTCGACCAGGTCCGGGTTTCCATCTGCTAGAACGATATGTTTCTGTCACCAACCTCACATATGGACAGAACACTCACAAGTTTTGAACAAAAACTAAGTTGCTGGAAAAGTTAAGCATGTCTCACAGCATCTGAGAAAGCCAAAAAAAAAATTAACGTTTTGGGTCCGATGACCCTTGTGTTTCCTGAATGATTGTGGATCTAATCCTGTATGTCCAGATTTTAAAATTCCTCTCCTTGTATATAAAACCAGCTCAATGCGAATTGTCCTGTCTATTGGTGAGAATATCTTCAGTGTGATTTGCAAGCGTCCCAAAATTTATTTTCACCCCAATTTATCTGATCCATTCAGAATATTGATATCTCATGAAGAGAGGTCAACAGGCGGAGAGGAATTCTGACATTGCTAGAATACGAAAAAGATTTGCCTTCCATATATGCCTTCGCCAAGGCAGCACAGCCTGCTATACTTGTGCTTAGATGGCTGTTTATTCATCATTACAGAAGGAAATGTCTAAAATACTCTCGTTACCTGGATTATGAGTAATGTTCCAGCAGACACAGTCAAGTTGTTCAAGACAAAGGATCTGGGCAGTCAGGATGATACCCAGGAGAGCACTGAGCCTGATGCCCAACAGAGGGTAGAGACTGTCCAGATCAGAGAGGTCGAGCGGGAGAGGGGCATTGATTCAGTTCAGAAAAAAAAACGAGTGCAATGCTGATATTGTGTATGAGGTGGAACAACAGAAAAACCAGCAAAAAATGCAGTTGAGGATGAGGTCAATTTGTTGCAGAATTCAAAATCTTGCAGAATCCAAATTCATGGTCGAGCTATACTGTAGTGGGAGGTGGTGGTGGAAAGAGGGAAAAAAACCCGCAGGAGATTCACAGAGGGGAGCAGTTGAAACTGTGCAAGAGGTTGAGGCGCAGCAGGGCGCTGAGGCAAAGAATGTCGCTGAGGAAGCAAAAAAACCTTGAATCAGAACAGATGGTGAGAGGCAGAAGCAGGAACAGGTGCAGGATGGGGAAGGGTTCCATGGAAAGTGGAAAGATGTTTATCCACAGCAAGATCAACAGGTAGCGATGGAAGAAGTGGAACAGTCAGGGCATGAGGACTGCATGTAGATCGAGATGGAAGAAAAGATCGAATCTGAGGATGACCAAGTGAACCATGATGAGGTGACCGAGATGGAGAATGTGAATAGGTTGGTACGGGAACAGAGTGAAAACCTGGATATGGAGCTGGAGTTTGATGCAGAGGAGGCCTGGCTGAGTGAGATAAAGTGGAGTGTAACGCAGAGCAGAGAGGGGGCATGTGCTGGAGTTGGAGCCAGAAAGGAACAGGAGGTTGAGTTTGCAAAGAAGGTTGAAGCTTCAAAAGAGTGGCAAACTAAAGAAGGAAAGGCGATTGAGAGGTCATGCAGCAGGGGATTGGGGTGACACAGGGACAGGTAATAGAGGCCCAGGCAGCAGTCAGAGAGGTCAGAGACTGGGAACAACATCTCTCAATATAAGGCTCGGACTGAGATGGCTAAGTTGTGAACACGCAATTTTTCCCACAGAGCACGACAGGTTTTGAGGCAGAAATATTACGTTGGAGATCTCTTGTCCCATTAGATGTCGGATTAAACGGCAAGGCAGCTCATTCACAGACAACTGCGATGCGCACAAAAAAGAGATGGAGCCTGTCCAATGCTAGCAGGAGCCGAAAAAAAGATTATTGTAAGTTGCCTGGTGCTATCACTACCCAACTTCATCGAAATGCTGTGTCTGAGTTCTGAATGCGCAACTAAATTATGAATATTAATTCTGAAGAGCATGTATTGTGCCTGATGTCCGCAATATAATGGATAAGGAGTTGCAATGACAGATTGCCATCTGCGGAGAAAAAAACTGCATGAATGCAGAACAGAAAATTATTCCATCGTCACAGCAGAGTACAAATGCTGTCTTCCCCAATGACTTTGACGCGACAAGAAGCAGATGACAAATTTCAAGGCAAGAAACATGAATAATGAATCACCCAACTCCCTATCGGTCTTGGAAATAGTCACTGTCTCGACCGCTCCTTATAGTGTGGAACATGCATTGCCCCCAACTCCCACATCATGACTTCTGAGCTGTTTCTCATTGTAGCCCCCATGGCAACAGGCCCGCTCTGCAGGAGACGTGCAATAAATTGAGAAACCAGTGCAATTTTTAAAGTTATTTGTTTACTCTCTTTATTCAATGTGTTGAAGAATTGCAGTGAAGGGCTATCTCAGCAACTGTTTGAACTGATTTCTGAATTTAGCTTGTGTCACCACATACATACAGGTGTTCGTGGAACAACCCAGGAGCGGCAGCATGAAGCTGAGTTCCATCAAAAAATAATCAAGAAACAAAACTCAGTATCCGAACTCCCACATCCGGTCCCACATGGAGTACATCATTAACGCTGCCCATAAGAGGATGAAATGTGTCGAAATAAAAAAAGATGATGGATTTCGTTCTGCTCTCCATCTCTGAGTCTTTGTTACCTGCCCCAAAGTTGTGAACATGCAATCTCTTCCGGGCTCTGCTCGTCACGACAGTGTGTCTGATGGTTAAAGCATTGAGCAGCAGGACCAGAACAAATGGTATCCTAGGGGTTACAATGTAATGAAGGAATGTGATTGATCCACAGAAATGAGAAAACTGAACATTGTCTGTAACTTCAGAAAACCATGGTTCATTCCACAGCTGATATCACCCTGTGAGTATAAAACACCAGTCCTTGTTTTCTAAACAAAACTAACATATATTTCTCTCAACATGGTTGGACATTGCAGATGTATATAAGTTAATTGTTGCAGTTAATAAGAAAGCAGATGAACACAAATACTCTGAGGGCCAAAAGTAATTTAATCCCATTCGATTTATTACATGTGTCAGAAAATTGTGACCAGATTTGAGTTGATACCTCACCCCTATCAGTGAACGTGCACTTGCTAAACACTCAGCTCTACCCTCTCATGCGATGTGCATGTTGTTCCGTTTTTCTTTCAGCTGCTATTCTGATGTGTACATGACATAAATTCTACCTTTGGTAAAGCATGACTTCAGCAAATTTAAATGAAAGATTTTGCCTGGACAGTTGTCTGAATGACTCAACCTGGAAGGGATCGTTCAGTTTTTTTTTACTGCATTGAAATGTGTACAGTATTAATTCCCTTAGGCTCGAGAGATGAAATATTTGCGTGATTTTGAAATATATATGCTTTAAGAGCTGTGAGGTGCTTCACAAAACCACGTTAATGCAAAATCGAGGGTAGGCGATAATCAGTGGCATTATCTCCAAACTATTGATACAGAAGATCAGCTAATGTTCTGGGATCCAATTTTCGAATTTTATGGCGACAGATGGAGAAATTTAAGTTCAACAAAAAACTGTGTGTAATACCTACAGATGACTGCAAAATCACTGCCGACTTTTGGGAAAAAAAAATGACTCACTAATATCCGTCAAGAATGTACATCAGCCTCCATCACCGAGTCTGGCCTACATGTGGCACCAGGTCCACAGCAATGTGATTGACTGCCCACTGCTTTCTAAACTGGCTTTGCAGCGTCAGTGGTATTTATCGCAAGGAAGCCTCAACAAAGAAATAAAATCAGACGTGTCACTTGGCATTGACCTGGTAACCGGAAAAGACAATGTCCCAAACAAACCCGTCAAACCTGCAAAATCTTGTCACCAGCATCTAGGGGCTGCTGCCAACATTGGGAGAGCGGCCGCAAGGGCAAGTCCAGCAACAATCTCTTACAGTTATACTCACTGAATCGTAGTTCACAGATAATTTCCAAAATACCGCCATCGGCATCCCCAGGTACGTCCTGTCCCACTTGCAGGCCAGGCCCAGCTGAGGTGGACGGCAGGTGATGTACTGTGCGCAGGGGTTTGTCCTGGGAGGCTGCTACTAGTTCAGGACTTCATGAAGTCTGATGGCTTCAGGTTGAATATCAGTGAAGAAACTTTCTGCTGTTTACAATGTCCCATCCTCCCTCGGCTGATCCAGCGACACTTCTCAATGTTAAACAAAACTTGGGGGAAATACCGAGGGTGGCAAAGGCGCTCAGTATACTCTGTGTTGGGATGTCACTAAGAAAACGTATTTGACCTTATCTTTAATATTCTGCAGGCTACACATGATTCTGTCCATGACTGTATCAGTAACAGTGAGCGCCACACAGCCCTTGTGAGGGTGAAAGTCCCACCTTTACATTGAGAATACCAGCCACAGCTTTGTTACACTTTCAATGCGTGACATGAGACAGACTCTGCTCCTGATCTATCATGACCGTGCTTTAAACATGGACAAACAAACATCTAAATCCCAGAGGCGAGATGAGGGTGTCAGCCCTTGAGGATTGGGTGAGAGGAAATGGATTGAAAAAGAAAAGCACAGCACAGGATTACAACTCGTCCAGATTATGCAGCTGGTTCAGATCTTAAAATTCAGCAGTTTATGAAATCAATAGATGCATGGAAACTAATACAACGAATACAAAAAGGGCTGCATTTCAGCATGGGGATGAGAAACAGAAGATGATCATGTTGTCAGAAAAGCTGTGATTTCCACATTCATTGTCTGGTATCATGATTGAACTAAAAAGTAAAAACAGCTAAAATCCAAGAGATTTCACAAAGATAAATTCTGTTGAAGGAAAAGAACGACACGATGATTACTACATTCAGTTTTGGTCTCCACAATTAAGAAATTAGATAGTTGCTTTCGTGGTGATACAACAAAGGTTCAAGAAAACTTGTTCCTGAAGTGATTGAGTTGTCCTATGCTGAGTGTCTGAGTAAATTGGTCTGATGACCAGAACGCAGAAAATGAGAATCTCATGGAAACATACAAAGTTCTGAAGAACTTCAATACAAGACCTGAAGACCACAAGACATAGAAGCAGAAATTAAGCCATTTGGCCAATCAAATCTGCTCCACCATTCAGTCATGGCTGATAATTTCCTCAACCCTATTCCCCTGCTTTCTCCCCATAACCCTTAATCCCTTTGATAATCAAGACCCTAGCCATCTCAGTCTTAAATGTACTCAATGACCTGGCCACCACAGCCTTCTGTGGCAGGAAATCCCATGGATTCACCACTCTCTGGCTGAAGAAGTTTCAACTTGTCTCCGCTCAAAAAAGTCTTCCCTTTACTCTGAGGCTGTGCCCTCGGGTCCTGCCTCTCCTAATAACAGAAGCATCCCCCCAGCGTCTACTTTGTCCAGGCCATTCAGTATTTTGAATGTTTCGATTAGATCCCCACTCATACTTCTACATTCCAATGAATATATTCCCAGAGTCCTCAACTGTTACTAATTTGTTAAGCTTTCCACACCTTGGACCATTCTCGTGAACCTCCTCGGAATCGGATCCAAGGCCATTATATCCTTTCTGAGATATGTGACCCAAAACTGCATACAACTATCGAAATGTGGGCTGACCAGAGCCTTTTAAAGCCTCAATAGTACATCCCTGCTTTTGTATTCAAGTCCTCTCAAAATAAATGTCAACATTGCATTTGCCTTCCTAACGACTGAGTCAACCTGCACGTTTACCTTGAGAGAATCCTGGGCTAGAACTATCAAGTCTCTTTGCACTTCAGACTTTTGAATCTTCTCCCCTTTAGAAAATATTCCATGCTTTTAATCTCTTACCGCAGGGCATGACCTCACGCTTTCCCACATTGTACTCCATCTGCCACTTCATGGCACATTCTCCTAACCTGTCCAAATACTTCTGCAGCCTCCCCAGCTCCACAATACTACCTGTTTCTCCACCCATCTTTATATCATCTGCAAACTTAGCCAGAATGCCCACAGTTCCTACATCTAGATCATTAATGTATGAAATAAAAAGTTTTGTCCCAATGCTGACCCTTGTGAAACACCACTCATCACCGACTGCCATCCAGAGGAAGACTCCTTTCTCCCTATTCTCTTCTTTCTGCCAGACAGCCAATCTTCTCTCCATGCTAGCACGTTGCCTCTAACACCATAGGCCCATATCTTACTCAGCAGCCTCCTGAGTGACACCTTATTGAATGCCTTCTTGAAGTCCAGGTCTTACAAATATATTAAGCTTTCCTTTCCTGGGACCATTCTTGTGAACCTCCTCTGAATCATTGCCTCTCCTTGGTCTACCCCACTCGTTACTTCCTCAAAGAATTCCAGCAGATTTGTCAGGCAAGACGTCCCCTTGATGAAACCATGCTGACTTTGCCCTATTTTACGATGCACTTCCAAATATTCAGGAATCTCATCCTTCACAATGGACTCCAAAATGATACCCTCAACTGATGTTCGACAAATCAGCCTGTAATTTTACATTTTTTTTCCATATGCTTTCGCTTTTGCTTTTATGCTATCCCTGGCTTCCTTAGTCAGTCATGTTTGTCTCATCTTCCCTGTACCATTCTTCCTTTTGTACCCACTCATTCATTTGCGACCCACAACATGTCTTTACTCTAATCTACTTGTAAGATAAATTGATGAACTTCTGCCCATTTTTCATCCATCTGAATATGTGATTGTCTGCATAACGTCAGCAAAATTTTGTTTTAAACATAATAATATTCTGGGATACACTTAGATTCTCCTTCAGCACATGCTTTTTTACATAACTACTTGAATTTTTCAGATTTCTGTTCATCTTACATCTAATTCACTTAAGTTCTCTGAAGTAAACAAAAAACTATTTTGTTTCACAATTGTTCTTTCGTTTTTCTCAATTGTGTCATCAAAACTGTTCTCTGATACTTGTATTTTACTTACTTTATCTTTGTTCTTTTATTTTTCCTCCTGCTTTCAACGATGTGTTTGTGGTCATTTTCGACACTGTCAGGAAAAATCTCTGGTTATTCATCCTGTAACACCTCTCTTGCTTGACTTTCCACTGGCTTTTCAACCATAGTAGGCATCACTTCCATCAGAGATCCAGCTCTATTATTACCAAGGACAAGTTGTATTGAAGAGTTTCTCTTGTACTCGTACCAGCATTACCATTTTCACTGAACTCTGAAACTTTACTTGATACAATAAAATTCCACATATTGTCACTTTTCTCTTGCATTATGCCCTCGGAATTATGGATCTCCTCATCTCTCACCACCAAAGACCACCGGACTCCCGTAGCTCTGGAAAAAAATGATTTCTTTACTTTCATCTTTTGGCATATGTGAGTAGACCTCACTCTCACATGTAAATTCTTTCAACAGATCTGGCATTTTCGTCTCAGCATACTCCTGAACAGGATATACATTCTGTAGCAGTTTTATTTTAGTCTTCACTGTTCTTTCCTTTACCACTTCAGTGAAATTCACTGATTTCTCATGTTTTCCAACATCTGTCTTCTTGGTGCTTTCTCTAAACCACCAATGCTGCAACCTCATTCAACGTTCCTTCCTGCAGAGAAAATAGCTGAGCTTTTTTATTTCAATTCTCTTTCCCCCCAGTGGGTTTCCTTTTTACCCTACTGTAAGCTATTTTTACTATCCTCAATGAGATCTCATTTTCTGTCGCTGCCTGAGGATTTCTCTTTCCACAAGTTCCATCCCTCACAGATTGAAATTGATGTTGGAAGCCAAGTTTTGAATTATGAACCAAATCACACGCATCAGCCATTTCCACTGCCAATCTTGCCATTTTAACTCTGTGCTCTCCCAAAAAAGTTGTCAGCACTGCAAGCACTGACTTTTTGAACTCCTTTCCAGTAATCATCTTTCTAAGGGCGTCAAATGCTTGGTCTATTTTCAACTGTCTTATTCATTTGTGGAAAGACGTTGTTTGATCCTTTCAAACTCAATGTGTGTTTCAACAGGTTCCCTCCTTAGGTTCCTGAAACATTGTCTGCAGGCTTCTGGTACTAGATCATATGCATTTAAAGTGGCATTTTCACACCATTGTCCTCCCCAGGTACTACCTCTGCTCATAATGCAAATTCCTCACAAGCTCTATCTGCTATCTTTGTTTGTATCAACAATATCCATATAGTCATCAGTCACTTCATTTGTTTAGTTACTTCCAATACTGAAATGAAAACATCTTCTGTACCCCTCTCGTTGAACGTAGGCAACACTTGGACATATTTAAACAGTCCCCCCACAGGCCTTTTCTCTCCGAATGGATTGCTCTCCATCACTGTCCTCATAATGACTTCTACCTTTTATCTTTACCTCCGACACTTAAAGTTGAATTTGAGTTTTCACTTCTAATCTTTAAAGGTCAAAAAACTCTCTTTTTCTCTGTTCCTTCTGCCTGGGCCATTCTTTCCTTTTCTTTATTCTCTGCGTTTCACCATAATTCAATATATTTCATTTCTTTTTCTAATGCTGTTTTTTTTCTGCCAGGGCTATTCATTCTTTTGCTTTAGCACCTCTGAGAGTCATGCAAATTCCTCCAAATGTATTTGGATCAACAATATCCACATGGTCATTGGCCACTTCATTTGTTTAGCTACTTCCAAGAATGAAATGTAAAAAAGTCGTCTCCATCCTTCCAGTCGAGCTTTGGCAACTCTGAAACATAACTCAACAGATTCCCACTGGGCCAAAGGCTATGGAGCATTCCTTTCCATTGTTGGCTTAATCACTATTCCTATGTTTAGTCTACCTCAGTCGTTTTAAGTCAACTTCTTACTTTTGAAATTCAAAACCCCTCTCTTTCTCCTTTTCTTCTCTCCTCCTCAAGTTGTTCTCAGTCTCTTTTCACTTTCTTCTGCTCGGGACTTACCTTCCTTTTTCTTTTTCCTCGGTTTTATTTGTCACTCTAACCTTTCATTCCCTTGTCATGTTCAAGCTGCTTCATTTTCAACTGATTTTTAGCCATTTCTATGTATTCTGATGGCATCCCTGGCAATTGTAAATGCTCACTGGTTGCCACAAACATCTCCCCGTTCCTCGCACACACGGGGACACCCAACTTCAACTTGTTTGTGATTTCGAGCTGTTTTGCCTTGTTTACTTTCTGTAAAACTCTTGACCTGACTCCCAACTAACTGAACAGCCTCAAAAAAATTATTTCATTTTTTTCCCCAGCATTGTGATAAGCTTGGAATTTTATTTATTCAGTGTTTTTACATTGAACCAATCACTCTGTGTGTATTGCCAACAGATGGAAGCATTCAGAAAAGGAAGACTGAGCACCAGCGTTTTGAACATCACAAAGCTCTCAGCATATCCTGTGAACAGAGATGTTGACCAGCTTTCCCAGTTTCTCCTATATTCATAATGCCCACATTCCCTTTTGCCTGTCTGTGTCTGACTTTTTGTTGCTGTATGAGAGCGAATTGACAACGAACCGAGACTTTTAAATAGTACAACAAATACGCCAACTGTTTATAACAGTGTACCTGTTACCAGAGCTTAAATATTGTCATAAATTGTAATTTCTTTTAAATACAGAAACCTGGGATGTGCTTGCTTTTCACCTGGGCCTGTAAGAATGGTAAACTTGGGAATTCAGCGTATTTATTAAAAGAATGACTTCGTGAAGTGTCAGTGAATGACCTGGCTTCAATTCCAGCTGGATACCCCAGTGAGGCAGGACATAATTGTTCCCTGATGGTTTCCTGCTCCTTTCAATAATTCTTAAACTTATGTACTCAGCTTCATAGCTCTTGCACCTTCTACAGAATTGCATCTTGTTTCTTTTTTTTAAACCCTATCTTTCTGAGTTCCATTTCTCACCAGAGATAGTAATTCACACATTTCTGATTGAAATGGCAATGATTCTCTTCTGTCTGTTCCACTGATTTGTCCATGGCTGTTTGAAACTCAACTCTGTGTTGCTCACAGTTCCCAACAATTCCCAATCTCTTATCGTCTCCAGAATTCAAAACTGCATCCTGCACACTAAGGTCTGTCACATTAATATGTACCATGAGAAACAGCAGTCAAAGTGCAACTGTTGGGGATAACTCTAAAATTTTGCCTTGTTCTCAAAGTAAAAGTAGTAACGTGTAACAGTTACTTTCAGTTTCCCATCATTGGGCTAAATTCGTGTTCCAGGTGCTCTTGAACTCATCTTTCTGTTAGCTCCATATTTCCTGCCAAGCCAGTTGTGCTTCACTTCACATCGGCCATTCCCAATTTTTTGTCACCACCAATCTATATGATTAAGAAAAAAAAAAGTTACTTGAAACAAAACTTTCATGAAGTCACTCAGCAGCAATATACTCTTCCCAAATACATGCTGGATTTCCTTAAATAACAGGCATTTTCCTGATTACGATTAATTTTGTCTCGAATTATGACTTCCGAAAGCTTCTACACTGCTGAGGTTGAAACAACCTGATAAACATAACGGTGTAACTTTTCAACCTTTTTGAACAAGTGTACAGTCTGGAATTCTCACAACCTCTGATGGAACCCTGACACCTAAACAGAAGTCAGAAATCCCTCTCAAATTTTTACAGCCTTGTGTGTTTTTCTCATTGAATGTGTCTCACTGGGCGAAATTTATATCAGAAACAAAAGGCAACAAGCTTTCTTTTCTCCAGATAACCATGTTTCAGTGAACAAATATTCTATTTCATTATTTCTTTTCATGTCTCTCCGAGAAGGCCCCAATGATAATAGTTTAACCAGTTTTGCATACTTGATAAAAAGTAATGTAATTGACACATGAGAAATTTCCATCCCATACTGCAATAAAAATAACATTATATCTTCTGGATTTGCGCACAAGATGATATTTCTGAATGCTTTGACAAACCTTAAATCCAGTGCCCGAGACATCGCAGCATCTTTTTCAATATCCTCTGAAATTCCTCTGGATAGCTGCATAAATGAAAGTGTTCAGGCAGGAACTCAAAAACTTCAACATAGTTCCTCTCTCAGTGGCAATATATTCAGGGTTTGTGCGGTCTCCTCTGCAAGAATTAACATTTACTATTCTGGTGGTTATAAAACAAATGACAGCTGTCAGCCACAGCAGGAAGAAGTTTCCTGATACAGTGAAGAGTAAAGTGATGGATTTCCTTTGATCTCTATCTCTGCATCAGACTTTCTCTCTGTTCTATTAGACCCGAGACTCCTTTGTGCTCCATTTGCCAATGTAATGTGCCTGATTGTCAAACAATGAAACGCAAACAGCGACTAAAGGAGAAGGAAGCCAAACTCCCCAAGACAAGGAAAAGAAAGTTCAGTTGGGCTGGCACCCCCAATGCACCTTGTCGATTATTTTCTCATGGCTATAAGGAAAGAAACATGGGATGTTCTTGAATAAGGTCAAGAAAGAGAAAAATCTTGTAACCACATCTGCTGTCCTCTCAGTGCAATATCTTGCTTTAAACTTCCAGCAGCACATAACAGCAGATCAGTCAAATGTGAAGAATGTAGCGAACCAAGTTGACAAATCTAGTGTCACAGCTGTAAGACGTAGAACTAAATTACGCACAGAAGTATAGTGTGGAAATGAAAATGGAAAGTTATAACTGAAAATATGGTACACTATTACACTGATTATTATGACCAGGAGATCGGCTGTTGCCAAAACCAAATGGATATAGAGATATATTAAAAATGCCACTGTTTCCGTGGGAAAGTATCACAATTATCATTAAATTCACTGAAATGAACAGAGATGAAATAATTAGTGTTTCAACATGTGAGTGACACACAAATGCACTTATTTTATCAAATAGGCTATAAGCACATGGAGGCAGTTAAAAGTCATTCAACAAGAATGTTACAATAGCTCACCAGGCACGCTGATAATCGCAAGAATTGGGTCGTAAATCTCTTTAATCAATAAAATAATTGTTTCGCCCATCTCCTGAGAAGAAAGAGTAATTTAGAAATTGAAATATTCTGACTGTCAATGTGGCTGATGTGCTGTAAATGGCCCTTTACTCATTAATCCCCTTGGCGTTCAATTCAGTTGCACTGTCAGCATCATTCATTACAGTTATTTGAATCACAGACAAATGAAACTTGATTGGTTTTGATATGTTATGTAAAGAGAGCCAGTTAACACTTATTGCACAGTTCAGGAACACAGTAGCAGAAACAGGACTGGAATCAATTATTTGAAGTGTTTTCGAAAGAGAAGTGGTTACGCATGCTTGCCAATGATAATTCCTGTCCTGGAGTTACTTGTAATGCCTCAACTGCTCTACAAAATAAGAGGTCCCTGCTGCTTACTTCCGTACTTCACTTGTGTAAGCCAACAATACAGTTTCAATATTCAGCTCCACATTCTATCTGAAGTTCGAAAGCAAAAGGATGAACGTAACATCAGCTGTTATTTGTAGATAAACATTTACACAGATCTTAAATCTGAATGTTGCTCTTTCAAAAATCGTACTCATTGGGCTGGAAATATTCCGTACAAAAAAAATGACTTAATTGTTATTCGAAAAGCTTGGTCACCCTGGCACTCCTAATTTAACAGTCAAATCTTCATTTTATTCCTCTTTATTCTCTCTCTCTCTCACTAACTCTCATGCTCTCTCTTGGCTGGTCACAGGGATAAGGGAGTTCATTGGTGTAGGGACCTGGCTTTCACTAAGTTTCCATCCCAATCCCGCTAAGTCTAAGGAATATCAGAAAAGCGCATTGCACCCTCCGACACTCCAGGAGATACGCCTCCTCATTGCTGACTCTGGTGCTTCAGCACTGTTTTAATTAACTGAATGTAAAATTCTGACGTTTGTTCGTCTGGCTTCTCACAACACCTCGTAATGGACTAATTACAGGTCTGTTACGTTTATGCTCAATGTTGTTGTTGGATTGTCATTAAATTTTGATTTATTACTTTGGGTATGTAGAGGACTGAGAAAAGTGGGCACAGAGGACCTTTGTCCAAATGTGTCAGATGTGTGCCCAAACTGGGATTCTAATCATTCTGCGCCCTGAACTGAATAGCATCCGGGATCAACCTAAACTGATCACCAATTGGAATTGGTCCTTTCAATGCACCAGGACTCATAGCATCACAAGCTCCACAATATTCTTTCCACATTGGCAATTTCATATTCGAATATTTCTGAACCACCTTACCAATATCCATGTCAAGCCCACTGAATCCCACAGCTACATAGAATACAACACCTCCCACCTACCTTTCTGCAAAATGCCATCCCCTGTTCCTATTTGCCTCCGCTGCATCTGCTCCCAGGATGAGGCATTCCATGCTCGTACATCTTAGATGTCCTCCTTTTTGAAGGACTGCAACTTCCATCCCACAGTGATCGAGAACGCCCTCGACCATGTCTCCCGCAACTCACACCCTGCCCCCGCAAGAACCACCAAAAGAGATTCCCCCTTGTCCTCACGTACCACCCCTCGAACCGCCGGATCCAATGCATCATCCTCCCACACTTCCGCCATCTGCAATCCAACCACACCAGCAAAGATATTGTTCCCTCCCCACCCTTGTCTGCTTTCCAGAGAGACCACTCTCTCTGTGACTCCCTTGTCCACTCCACACTCCCCTCCAACCCCACCACACCCGGCACTTTCCCCTGCATCCTGGGCCTCCTGCAGTGCCACAATGATGCCACCCGAAGGTTGCAAAAACAGCGCCTCATATTCCGCTTGGGAACCCTGCAGCCCAATGGTATCAATGTGGATTTCACCAGCTTCAAAATCTCCCCTTCCACTACCGTATCCCAAAACCAGCCCAGGTCGTCCCCACCTCCCTATCCACTCGACCCCCCTTAACCCACACCCCCATTTCCTTCCTCCTCACCTCACCCCGCCCCATTGACCTGTCCGTCCTCACGGGACTGACCTATTCCCTCCCTACCTCCCCACCTATACTCACCTCAACAAGCACCACTCCTGCACCTTTAATCTGTCTGTCTCCTGTCCACCTATGTTCTCCTCTATTCATCTTCGATCCTATTTTATTTCAGAACCCACTTCACTTCTCCCTTTTCTGATGAATGGTCTCGGTCCGAAATGTCAGCTTTCGTGCTCCAAAGATGTCGCTTGGCCTGCTGTGTTCATCCAGCTCCACACTTTGTTCTCTCGAATTCCCCAGCATCTACAGTTCCCATTATCTCTTTCACTCAGACTGTCATGATTCCAAACTGAAGTTTAAATGCCAAATTCAACAATCCAAACTTTAAATGTTCTGCTAAATTCAGAAAAAAAAATGTTGCTTCTATTGCATCTGTCCCCATCCACACAACTGAATTTTAGTCATCACATGGGACCGCTTCTATGTTTGTTACAGGATCAAGCTGGGTTTTTGAGAATGCAAGGCTGGTAGGTTCGACTTTGCAGCAACTTATCGACACCAACTGTTGTGTGCAAATGAGGACCGGCTGTGCCTTTAACTCTGCGACACATCAAAAGGTCTCACAGACAATTACTAAAACTTTATTGCCGGTCTCAACAAAAATAACAACCTTCAAGAGTTCATTCGATTATTTGTGTAAAGAACAATTAACATCGCAACTCAATCCCAGAGATGCATCACTGCAATTTGGTAAATATCCAAATCATACTCTTCTCATCTCAATGCATTTTTTCTCCTCTATTGTAAGGCATATCCTCACGTACAGCAATGCATTCACTATCTGCATATCGGAAAATAGAGTCCACACATCTTCTTTTCAATTACTTTTTTCAGCTCCTGCATACGAATTGATTCCCCATACAACACTCAGAAATGGCAAGAACTGTCGATGCTAGAGTCTGAGATAACACAAGTGTTCAGATTCAGGAACAGAGCAGGTCAGGTAGCATTCACCATTTCAGAAGAAGGGCCCCAGCTTTCCTGCTCCTCTGACGCTGCCTGGCCCGCTGTGTCCCTCCAGCTTCACACTGTGTTACCCCCTGCATCACTGCTGCTCCCTAGAAGCAGTGTGTATTATCTATGAGACAAACTGTAGAAACTCGGGGGCCGAGCTTCAAGCCCACGACCACTTCCAGATTTCATAACAAGTGCAGCAGGTACATGGGAGCACCATGTTCCTCTTCAAGAAGCTCACCAGCCTTACTTGGAAACGGATCGCATCTTCACCACTGTCGCTGTGTAAATAGCCTGGTCTTCCCTCATTAACATTATTGTATGTCGACCTGCAATGTACAGGCTGCAACGCTTCAAGAGAGTAACTCAGCACCTCCTTCTCAGGACAATTGAGGGAAGATGTTTTACACAGTATAGGACAAATGTGGTAGCGCAGGAGAGGGTGCAAACAAAATAAATAAACTGTTGCCTGGGCATTCGAGTTTCACATTGGAGGAGAGACTGCGCAGACGAGGGGGTTGTTTTCGCTAAAGGAGAGGACATTAAGAGGGGACATGTTTGTCACATATAAAATTACAGCTGGCATAAATAGAGGAGATAGAAAATAACTTCTACACGGGATGGAGAGATAAATCACGGGGGCGGTGGCGTGCGGAGAATGATGATAAACAGCAGGAGCTCAGTTGAAATGTCAGGAAAAACGCAGTCACCCCAGTTGGTGGTGTGAAGCTGGACCTCACTGCCTATAATCCTGGCAGGCACAACAGCAAAAAGAAATCGGAATTTACATTTGCAATGAGCGAGCATACGAGGCTATGGACTGAGCGCCGGTAACAGGGACTAAAATAGACACTCTTTCTTGGAGCGGACCCACTGGGACAGAGGAATTTCTTTTTCCTGTTCTGTAGATCTCTGTCCGTCAGATTCAAAATCATCCGTGGGGGCTCTTTCCATGCTGTATGACCTTAAGACGCTATGACCTGGCAAACGCAAGTCCTCAAATGCTGGAACACACAAGATCATTAATTAATCACATATTGCCGCAGCCTGCTTTCATCTGACTCACTGCTGACTTCACGCTATCAATCCTGACAAATTCTGATGGATTTCTATGAACTCTGACATCGTCCCTGGGAGAACAGCAAATGCTGACATGCCATCTCAGTTCTCCTGCAAAATAGCGACAATCAACCCAACCCTCAAATTCAAAATACGTCCAGCTCGGTGTCGGTTTTACAAAACGGAACAAGAGCTGCAAATCTTCATAAATAACAGCCGAGTGCGAGCGACTCTGAGATTAACAGTTGTAATCTCTGGAAGATCTGCAGATAACAAGATTGTCTTTAATAAATATTAAAATGATCTCCAGGATGCGTGTTCACACTGACACCCGTGATCCCATTATAAATGTATTGCTGTCGGTCTGTGGGACGGGACCCTTGTCTGAAGAAATGAGCGCGGAGGCGAAGACGGTGGAACAAGAGTTCAGTTTTATGTCGTGCCTAGAGGCTCTGCACTGCAGAAGCAGCGGTGGGGAGAAAGGGCACATTTAAATGTGACTAAAAGCGAATCAGTTCAGTCAAGCTCTAAATAAGTATGTTTCCACAAATGCAAGGTTCTGACATTGTGACAACATCTTCTCGGTTGAGTGCATCTTCTATTTGACTGCGTGTGATTTCTACCTGACAGCTGCCTTTTCCAACTGATATGAGACAACAATGTTCC
The DNA here is from genome assembly GCF_030684315.1 of Stegostoma tigrinum. Classification (NCBI taxonomy): domain Eukaryota; kingdom Metazoa; phylum Chordata; class Chondrichthyes; order Orectolobiformes; family Stegostomatidae; genus Stegostoma; species Stegostoma tigrinum. The sequence continues at coordinate 1,681,910 of NC_081397.1, read as the reverse complement.
AAGCTCTGACCCGTGGCTGAGCAGTTTATGGAGGGCAACAAAGTTTATCTCGGCTCATGTTGTTGCAGGCAGTCTATTCGGCCAGTTGGTGAACAGTCTTGCAGCTCATTGAGAAACGGTGCTGCTGTAATTACTGTATCTGTGCAACTATATCCCAATCTCTTTCTAGAACTGTGCATCTGATCAAAATTGTGTCTGTTGTTGCTGTCTGTATATGTTAGAATATGTTTGTGTGAATCTGTGATTATATGTGTGTGAGAGTGCATCTCTTTCTGTCTGTCTCTGTGTTTCTCTGTGTGAGTTTGTGTGTGTACGTGTCTGAGTGCGTTTGGCAGAGTTAGTGTGTGAAAGTGTTGGTGTTTATGTGTGTCTGGCTTTATTTATGACTGCTCATACTGTGTGCATTCAATGCTTTCTTTTCTGTTTGTCTGTGCCTGTGTTCGCACTGACACTGCATCACAGTGGCTCTGTGTTTTTAAGCATGCCTGTGTGTGTGTGTGTGTGTGTGTGTGTGTGTGTGTGTGTGTGTGCGTGTGTTTGTCTGTGTGTGTGTGTTTGTACGCTTTTGTGTATGACTCAGTGTGTGCAATAGTCTGAATATATGTTTGTTTCTGTGTGTTTGTGTGTGAATTTATGTGTGTGTGTATCATTTGGACATGC